>NC_026150.1:16155667-16318487 GCF_000512975.1 Sesamum indicum
TATCCAAAGTTAATCCATCTCATGCAACAACAGCTCACCTCACCACATTACAGAAGAAGTGGATGAGAAGGCTTTCTGGAAACAAGTCAAAAAGTTCCAATGCTGGAATTTAAGTTGTTTCTCTTCCCAGTTTGATTTTTTTCAACTGCCAGCACGATACTAGGTATAAATTGTCACATTCTTTAAATATGTTGGCTATAGTTGAAATTCTATAGCACAGTTCTCAACTTTCTTACTGTGTAAATTCATTTGTTTGATGGTAAAATCAGCGCCATGTATAATCCAATTTAAGGTGGTTTTGGTCACTTGCTCAGCATATGAACCAAACATCAATTTGTCAAAAAGGGATTCTGGCTCTTGGTGCAATTATATACTCTGGAGTAGGAAAGTAATATAGTTCACTATGTTACCTGTGGGCGCCCATTGAACTTCTTGGATTTCTGCTTGCTTCATCATGTGAACTAAAAGCTCGTTCTTTTATAACTTTGGTTGATCTTGTCAACCAATATGCATATTATATGAAAATATGTGGAAACGAATGGATAACTGTGGAATACAGCTGCTGATGGCAAATGTTATTGCTTGAATTTTTCTTTTGGTTTTTAGTTTTCTATGACACAAACTGGTTTAAACCTTGGAATATTTTCCATGCTCTACTTCTCCTCTTCAACATTTTGTTTGGTGCTCTACTTACGGTCTTCATCATTTTTTGTTGGTTAATCTTGAAGAGAATAGTCTATCTTGCCTGATTTAATTAGATTCTACCGATCACATTTAGTGATCATTCTCCTCACTGATTACTCCCCAACCCCAAAACCCTAGACTAACCACAACTTTTTAACCATTTATTGTTTTGCTTTCTTTTTTTCCAATTTGATAACCAATCAGGCTATCTAGACTTGAAGTTATTGGTGGCAGAATCAGATTCCCAAGTATCTGCACCACTAGTAGTTCTGACAGATTGAGAATGCTTCTCTAATCTGTCTACTTATTCTTATCTTCAGACTCTAAACGCCAACAGCTCATTTCACAAGCCCTGATCTCCCAAACCTTCCAAAGTGAACAATCTTTTTTCATATAAAGATGTCAAACATTATACACATCCATGAGTTAAAGAAGCCAAGAACAGAGCTTAGCCAGCTGAACTGATCTATTACCTTCCAGTTGATTCAGCGCATAAGAAATTCACATAAGCAACTCAGGCATCTGGAAAGGTCCTTAGAATGGAGCACGGAGCAAGACGGAGGCGTACTAGGTTTTCATCTCACGACAAGAGGCTTCTGGCCATAGGATTTGCAATTCTTGCTGTACTTTCTCCTCTCTATATAGATCGCAGGTCAATTCCTGAGCCAGAGCTCGAGGAAGAACCCATATACTTTTCTTCCTACCTGCCTTTTCTGCTGCTCCTTTTGGTAACGTCCATAGCTATTTCGGGTTATTTAGAGCGCGGATTTGCCAGGCTTGATCCTTACTGGATTCATCGAGCTGGTGGTTCTTCTACAGGGATTATTATTGTTTTAATTGTCCTTACCTTGGTTTTAAAGTGTAAAGCCTCTACTGGGAACTGAGGTGGTGGCCTGCCATACCACCAATTCAGGTGAAATTATAAGTTCCGATCTGTATTAGGAAGTTAAGGTCCATGAGAGGTCTTGGTACTTCATCTTTTCACCATCTGCATCCAGCCTTATGATGATGTCTATCACATATATGTATATATCCATGTTTTTAGCATATCAAATCGATGTTGCACATGTTAAATAGCACCTGAGCACGGCCAAGAAGTTTTTGAAATTAGTCGAATATGATCAAATTGGCAATGCTAGCGATGAGATAGGTCCCAGGGTTTGAGTACGTAAGGAATATTATCGAGACCGCAATCCAGGCAAAAAGTATTTTCTGATGCATTATGCTATGCAGACACTTACAAGTATATGCCATATATGATCTAATATATGATGAAAATTGGGCCACGTTCTGATGTTTATGATCCAAAATTTACATTTTAACATCTAGCAGATCTCTTTGTTCCAGACTTCCTGGCTCATTGTCAGAGGTGAATAGCGCAATAACACTTCTTCGGGTTCAAGCAAGTTTACATGATCCAGAATTGGAGTCAGGTTTAACCCAATTATCTTCACGAATGGATTGGAGTGCCCATTCAGAAATACATTTGTGATCTGCAGAAACAGAACATAGGCAGAGAATTACATCGACTACAATAATGAAGGGAAGCTTCTAGATTTCCCAAGTTGCTGTCCAAATAAAATTGGGACCAGTTAGGGCCACAAGAAACTGTTGTATGAGATTTATGATTACAGCAAAAAAGTTATTGTTGGCGTGCAAACCTGTCTACAGCCAAAGACTTTGAGCAGCTTTAGTGATGAGCAACTATCAACAATCAACCCTAGAGCCTCGTTAGTAATTCTGCGACACCACGATATATCCAAACTTAACAACTTCCTAGAACGTTTGGCGAGTGATAAGGCAGTACTGGACCCAACCTGCTAAATATCGCTAATTAGTTACAAACATCAAAAGATAATCAGAAATATAATGAATCTCGTACAATGCCTCATCCGCAACATAATGAAGGTAGATTTTTTCTATTAACATTTACAGTCATATATAGCATACAAATGATGTTTAGTGTCCTGACAGTTGCCCTTAACGCATGATCATGTCATGGCCAGGGTAGATAAAAGAGCCAATGTCACAGGTAGAGGAGGAAAAATAAATATGAAGATGCGAATGCAACATATGCCACTGAAATTGTAGAGGTATAGTGACTCTCGAAACACGCAAAAGGTAGCCGAATCCAGATAACAATACCTTTGTCATATTATTCAGTAAAAGTTCCATCAAGGACTCCCCAGAGCTTTCCAGAAATGCTGCCATAGCTTCATCACTAACATGCAGAAGGAAAGCCATTAAATTAATGTTGTGTATTATATAGTTTATCTGGGTTGATGCTTCTTATCATTTACAATCATGGCAAAACCCAAGTCCATGAAACTGCAGAGTTTTAACGAAGAAAGCTGGAAAAAAGGGAATTGATAGAAACCTGAACCCATTGCGACAAAGTTTGAGCTTTCGAATTGATTTACAACCATTGGCAAGATACTCCAATCCCAGATCTGTCAAGTTGTGCAGGTTTGCAATGTTCAGTGCACATAAATCAGCACAGTTGCTACCAATGGTTTTGAGAGAGCAATCAGTCAGTGCTCTGCATTATCATAAAGTAGACAACAGTTAGAACCTAACATATGCATCTATCAGCAAGAGGGACTAATAAAATCAACTTACAGGCAGTCAGCCAAATCAAGCTCCTTAATACTTTGACCACATACTGTAATAATTTCACTGATAAATTGATCGGTTATGGTTTGTATGCCGGCAACTGATAACACTTCCAAATGTTTAAACTTTTTAAATGCTGGAAGAATCAACATCACATTTATCTTTTGGCAATCATCTATATAAAGCTCCCTCAAATTTGATCCCAAAGAGTCAGCTATGATGTTGATGGCATCGCAAGTCAGAAGGGTGCAGTGGCCCAAATTAATAGACTGCAGTGCCCGTGCTGACATAACAAGGTTTTTAAGCCCACTGTCTGATAAACGGCAGGCACCTCTAAGGGAAACAATGGCTAGACTGGACAAACTATTTGAGGATTGAGTTAATGTCTCCTTGAATGCAAAATCAAGCATGCACTGCCCACACAGGTCAAGTTGAAGCACCTGCAACCACATCACCATAAGTAGTTTGCTTCACAACAATATCGCATAAAGATTAGCAGTAAGACAGAAATTAAATAAGTAAAACACCAGCAGTGTTACAATAAAAAAACCACACATCAATTCAAACAAGCAGGAGTTCATCCCAATCCCAAAATTTTAAGCTCATGATAAGACAACATGATGCAAATTCTCAAACGAACATTGCAATCGTTGGCAGTTTGTGCATTTTCACTTAATTTTAGTCATCCTAGTCAGGCATCCACAATGATTAATCCAAGGCGGAAAGTGAATAATCTGTTTACGATACGTACACTTAGATCCATCACTCAATCTAATACTGAGTAAAATATAGAGGAACACATGCCAATAACAATTGATAATTGGACAATAGACGTTAGTCATATTCCATTCAGAGATTTTACATTTTTTGACCTTAAATAAATCAGTCCCAGCTTCTCTACAGCAATTAGGCCGGAGTCTATACATGCCTCAATAAGATGAACATTGGTGAGATTTAGAATCATGGATATATTATGTTAAATTCCTCAGCTATCAGGACTCAGGCATAGAGAGTAACAATGAAAGAACTACCGAGGGACATTGAGCCCCAAAGGAGATATAAAAGGTACTTCTTCAAACAAAAGAAAAGCAAAATTAAGATTAGAAGAACCAATATGATCATAAACATATAGGAAAATGAAATTGTATCTATTACACAACAGAAGCTTCATTAGCACGATGACTCTGAATGCTTATATAAAATATAAGAAGAAAGAAAGAATGGGTTACCCTCAAATCTTTTGTCTGACAATTCCGAAATGTCTGCTGAAATTGTTTATCAGTCAGCCATGAGCAATTTTTTATGCGAATCTCAGTTGGAAATCCTTGTAACAGAAGGTTAAGAACATTGAGATTCATTTTTCGCATATCACACAGCATGTCAGTTAGTTTTCTACGGAGGTTATCTGGAACCAGTTCAAGTGAGACTATTCCCTCAGCATTTTCAGCAAGAGCTTTCAGTGACAAATCCAGCAGAGAAGGAACAAATGGTGCTGTAATGTTTTGGTTCTGCTTTTCTTCTGAGGGTTTCCACTCAACCAACTGCTGAGCTGCTCGCTTTGAAGTTCTTTCTCTTATCATCTTAAGAGCTTCAGAGAAAGGGCCAGGAGACTTTCCTAGTTGTTCTAGAGCTCTTGAAGTAGGTGATCCTTGTTTCTGACTAGAAGATTCTTTCCCATTGTTCTGATTTGGATGGTTCATACGCGCAAATCGTTTGGCAGATTCTCTCCAACTTTCCTGCATTAACTCTTCTCTAATTCTTAAAGCTCGATCAGCCTGTCTTAGTGCTCTTTCACCCGATTCACTCCTTGCATCTGATGCTGCTGGCTGCCATGTTCCAGCTTCAATATCTTCTGTAGGCTCAGTATTCCTGATTGATTCATTATCATTCAGCAAATAAGATTCAATTGCCTTTAGAGATAACCATGATTCATCAACAACATTAGCCTTCCCCTTTTCTTCCCTGGTATACCTCCTCGTACCACCAGTCACTGAACTACTTTCGGCAGCAACATTATCCCTTGTAACCATTCCCAATTCAAGGCTCAAATTTTCCACCCTATCGTAAGGCGTCTCTAGTTCTACTTGTTTACCCTTTGCATTATAACCAAATGTATAACCTATAACTTCCACCTCTTTATCACTATCGTCTGATGCAATGACGATAATCTCTTCTCTGTTCTGATTGCTCATGGACCCTTTATAATATTCTAAACAGCCCTTCTCTATCCCACCGCCCTGTGTTGTATTCACTGGAATGTTAAGATCAAACGCTAAACCTTTCTGCTCCTCTTCATTGCCAAAAATTAAATCAAAATTTATATCAAAGTCCCATATGTTGGAATCCTTCAAACCACCAAGATTCTGACCATCAAGATTATCAGGGACTGTATTTCCGAAAGGGTCTCCATCTATATGTGCTGGTGCAGAACCTATCCCTCCATTCCCAACAAAAGGTCTCTCTTGATCACCTTCATTCCTCTGTAAAGCGCCACAACTCTCATCAGTCCCATTGAAGAACCTAACTTTCTTTAACCCCAAGTTTTTACTCCCCTCTTCAACAGCCTCATTGACCCTCTTCATTCTAAACAAATCTCACGAAGCACTACCGTTCCAAGAAAAGTCAAGATTGAAACTTGAACAAAAACCCAAGAAAATTTTAGGGGTGTTGTTAAAGTGAAGAGAAAAAACTTGGGTTTGGATGATTGAAACGAAAACGTACCTCAAGAATAACACATAAAAGAAAGAGCGTGGAATCAAACCCAAAACGTGTTTCTGGGCTTTACTCCAAAATCAAAGAAAATAAAAGAATTCTTGGATTCACAAGAAGAAAGAGTAAAGTTCCAATCTTCCTTCCAAAAGTAAAACCAACAAAAAATAAATAAAAGAAAAACTGAAGAATGACTCAAACTCAAACCCAAATATACTGAAATGGAACATAGAGAGTTAGGCGAATCACGAGAGAGCAGCAGAAATGACTGATGATAAAGAGGATTTGAATCGCGTTAATGTAACGGTTTCACCATCATTTAAGAGAATTCTGTGAGGGCATTTAGGTAATGTGAGAGTGAAAATACTTGTGCCGATAATATGAATATAGAAAGTAGTAGCTATATGTATATATTAGAGAATCTGAATTCATTGACGAAGACTTGTGATTGAGATTAGAAATTGAAAGCTAAAGCAGAGGAAAGAGGGATTCAGATTTCGGTAGAAAGAGAGAATTTTTATTGACGAACTGCCAGTTATGGAAGGTGGCCCTGTTTCTTGCTTTTCTTGGTGACTCGGATTGCATTGCATTTATATATGTATCTCTATGTACTTATGTTGTGTGTGTGTGAGCTTTTTTTCTTTTTGGTAATAATAATGATAATTTTCTCATTATTAGTGTGACTAATACTAATATTTACAGCTAAAAAAAATGAAGAATATTTAAAATGTCAAATTGTTTTCATCTTTCATGGTATATTTATGAAAAAAATGGCTTGTTTGATTACCCTACTACCCTTGCATAAATAATTTTTAAATTTATTGTGATTTAACGTATTTCTTGTTATATTATTATATTACTGTAATCTAATATGTCGATTATGGGTTGTCATGTTACTAAAATCCAATTCAGATTGACATAATATTATTACATGAATCCAACTGAAGTTTTGTTTGGATGAAGATGAATTTATGAGTGCTACAGTCAGATATTTTTATTCTTCAAGTGTGTTTGTGTATATATGTATGTGGATACTTTTTGTTCTTCCCTCTTTGGATGATTTATCATCTTTGACTAACTATTATCAACATATTCAATATTGAAGAGTTAATATGTATTAATTTGATTGGTTTTGGAGTAATATATTAGAATTATTAGATTAAATAACGTTGTAAGTATCCGCATACTTTTGATTCTTTATAAAAATATCAATGATGTAGGTCGCATAAAATTCGGATCGGGTAACGAAAATGGGTCCTAAGGTCGGGTCGCTAGATCCTTCTTTCGAGCTACCTGTTAGTGGATCCTGAGAACAAAGCAAACGTAAGACTAGTTGAGTAGCCCTCGACGATGGCCGTCTGATGCCTAAGTTAGAAATGTGGAGAGGAAAAATATGAGGTCGAAGATAAAGTGAGATCGAATGAGATCAGAAAATGGCGGTAAACAGTAATAAAATGTGTCCCTGAATAATCATAAATGAAGATATTTATAGTAGTACGGTACCCTCTGCATTTGTGACACATAGCACCAGTAAGAGCTTGCCACGTCATCTCTCCCAAAGGCTGTTGCAATGGTTGACTTTTGGCCTGGTCAAATGGGTTCCACTTGGTCAATTATATAACATAAAAATGCCATAAAATGCAGTGGTATTTCGGTAATTAAATAAATCTCCGTCATCATTACTCCTCCACTTCTCTTAGTGTCATTAATGACACTAAGGGAAGTGAAACAGGCATCTGTCAAGTGAAGATATCTAGGCCACCGGCTGTCCTACACGCGTCATCATCCATCGGCGTGTGGAGAGGTGCGCTGCCTCAGATATTCCCCTATATATAGTCCTTCATTTGAACTTCATTGACCGCACTCTCCTGCTAATCGCTTTCGACCTTCTCCTGCGAGCTCCCTTTCCCTGAAGTAGTTCTAAACTCTTTTATTTATGCTTTTTGCAATAGCATGTCTTCTATGTCTAGGAGCCTTTCTAATTCCACTTCTGAGTCCACGTTGGACTCAAGTGCGAACTCGATGTCGGGGTCGTCCGCGACCTCCCCAAGCCTCACAGGCGTGCTCTTCTTCATCGCAGCGGAATGTAATTCTCATATTATTTTCGCCTGTGCGGCCTCAAAGGTTACGCCTAACTTCGACCGGCCTTTGCAGATATCAGAGTATAGCAACAGTCCGTCGCGTGTCCTCGGCACTGAAACTCGCTAGTGCGATATCTGAACGCTTCCCAGTGCTAACTGCGTGCCCTTGCGCTCGCCTATCCAGAATGCCCATACTCGTTGAGGCTCTCGGCACCCATGCCTTAGCGTCTCGCACACAATCTCAGAACCTGCCGACCGCATTGCTCAATGGCGAGGAGCATCCTTGCTCCGCCTCGGCATTACGACACTACGCTTGCACCCGCAATGCCCATCTCATGCCCAACACTCACTCAGTACATCCTAGGCGCTCGCCCTCGTCATGGCCGCCTTCCATGCCTCGCCCAAGTAGGACAACATCATAAGTCCGAGGCTCAATCAATATGCCGACATCTTGCTGTTATCTCGCACGGCATGCCCGACACGCCTTCTTGCCTTTCGGCTTTGGCTTCACAATAAGCCCACAGTGCGGCGTCGTCCCACGACCGCTCGTCTCTAGCCAACAGACCCCCATGGACGGCTAGAACTCGATAGCGCATTCCATGAGTTGGATCACGAGGTCTATGAATACTTACCTCAATCACCCATTCGCACAAGAGGTGTTGCCCCTGATATCTCGCAGCCCGCGGAGCAACCTTGCATGTCACACGGAGCCTCTCGACAGTATCAGCGCCCAACGTAGGCCATCTTGACCCTACGCTGCCTGTCAGGTTTCCAAGCCCTTCGGGGACTCTAGCGCTCCTCTCATGAGCTGCCTAGAGCCGGCTCTTGAAGGCCCCATAATGCCCCCAAGAGATGCTCATTTAGTGCAGACGTCTTCTCATACTACGGCCGTCATGCACGGGGAGGGCTGGCTGGAGCTCACCACTGCATGCCCCCTTATAATAGGCTTAAGAAAATAATCTCTTGTTTCAAGAGTAGAACACTGAAAAGGCTGAGGAGTGCACTTTTCCCGCATCTCCGAGGATAAAGCACTTTGCTTCGCATATTAAGCTTCTACTCGCGCCCACGGTTGCGCTCCCTCGTTGTTGCGTGTGGGCGAGCGTGCTGGCGACATCCCCTAGTTGCCCGCACGTCCGCCACAAGTGTTACAGCCAACCTCTAGCCCAAGGTGCAGCCTGTGACACCAAGGGAGGTTGCTGGTACATCCCGTGACCCTGCTTCCTCAATTCCTGCTTCTTCTCGATCCCCATTTCTAGAAGAAACTGCCGATTCAGATGATGTTCATGTATTTCAAAAATACTTTGAAATGATACATAAAAAACCATGGTTAAAAATTGAAAGTGCAGTCAAACTGTCCATCATGCAAATACGAAGAAAATATTTTATCCCTGAAAAATACGAGATTATTCTTCCTCGATCGTTTGATAGGATTCATCAGCATCCTAAGCGTTGCTGTACATTGCCACTCCCCCATTTAGATGCAGGATTATGTTTTCCCTTGCCTCGGGAGGTAAATAACATTGTCATTGGGTTGGATGTCTGCCATATGCAACTGTCCCCAAATTCCATAAACCATATTCTTCTTTTCATCACCGTTATGAAATATCTCGACTTGCCCCCAACTTTTGATAACTTTTGGTCACTTTATAATATCACTGCCTCGAAGAGGTCGGGCGAAACTAGTGGTTTTACCTAACCACCCGTAAGGACTGTCGTTCTCTAGATGATTTGAAGTCCAACGTTGGTCCCTGGCATGACAAATTTTTCTTTCTCCGACCCCCCTTTGGCAAATCTTGGAATTTTCGCCTTTCTTGGCTTGCATCCAAACCCACACCACAGACTTATGGGGAGGGGTTCGATAGTGACCTCATAAATTACATCACTTTATTTTGGTATCTTCCAAAAGTGTTGTTGCAAGAGAAAGTGTTGAAGCTCGTGGGCCTCTCCCCAGCCCCTATTCCTATAAAGGGATCTCTAGGTGACTTCGATTTCTCTTCTTCTAAACTTTAACTCTTGAGATGATATATTAACTCCTTTTGTGAAGAATCACAAATCTTGCTTGCCCGGATCGCGAACAAAGCCCGAGCCAAGAAAGGTACTCTGCCTCCCTCCGTGGATAGAGATTTGGCTCACGCTGCTGCTGCCAACAAGAACAAATCCAAGGCAGGCGAGCCTTCTGCACCTCCTTCCTTGACCCCACCAGTTTCTGATCAACCTTCTACACCAGTTGAAGAGCCTTCTCCAGACATTAAAATAGTCAAAGTGCCTGAGGAACGAGACTTGAAGAGGAAGAGGAGTAAGGGTAAGGAGCAGGCAAGGACTCCTGAACCACAGAAAGCAAGAGTAAAAGTGGGAGCGATCCCTCCTCCAAATCCGGTCGGCAGAGTAGACTGGAAGCCAAACTTGCTGCAGATAGAGCTGCCGAACCCATAAACCGTCAAAAACTTGCAGCTTTCCAAGAGGTGTGGCAGCGAACAAGGGACGAGCAATCCCCTCCTACTCGAGTTGCTGAAATGTCAGGCGACAAATGGGTACTTGACTGGAAAATCTCCAAGAACAGCAGTGTGCTGCGAACTTTGGCCGGCCAGGATTCATAGGAGATTTACAAAGCCGCTTGCCTGGAGCGGCATCAGGTCATCTTAGCCCAAACCTCCCACACTAACATTGAAGAGAATTTGGTGCACAACATCACTCAGGTACCCTCGATCTTAGTATTTTATACACTTAGCATCTTTGTTAGCTAATTTCAATTCTTCTCCTGTCAGACAATGACCTTTGCCCACAACCTCTCTCTCCAATGTTCCATGTGGAGACACGAGAAGATCATGGGGGATGCTAGGGCGGTAGAGATGGAAAAGAAAATCCTTGAGCAACAAGCTCTGATCGATTCCCAGCGATCTGAAGTGCAAAATGTTGAGGAGCTCACTTCCCAACTGGAGACTCCTAAGAATGAACTGGAAGAAGGGAAATCTTCGGCCCAAAACAATCGCCTAGCTGCCTTTGCATCTGGCAAGGAACAAGGGTTAAGTGAGGGTCGCGACCTCTATCTCCAAAGCTCTGATCATCAAGCTCTACTTGCTCAAACTCGCTTGGTTGGAGCTCGCGACTTCCTCAAATCCAAAACCTTCAAAGAGGCTGTGGAAATCAAGCGTCTAAGTTCATGTTCGAGGGGTTCGAGAAGTGCCAAGGTCAGATCTAGAAACTTAGCAGGTTCGTAGAAGGCTTTGACCTGGAGCAATTAGATATATCTTTGGATAAAAACCTAGAGCCATACCCCTCCGGTCCACCAGCAGTAGATGAATTTCCCGAGTTCGCGCCCTTATTGGATGAATTACCATCACCCCCTCATTCATGAATGCTATTTTTTAGATGTTTTTTTTGTAATCATTTAACAGCTGACCTATTTTTGAACTATGATGATGTGAAGTAGGGATTGATCCCTTTCTGTATATGACAGCTATGATTATTAATACAGAACACCTCTTTTGTTTCATTGACCTTCGAGCAACTGGGATTGTCTCTAAATTTCCAAGTCTTTCGCCTGATCTTGACATTAGATTGTTTTAATCTCATATATGAAGCTAAAAAGACAATGCTCCTTTTAAAGTAGTTTAATTGAACTTATTAATGAAGTTAAAAACCCCGTCACCTTTTTCAGATCGCTTAATGAACCTTTTTTAGGTTAGAAATCCTGCAATCTTTTTCAGATCGCTTAGTGAACCTTTTTCAAGTTAGAAATCCCGCAATCTTTTTCAGATCGCTCAATGAACCTTTTTCAGGTTAGAAATCCTGCAATCTTTTTCAGATCGCTCAATGAACCTTTTTCAGGTTAGAAATCCTGCAATGTTTTTCAGATTGCTTAGTGAACCTTTTTCAGGTTAGAAACTGCAATCTTTTTCAGATCGCTTAGTGAACCTTTTTCAGTTTAGAAATCGTGTAATCTTTTTCGGATCGCTTAGTGAACCTTTTTTAGGTTAGGAATGCTGCAATCTTTTTCAGATCGCTTAATGAACCTTTTTCAGGTTAGCTTCGAAAATAGAGGTAGAACGCTGTAAATGCAAAATAACCTTTTTCAGGTTAGTCTTTTTCAGACTATTATTATGGTGTCTTTTTCAGACATTACAAGATAAGCCTTTTTCAGGCAGGACCCTAATAGGTCGCATACAACATTTAAGAATAAAATTTCTTCAAGTTATGCACATTCCAAGGTCATGGTAGATTCTTCCCTTCCATGTCTTGCAGAGTATACGTTCCTTTCTTCCTGATCTCCACTACCTTGTATGGACCTTCCCAGGTCGGATCGAGCTTTCCAACATGCTTTGTTACCTCAACTTTTTTCAGAACCAGATCACCGACCTGAAAACTCCTTGATCGTACTCTTCGATTGTAACTTTTAGTCATCATGCTCTTATACCTCAATATCTTAGCATATGCACGATCTCTTCCCTCCTCGATCACAGTAAGATCGAAAGATCGCTCTTGAGAATTCTCCTTTGGTTCATATTGGACAACTCGAGTAGTTTCCTCCCTTATTTCTGCGGGTATAACAACTTTGCTACCGTAAAATAAGTAGAAGGGAGTTTCACCTGTAGCTATTTGTGGGGTCGTTCGACATGCCCATAACACTCCAAGTAATTCTTCAACCCACGCTCTTTTTGCTCCTTCCAACCTGGTCTTCAGATGCTGCACCAAGGTTCGGTTCATGATTTCAACTTGCCCATTTGCCTGCGGGTTTCCCACCGCTATAAAATTTTGTTGAATTTTTAACTCCTTACACCAAGCCACGATCTTCTTGCCTTGGAATTGCGTTCCATTGTCTGATACCAAGACTCTCAGGATCCCGAACCTATATATAATATTTTTCTAAATAAAATTTATTACCTCTTTTTCAGAGATTTTTGCCAAGGCTTCAACTCCACCCATTTGGAAAAATATTCAACAACAACAATTAAGAACTTCTTCTAAGCCACTGCCTGAGGAAAAGGACCAACAATATCCTATCCCCCACTGGTCGAAGGGGCATGCGACCTTCAACGTCTTTAATGGGGTCGTAGGGGAATGCAATAACCCAACATACTTCTGGAAACTTTCATATTTCTTAGCGAATTCTTTTGCGTCCTCCACCATAGTGGGCCAGAAATAACCTTGTCTCAGGATCTTCTGAGCCAACGATCTCCCTCCTGAATGGTTTCACAGTTGCCTTCATGTATTTCCTTCATCACATACTGCGACCTCTCACCATCCAAACACTTCAACAAAACGCCCTCTGGAGTTCTCTTATACAATTCATCTCTTAACATCGTGAAACAATTAGCTTTAAATTATAGCCTCTTTGCTGCGATCGGATCGCTAGAGAGTTCTCCACTTTTGAGGTAATGAATGAAAGGTGTTTTCCAAGAGTTCGTCACTTCAACTGCATTAATAACCTTTTCCTCTATCACCGGAACTGATTTTACCATGACAGTAATTTTTCTGTCCTTGACTCCTTCCATCATTGACCCAAACTTCGATAAAGCATCAGCTCTTGCATTTTCATCCCTTGGGATCTGGTTGATTGTACACCTGTCAAATTTGCCCATCATCTCCTTTACCTTCGCAAGATATTGCGTCATAGACCACTCTCGTGTCTCGTATGTACCATGTACTTGCATCGCGACCAACTGTGAGTCCGTGTAAACATCTACTTGTCTCACTCCTCCATCCCATGCCGTCTGTAGTCCTTGAATTAAAGCCTTGTACTCGGCTTCGTTATTGGTCGCTGGAAAGTTCAGTCTTACAACGATCTCGATCTCCACACCATCTGGGCCCTGCAAATGGATTCCCGCTCCCCCGTTCTTTGAAGTCGACGACCCATCAACATGTAGCAGCCATCTTTCATATTTTTCCTACTGCTCGCCAGCGAGTCGACCAGAAAGTCGGCAAATACTTGTGCTTTTACAGCACTCCTTGTCTGGAATTCTATATCAAATTCTCCAAGCTCAACCGCCCATTTAACCATCCGACCCGACGTATCTGGTTTCGACATAACCTGCTTCAATGGATGGTTAGTCAACACAACAATGGGGTGAGATTGGAAGTAAGGTCGTAATTTCCTCGAGGTCATGACCAAGGCCAACGCTAATTTTTCAATCTGGATGTACTTCTTCTCAGCCCCTTGCCACATTTTACTTACGTAGTAGACAGGGCTCTGCTTTCCTCCTTCTTCTTGGACCAACACCGAGCTGACCGCATTATCTGAAACTGCTAGATATACATACAACTTTTCTCCAACCATTGGGTTAGAGAGTAGGGAAGGGGTAGTCAAATACAACTTTAGCTCTTGAAGAGCTTTTTCACATTCACCATTCCATTCAAAATCATTAACCTTCCGCAAAATCTTAAAAAAGGGCAAGTTTCGATCAGCTGACCTGGCAATGAAACGATTTAACGAAGCGACATTCCCTGTCAGCTGTTGAACTTCCTTTATCGATCTAGGCGATCCCAACTGCAGGATCGCCTTTATCTTTTCTAGTTTTGACTCTATTCCTCGTTCGCTGACCATATAGTCCAGGAATTTTCCACCTCGCACTCCAAAAGTACACTTTGCTGGATTCAATTTCATCCCGTAAGCCCGTATGATGCTGAAGGTTGTTCCTAGGTGTGCCAGATGATCGCTTTCTTGCTTACTCTTCACCAACATGTCATCTACGTAAACCTCCATCGTGCTCCCTATGTGGTTTTTGAACATCTTATTAACCAACCTCTGGTAGGTCGCACCTGCGTTCTTCAATCTGAGCGGCATAACATTATAGCAGTAAACTCCTCTCTCAGTCACGAACGCAGTTTTTTTTGCATCCTCCTTTGCCATGAAAATTTGGTGATAACCCTGGTATGCGTTCATCATGCTGAACAATGCACACCCTGCAGTTGAGTCGACCAGAAGATCGATCCTTGGAAGTGGATATGGGTCATTCGGGTATGCTTTATTGAGATCGGTAAAGTCCGTGCACATGCGCCATTTTCCTGCGGCTTTCGGGACAATGACCACGTTCGAAAATCAAGTCATATATTGGATCTCTCGTACAAACCCAGCCTGCAGCAACTTATTCACTTCCTCCTCTATGATTTTATTTCGCTCGACCCCGAACATCCTCTTCTTTTGTTTCGCAGGCTTAACCTGAGGATCAATATTCAGTCTATGTACAATTACCTCAGGGTCTATACCTTTAAAATCTGAGGGATTCCATGCGAACATGTCATTATTGCTCCTTAAGAAATCGATCATTAGTGTCTCCATCTCTTTCGTCATTTGCGACTCAATGCGGGTCATTTTTTGAAAGTCTCCTGAGATCAGCTCCACTTCTTTGTATTCTTCTGACGGTTCGAGCCTCTCCATCCTTCCCCGCTTCACTTCCTCGCTTTGACTCATGTCTTCCTTTCTTTTCTCTTTCTTCGTTGCCTCTCCTTGCTTTATGGCCAAGTTATAACAGCCTTGCAGCTCACTGGTCGCACTTCACCTCCCCTACCTCATGTTTTGTAGGGAACTTCATCTTTAGATGATACGTTGACACCACTGTCTTAAATTTGTTAAGTCCTGGTCGCCCCAACACCACATTATATGCAAATGGGCTATCCACCACCAGAATTGTACCATACACGTCTTCCTTTTAGGTTCTTCACCTAGGGAAATAGGTAAATCTATCACTCCCTCAGGCACGACCTCACTTCCTCCGAACCCAACCAAGGGTGTTCGAACCGGCCTCAACTTTACGTCTCCTAACTCCATCTTTCTGAGAACATCAATAAAAATAATGTCAACCGAACTACCATTATCTATCAATACCTTGTGTACCTGATAATTTGCTATATCTATCTTGATGACCATAGGATCATTCTGGTCAAGTACACTCTAGCTCAAGTCTTTGTCTCCAAAGATAATATCCTCCTGCTCTTCCACGTGCATTATTTGTTCTCCGTATCTAAACCTACTCTCCCTGGCATGCCTTTTCCTTGCCCTTGAAGAGTCTCCATTCGTTAGACCACCTGATATAGTATGGATAATCCCCTTTGTGGGTGCATTATCCCGAACCACATTCTTCCCCGCCTCGTCCTTTTGATGTCGCTCACAACTCGGCAATCTGCTCCGGTCTCCTGTCTCGGATCTTCTATCAATCAAGTGTTTGAAGTATCCTTGTCTTACTAACCTCTTGATCTCGTCCTTCAATTGATAGCAATCCTCCGTGTTGTGGCCTTTATCCTTATGAAACCTGCAATACATATTAGAGTTTTTCTTCGCAGGAGTATCCCGCATTTTACCTGGCCATTGCAGCAGACCTTCCTTTTCGACCATTGTCATAACCTTCTCGCGGCTCGTGGTAAACGGAGTATACCTGTGATACCTGGGTTGGTAGGGTCCTCTCTGTTCTCTATCTTTCTCAAATTGCTGCTTTCCCTCTCTTGATTGTTCGCTCCTTGATCGTCCTGGGTCCCTTGTCCATTCGTTATCCTTCATGGCATTCATTTCTTCTTCATCTATATATTTCTGTGCCATCTCCATCAACTGCTAGGTCCCTGTTGGGGTTCTCGTGCCAATGCCGACACGAACGGACCCTTCTTCAAGCCATGTATCAATATGCTTACCATCATGTCTATCCATAAGTCCTGTACCTCCAACACCTCGTTATCAAACCTTCCCATAAAATTTTTTAGCATTTCATCCTCCCTTTGTCTGATCGTGAAAAGATGAGTGGACGATCTCTTCGCTTTCCTTTTACTCGCAAAATGAAAAGAGAACTTATGAATTAACTGTTCATATGAATCGATCGTTCTACTTCCTAGGCTGGTAAACCATTCTTGTGTCTTTCCCTTCAAAGTGGTCACGAATAACTTTGCCTTAATCGGATCAGTCTGACCATATAAGTTCATAACCAGGTCAAAAGCTGCTACATGTTCCCTAGGATCTTTACTCCCATCATACTTGGGGAGATCCAGGAATCGAAAACTGCTATCAACCACCTCCAGCAGGATCCTGTTGGTAAAAGGCGAGCTCCTATTTTGAGATACAATTTCTCCTCTCTTCTTCAGCTCTTCTATCTGCTTCCCTAGCTTTTCGATCTGTCAGCTAATATTATCCACATTTGCTCGCGAGATTCCCGGCTGCCTGGTAGTCGTTCTCTTACTGGTTACCTCATTTGACATGGTCCTTTCGGAGCCTTTTTCAGGCACCCTCGAGACCTCTCGTCTATGCTCCATCTCCGTTTCCTAGAATAGCTGCCTCTTTGCTCCCTCTCTAGCTGGAGTCACAGTTCTTTGTTCATATTCTACTATTGCTTCCTACTCGCTTCCTCTATCATTCGCTGCAATTCCACCCTTGATACTTGTATCATTGGCTCTTCTTCTCTCCTTGGCGTCTCCTCCACATGCTGGTCTCGCCTGGATGACCCTTCCATTTCTAGTTTATGTTCTCAATTCCCACAGATGGCGTCAAAATGATGTAGGTTGCACAAAATCCGGATCGTGTTGCGGAAACGGGTCCCAAAGTCGGGTCGCTAGATCCTTCTTTCGAGCTACCTGTTAATGGATCCTGAGAACAAAGTAAACGTAAAACTAGTCGAGTAGCCCTCAGCGATGGCCCTCCGATGCCTAAGTTAGAAATGTGGGGTCGAAAAATATGAGGTCGAAGATAAAGTGAGTCAAATGAGATCAGAAAATGGCAGTAAATAATAATAAAATGTGTCCCTGAATAATCATAAATGAAGATATTTATAGTAGTACGGTACCCTTTGCACTTGTGACACATAGCACCAGTAAGAGCTTGCCACGTCATCTATCCCAAAGGCTGCTGCAATGGTTGATTTTTGGCCTGGTCAAATGGGTCCCACTTGGTCAGTTATATAACATAAAAATACCATAAAATACAGGGGTATTTTGGTAATTAAATAAATCTCCCTCATCAATCACTAACTAATTTTCACGGTATTATGATAATTTTGATCTTGTAAATATATTGCACACA
This sequence comes from Sesamum indicum, assembly GCF_000512975.1. Taxonomy (NCBI): domain Eukaryota; kingdom Viridiplantae; phylum Streptophyta; class Magnoliopsida; order Lamiales; family Pedaliaceae; genus Sesamum; species Sesamum indicum. The sequence goes on from NC_026150.1 coordinate 16,173,749, forward strand.
TACTATATAGATTTCACAGTTAGTAGTTTATGTAAGACAAAATCGTGTTACGATTAGAAAAGAGAAAGTATAGACCATATACGCAAAACGCATTAGTAAAATCGATATAAATTATTTCACCCTCATACTTATTATATATTTATTTTTGGCACTTTTAGTTTACAAAGTAATAATTGTATTTTTCTACATGATAAAGCATGAGCTCCTGTTAACTACATACTTTTAATGTGAATGGAAAAAATATGTGTAGTAGGAAAATCTTTACCACATAATTCTAAAATTGAAGTAGTCGATCAGTAGGAAAGTTGGGAGAAGTGCAGATTGTCCAACAATTGAAGTAGTTTCATATTCATTTGATTTGCATGAGCAGAAAGAGTGGGGGTGGAATTTTGGTGTAGGCATTTATGCTACCTGAGAAAAGGCAACTCAATACTTTATTCAATATGGAAAACAATTCATTTTAACATCCTACTTTTATCACTACTGCTGTTTATTCTTTTTTTACTTTATATATTAATTTTTGGAATAATAATAAAGCCAATTCACAAGCCTCCAACTTCATATTAGTCAAAATTATTGATGAGTTAATATAGTGTTTTCTTGACCAATTCTTACCTTCTTGTGGTTCATTTCGTTCATCACTTAAACTCAATTTTGGCCATTTGTCCTCCGAGATAGTCCAGCGTTTTGAGTTTCAAGATTTCTAATTCGGGGATTTTATTCAAATTTTCTGTGGGTTTTGGAGTAGGGATAAGTACGTGTGATTCATTTCATTCATCATTTCAACTCATTTCTAGGCCATATGTTCCCTGGGGTAGTTCAATCGATTTGAGCTTTAAGTTCTCTTGTCAGAGATTTTGAATTCGAATTTTGGGTGGGCGCTTGAATAGGGACGAGTGCGTGTGCATAAATAATTCATTTTTTTTTTTTAAAAAAAAAAGAAACAATCATTCTTGAACATTTGTTGAATGAGAAATGAAAAACCAAAGTCAATGAAAATCTACTCATAATATACTCATGCAATTGTCATATACGGCAAGATGTGGATCATAGAATTGAAGCCAGCTAAGGGTTGGTCCCATTGCAACTTTCAAGTTAGTAGTTAGTACAAGAAAATCTCCTTTTCTTTTCGATTTTTCCAAAGTGGGAGCTTTTCGCTTCAGCAGTCACCATTACAGCACCAAAGTGTCCACAATCGAAAAAGAGGAGGCAAAAAAGTTTGGTATGACTGCAAATGCCTCCTTTCATACTACTGCTTCTGATAGTAAGAGGGATATGAAGCATTCTGCAGAAGCTATAATTCATGTACCTTTTACCAATACAACTGCAAATGAATATATGCACATCGTCAAAAGTTTGAGTCAGTGATTGCTCAAAACTCACAAAACATGGCTAATTCTGTCTTTGCCCAAAACACACAGCATTCACATTTCACACCGCAAATGGTACAAGAATAATGACAATCTTAGTATGAAAAATATACTCAATTGTGATATTTGCACACTTACAATCAAGAATGTATAGATCAAGCAACTGTAACATCAAATTCCCAATGCATAAGCCAGCACGATCAAACCTGTCAGTGCAATTGGCCAAAGATGAAAGGTTCTGGACAAAGCAATGGCGCCACTACAGTCATCATTGGAACCACTAAAGCATCCAGGTCGACTTATCTTGGCAACATGTCCTTCCAACACAAAACTGTTGTTTGATTTCCCATTGCTAAACAGCACGCACCAAAAATAGGGTCCACCACCATCTGAGCCACTCACAGCAGCACCGACCTCCAAGTGGTTCTTGCTTTGGAGAATTTCGATGCTCTTTTCATTTTTCATCAGGATCTCTGAAAATGCCACTGATGGCTTGACATAATTAGACTGGCATCCAAGTAGACGACCCGTAATCGGGGTAAGGGTTGATATCTCAACACCGCAGTTAGGAGCAAAAGTATCAGCAAACTCAGAGTCGGCAGGTTTTTTGGCATTTGGTCCCCCAACTGCACCACACTCGCCTTGGTATGCTTTGATGTATTGGAGAGCAATGCATGCAAGGCCTGGGTTGCTGTACAGGGATGATGATTTACTTGCGGTTCTATTGCTGTTAATTGCAGCCACTAGCTGATCAGCAGGGTTATCTGTCACTTTATCTGTTTTTCAACCGTAAAACCGACAAGTTTGTTTGAGACGGTGCAATATGGAGAAGATATTTTGCATCAAAATATAGAAGGTTGGGAAAACAAATAGGCAGGTATATAACTTCATTATTAAGAAATGCATCAGCCACAAGTTTTGAGCTTGTTGCCTGTCTTTTTTTCTCTTCAAAAATCACTTTTTAACCATTGCTTGGGATTGAGTCTCTTATGTTCGCGCATAAGATAGATGACCGGAGTGGAGACGTTAAAATCTTCTATGCCCTTGTACTAACATCGGAAGCACAGGGCAGATTTCATCATTTACAAATAGCAACAGAAAAGACAGATTAACGCAATTCGTGGAAATTACTAACATTCACAAATTTGCAACAAACTACAGCATGAAAGAACCATAAATGGAATAGTGGACGGAAACAATACTAATCCAAGTTTTAATGACGAGGGCATGAAATTTCCGACAACAAAACTTTAAAATGATGTCAAATGCTTATTCTAAGAAACAAAAAAGAAAAAAAGAATCGGCACATTAACACACTCCAATTAGCTTACAGGAAAATGCTTCAATAAAGGATGTCTTTATGACATATCTAACTGCACTAGTTTATTCTTCTCCAACCCAGACAAGAAGTCAGGCTTTCTGGTTCAAAGAAAAAAAACCAATTAAACATCAAATCGCAAATAATTAGTATTAGCTCGCATAAAAGACTAGTTGAAGATTCAAGAGCAAGAAGCAGAGCTCCATATGATCAATATCCCCAAACAAAAATCCTCTTGTTGTATTCAACTTCTCAACGAGTTTGGTACTCCAAAGACACAGATTTCTTAAGATCTCCACAGAATTGGCTAGCTCAAAAAAGCCTAGTAATAAATGACAGTAAAGATCCCAATAGCAAAGAATTGCAGAAACGCAGAAAACCCAAGCCTAGTAACACATAAAGTAACAATATCAACACTATCCTTCTGTTTCCAATACCCCTTTAGAATCTACACTCTGGCATTGCAATATATAATTAAGCAGTTCATAAATGAAAATCGAGTCCAAGATATTCTCGCAAGAGAAGGAAGTATATGAGAAAAACTCTTACTTTGAACACTGGCAGAAGCTGAAATGAAGAGAATGGCAAGAACAAGAACCCATATGCTGCTTGCCATTGCTGTAATTTAGAGAGAAACAGAGAGCAGTTGAAGAGTTTTTCGTTTGCTGCGAAGGAAAGGGAACTTAAGCTGAGTATATTATGGTTATTGCATTTTTGTCTGCTTGCTTCCATCTGAGGGTCTAACTAAAATGGGCACCGACAAAGATGTAATAGCGAGGATACAACTACTCTTCACAACTTGCTCCCTCAAGTTAGTTGAATTTTCAATCTGCCCCTCGAAAGAGTGACCCTTTGCAAATATAGACGAATGGTAAATATGTAACTACACTTAACGAGGCCGAAGTGGAACTGGATAAGGCCTCCATTGTCTGTTCCCCTATACTTCCCGCCCGCGAAATGACCACCTCCACCGCCAACGTCGCGGCCACTGCGAATGTTCCCTTTTCACGTGCCTCGAGCTTCACGATGAAGCCAAGACGGCGGTTTTTTAGCTCTGGAGTGAGGTGCGCATCGTCCCCGTGGAGGACGCGGGAGAGCAGACGATCGGTTTCTTTGTCAATCGTTTTTCTGCACTTCTTCTCCCTGTCTAAAGGTGCGCCTATCTGCCCGCGAATTGCTTTTATTTATTTATTTCTTTATGAAATACGTTGCTTTATCTTGCGCGTTTTTACTTATTTCTATCTGTTTTGTTCTGTTTACATCATAGTTATGCTTACAAATATAGAGCAACCGCAATTGCCTCTTTGTTTTACCTTTTCCCTGTTCTGACCAGGTTTTTTTGGTAGCTGCAGATGCAATGGGAGTCAGCATTTTGGACAAATATATGAAAAAGTATGGATATGTCTTTTTTGTTGTATGTGTTTATAATTTGTAATCCGAATATTATAATATTTGCTATTAGATGCTTCACATTATGGTGACATGCGGATATGTCGATGCCAGCATGAATTTTGGTCGAATTGTATGCTAGTTACACAGAATTATAAAGGTGATATTAATTGTCATCGTGCACGGAACTTGCTGAATGAATTTTGTCTTCTGTGAAATTTAAATTCCTTCAAGGTCTAGGATAGCTGTATATAAGTTGGTTTCGCGTTTCGCTGCAGTTGAAATCCAAAGAAATTTTTCATTTTGATTTTGTAGCAAGGTTGTGAGACGTGTATTCCTACCAGCAACTATTGTCCTGTTTCATCATTAGTCTGAAAGGATTTAGTTTGATGCTTATTCTTTCACGTTCTCATAAAAGAAGCCTAAACTCAAGTCAATGGATTGAACATAGGATGGTATTTGGCTGCAGATTGATTGAAACACTGAACGTTATAATTAGAATGGAGAGCACATGCTTGTTCGTGTTAATAAATTTGTGAAATTGATGTTGAACTTTTTGCTTCAATAGCTTGTCTAATTCTCAGTTCTTACTGTTGTTTGAAATTTCATTCGAGATTTTGAGACTGCTTCATGGATAGCCTTTCTCAGTACATAAAATTCTTCTCCTTTCTACTCCTAATAATTTCATGAACTTTTATCTAGGAAAAAGCTTGACCCGCTAGAGGCTTATATACCAGCTGTTATATTGACCGAGTTGCAGATTAAGGAATTAGGTAAATCTCCTTGAGTGGTTTATTTGGTCAGGCAATATTCATAAAAACATTTGGTGGGAATTAGACTGGGCCAGGAAATTGGTATTCATTTTTGCTATAGAGGGGTTGCAGGTAAAAATGTTTTTGCTGTGGCCCTTTTAAAATGCTTTTCTTGCCAGAATCCAAAGAACTTTGAGTAAGGACATATGTGTTTGCACTCCCATTACGTTCTCACGACTTATTTGCTATTCTTCTCTGTGTTTTCATGTACAAAATGCTGGTCTCTTTATTTATGGGGAGTAAGAAATATCATAGGATCTAACATCATGAATTATTACTTCTATGGTAGGACGATATCTCGAAGTTGATCAACCTAAATTTGCTGATTGCCGGAATCTTTTGAGATCTGGTCCTGCATCATCCTTGCGTGTTAATATTCGAGCAGTAAGTAAATGATTTTTATGATGTTTTTTCCTTTCTTTAATCAACTTAATCCACATTCCTAGTGGTGAGCTTTTCTACAAGGTATTTTATTGAGATACAGAATAAAATTGATTGTTTAGGTGCATTTCATCTCATACTTTGGTTAGTAAAACTAGGAAGGACAATTTGTTAGAAAAGGTTGGTCACAACTCTCTTTGTCCTCATTGTGCAGGTAGCACAATATGCCTCTGATGCTGGGAACGGTAACTCTGCTTTCAATGAGGTTGATCAGTGTCTAAGGTATCATTTCTATTGTTACTTTGATGCGAGATAAAATTAATTCTGTAGGTCTGAGACACTCGAATTTCTTGTAACTATACATGTGAGGAAGTGAGATTTAGCCCTAAGAATATCCTAGAGGCGAGTTCGATTACATGCTTGGATAGTATAAAGAAAGTAGACTCTTCCAAAGAAACCCAGTGCGGGAACTTGCTTGGGTTTATACGTCCCTGTGGTCGAAAATTGCCATCTCACGCACTTAATGTGTGGCGCTATAGATATAAAGGATGCTCCTGTGTGTGGGGATGCCAGTCCATATCGTTTTGCTCATCAAACCTTTATTAGATCAGGGTTTTACCATTTAGTTATTTTCTGAAAAATTGTAGAGCCTTGGAGGAACTTGATTCTCTGCTTTTGCGTGCATCAAGAAATGATTCGGGTACTTCAATTGAATCAATGAAAGCTAAAGTTGCTACTGCACTCGGTGCACTGAACAGGTAATTTATTCAGTTTAATATTTTCTTGTCTTTACTGAAGCTTGGAAAGTTGCACCAATATTTATATTTATGCTGCACATTTGTTGGCAAATGAGGTGGAAGTGGTTAGGTGTTTCATGTTCTGATAATGATACTCTCCTGCAATAGCGTCCTTCAAACTGTTCCAGAAGAAGTGCTGAACAAGGGGAAGGCTATGGCCAACGAATTCATCAATCCAGGAAATGATTTAGCACCTGATGAGCTGGACCCTGACCTAAAGAAGTTGGAATCAATACTGTGAATTACAGCTAAAATACAGAGATTTTAAGTATAAATCAAATGATTCTGGCGTGTTAAACATGAACTGGCATTTTGAGTATAGTTCAAATGATTCTAGAGTGTTGTGCATGAACTGGCAAATCTTGCCGAATTATCCTAATTTGTACCATTTGTACCGTTCTTTTTGACCAATTTCCCCGTCTACTTACATAATGATATAACAAATCTGGCCTGCAGTGTTATACAAAGCCCTGTGACGCTTATACTGCTTCTCAATTTCTTTTTTCTCTAGCCCAGCATTGTTTCAAATCTGCAAGGTTTGACAACCGCAAACCTGTCACAGAAATTCCTGGCATTTTTCAGATTGTTGTGGAAATAGTCACTGAATCCATGGACATCATAGTAAAGAATGTGGTGGTCCAAAGCTATAATTATATAACATTGTACATGATACACTAATATTCTTACAGTACGTCAGATCTTGTATGAATCAGAACACCATCCACACGAAATCCGAGTATCAAGTTGATACGTCGGAAGGCAGTATATTCGACCATAATCAACTGGTATAACCAAGATTAAGAACCTCACCCCAGTAGCAAATAATGTAAATTCAATAAAATACGAGTAATAGAATTCTGCTTCACTTGATTAACCAAGCATGTAATAATCAGATGAAAATACTACAAAATGACCTATGGTATCCTCCTCAGCAAGCATCTGATTCAAGCACCAAGGCGTTGAACACCACTCAGAAAATCAATATATATAATATTATATATATGCGACTCTAGCGGAAATGATCAATATGTTATGTATTGACTGTAAATACAAACTATGCTCAGTTCATGCTTCCATGTATTTTCCGTTTGGGTCATGGTGGTGCCAAGCTGCTGAAGATGCGTTTCAAACTCGGGCATGCCATGCGCAATGAACTCATGCTCAATGGAGATATCTGTCAAGTATAAGGAAAACTTATGCATTGGTTTACCTACAAATAGAAAGTTTTGGCCTAATATAATAATTATGTGTGAGCGTGTGTACAGAAGGGTCGGATGAAAACATGGTCTGACCTTTGGACAAAAGCGAACATCAAGAGTCTCCAGCATGTTACATTGCATTATGGCAGTTTCCACAGCATCCTCATCAATATTACACGACTAAGAGATTCCATATATGCACCAAAGTATAAAAAGGGATTAGAAAATGACATCATATATGTGGTAGCTTGACAATGTCAAAGAATAGTAAGATAATGCATCAACATAGTGGGGACTGGAAGTCTGGAACAGGGGGCGAAAATAGAATTCTCATTTGTATAAGCAATAAATGTGCTTAAAGTACATTCATCACTCTAAATCATTTTTTATCCAACAACAAAAGTTCACCCCAGTTAAAAATTGAAGGTAATTTCAAAAGCATAACAATTTAATTTGAAATACGACAAATAACATCATAACTATGGTGTACTCTATATATCTTAACTCAATCTATCCCAATTTGGACTCATTCAACCAAGTTCCAGCCCTGAGCTGGAAGAAGGCAGGCAGGGGTCAAAGACCACTCAATGTCTCAGAGGACCCTTCATAACATGCCTGCAATGGGAAAGCTCCTTAGTCGTGGATTAATGCATGACGGCAACAACCTCTTTCTGCCACTAGATAACGGGTATTTCTAGTCCTACCAATTCAATTTGAACTTCTTCCAACTGAATAACTGTTCTAGTTCATAATTGAACGACCTTTTTGTCCTTCTTTCCACACATCTTGTGATCCTGGACAAACAAGATACAACCTCTGCTGAACATTGCACCAAGGACCCTAGAACGGAATAAAGCTAAGTCTCACACTCCCTATGAAGCAGCTTGAGCATGAGAATGAAATGCACACAAGAGCCCAGAATGTCGCTTCTCAACCCTTTTGTTGAGGACTAATATATAATCATATTCAACAAACAAGTTCTCAGAGCAATTGGAATCTCGACGGAAGGAGTTAAGTTTCACAAGCAGGTTATACATAGCTCACAAATGCTTAGCACTCTACCTTGCCTTTCAGAATAAATAAAGAAAACTTTCTGAATCTGAGGGCTCAAAAATTTCTCATGATTCACACCACCATAAAAGAAGACTTTCAAGTCCAGATATCAACTTTATGTGGTGATATTAAAATTAAAAGGAAAATAAATGTTGCTCAGACCTACGCAGACACTCTGATAGACCACAGTGGCACGTGTATCCATAATGCCACCATTTTCTTTTTGGTACATCCAGACATAATATCTCATTTCCTAAAATTGTATTTCTCCCCTGAAAGTACCGCTTACTAATAATAATGATGCATCACTAACTGCTAACACTGCATTTATGGTGAAAAAATGAAAAGATACGTAAAAAGTTCACAGCCTCAACTCTCATTTAAAACATCATGCGCAACGTAGACAGGGTTCGACAGAGAGTCTTAACAAAACTCCCCAAATAAAACTTTACCTAGCAAGTAAGGCAGTATTTAAGAGTCTTGATAAAAACATACCTGAAGGAAAAGACTGGTCAATCTTGGACAGTCAAGCTTCAAAATTTCCAACGAGTAACAATTGCTGGAAGTTAAATATGAACAGTGATCAAGGAAGGGTACATTTAATATCTCATTATCGGAGCAACAAAATCATAAAACAGATAAACAAACATACCTCAAGTTAAGAAAAAACAAATTGCAACAAGATATATCAACTTCCTTCAAGTTTGAAGACAATGAGAGGTTTAATGATGATAAATGGAAACATCTGGCTGTTGGAGGGATAACCACCTTCTTGATATTCGGGCAACCAACACAGTTTAGGTTCTGCAGCAGGCGGCTAGGTTGGTCCTTAGACGGGAGGCCATTTTCCCGAGAAGTAGAGTCAAATGAACCGGAAAAGGTGCTGATTTCAGACAGTCCATCATGAAATCCCCAATCCAGATCGTGCATATTGACACAACCGTTCAAGCTGACATGAGTTAAATGCATACATCCAGCAAGCAGCTCCTCTATTGCGGACTGGCAGAGTGTCCCATAGGACAAGTCCAGTTCACAGAGGGCTGGTAGAGCACCACCTTTGTAGAGAGGCTCCAATGATGTGTCACTAAGATACTTACATGCTTGCAATTTTAGAACCTATAAAATAAGTACTAATCAACATAACAGAAGAAGCATGTTCAGATAGATTTTGTAGGATTAACATACTGATCCTTCGGGTTAATTGTCAAAAATCCCAGACCCCACTCTATCACGTTTTGACGACGCAATAGAATAAACAACATAACTATTGAATAACGTGGCTGGCAAAATATCCAAATGGATATAGAATAATTATCCATCTCAAAAAATAAAGATGCGGAAACAAATGCAACAGAGTACCTTTAGATACAAACAGGAGTCAAAAACAGGCTGCAGATTGACTAAAAAGGTATAGGACAGATCCAGGTAGGTCAAGTGGGGAAGGCAGCGCAAAGACGAAAGCCCATCAGGACCAACAGAGGGGCATGACATCAACACCAATGATTCAATAAGCGGGCACGAAGATGTTGTAGCAGCTAAGCAGTCATCCTTGAGCTGGCTGCACAGATCAATCAAAGAAAGATAACGGTTAGACATAATGATGAACAGACGATTGAGTATCACTTCCAGAACAAGCAGGAAGGATCTCAACACCCATGATTACTACAACGCAAAATCACCTGCAGAAAGATGCATCCAAAGAAGTGAGAAGTGGGCAATAGATCAATGCTTCAGATAATACACCACACCCCTTCAATTCAAGTGAAACCATAAGTGGTGCTTCAACATGGAGCACATTCAATTTGGGGCAAATGCCCAAATTCAAGGACCTAAGACCAACCTGCAATGGATTTTTTAAATAATTGGAAGTATGATAAGCAAAAGGCCAATCAGTGTATCAGACAGCATCTGATACACTTGGAGAAAATGTATTAACCACCAGATATGGAAACAGAAAATGAGAACGATTCAATTCCTGAGTTCTTCTCAAGGGAAATTTAGATTTAAAGGCTTTAAGGCAACCATTAAACATCATGGACTTCAACCGAAGCAGGTGAAATAAAGAGTCAGTAAGATGATCACTTACAGGTGAAAATGAAGCCCTCTCAAGATGGTCACAACCATCTAATGAGACATGCTCCAGGTAAGGGCATCTGAGTTCAAGAGAAGTTATTGCACGGCAACCAGCAAGTGACAAACTGACTAAAGATGTACTGCAGAAACTCACTGCTGTCAAACTCTGACAAAGAGTTATAGCAACAATCAGATAAAGAAAGAATGAGTACATAAAAATGCATTGAATTGAGCTTGTAACATAGGTTAAGAGATGATAGTATGAGATTGATTGGCTCAAAAATCAAGTGAAGACCATTTGTCCAACAGCTTTAACCATTCCAGAAGACAACTCTTTTTCAGATCTCCAATTAAATTTTGAAACCTAAATTTCTAAATCACCTATGATAAATTGTGATACGACATTCCCATTTCCCGAATTTCTATCAAACAGAAGAATATCTATTTTTTCTTCTGTGAACAAAACTAGCTTTAACTGACAGTATGTTACTGCGCTCCATTAGGACAAAAATTGATACTCTCAATTATTTAAGTGCCGAGAAATTTATCAAAAATTATCTAAATCTTCCTTTCAACAACAGTTGTAATACAAGAGGGCACAATGTAATTCATTAAGCACTAAAAGTAAACAGGAAAATTCCAATTACAGACCTCACAACTATCAAGCACTAATGATCTCAACAAAGGACAGCCTCCTCCTGTGCTGAAAACTTCGCAAATGGAGTTGGTCAAAGACTCGCATTCAGTAAGGTCTACTTCTTGCAAACTTTGGCATTGCAGTGTTAATGTTGTCAAGCTTTCTTGCTTTTGCAAGACCAGTTTCTGCAAGTAGATTTTAAGCTAAATTACTCCTATGATTTCCATTAAAGTAAGTTTTAAAAGATAAGCATTTCTTTCACTGAAAGAATCACAATGTGATTAGGAACAATGTATTTGATTAATAAAAGACATACTTTCAGCGCATTTGATGTAATACTGATTCTCTGGAGAGAGGCGCAATTAGAAACTGTGATGGAGGATAGCACACTGCTTCTTAAATTTAAATCAACAAATCTGCAAATATGGAAGTAAATAGTCATTCTCTGGAAAAGAACAGATGTTAAGCCTTGAAGTGCACGAGTAGACATACTTCCGGCAATGTACGAGCCTTATGTTCTTCAGGCGTGGCAGATCCAAAGATACTGACGTCAACAAACTGCAATTATCAAGCTCAAGAACCTACATATATCAGCAAACTAGGATAATTACTAACTATAATCAAATCATAATGTCCTCACAATTAGGAAATGATAAAATACTCGAGAAGTTTTTATATTCAAACCTCAAGCATATAACTAGAAGCTATAGCAGCCATTGAAGCAGACGTTATACCCTCGCAGCTATGAAGCTTAAGAACAGTCAACATTGGAAGTCTCACGGTCTTCAAAAGGTAACTTTAAGTTAGATGGCATATAAATATACAAATACCGGAAGTAAGCGAAATAACAATAATAAGAATAAGTTAAAACGAATATCTCACTTCAAGAGATATGTTTGGGCAGTATGAAGCATCAAGAATATGGAGATTTCCACAAGTCATCGCTATTTCTCGCAGTGTCTCATCGCTGACACATGAGCAATTGGACATGTCCAAGGATTCCAAGAGTGGGCATGATGTGGCTGCTGAACGGATTGCAGCATCTGAAAGCTTGTGACAGGAAGCTATATCAAGCTCTCGCAGAAGGGGGCAATTAAGAACTGCATGAGGCATACTACTGCGCTTGAGGGACAAGGTTTCAAGCTGGGGGCACCTGTACAAACCAATGGTTCATAAAATAATGGAAGAGTAACAATGATTTTGAAAACAAGACAAATGATTTAGCACCTGATAGAAATACGGAGCACACGGCATTTCACTATCTGAAGATCATGCAATCTATCATGGTAAATGGGAATTTCCTGAATTCCATTACCCAAAGTAGCGTCATTGATGGTTAAACTCTTCAACATGTGGCAATCTGTTAAGGCTTGGAAAAAGGTCTCGCCTAACTGGCCTTTGCCCAGAGTTAAAACCTCAAGATTTCTGAGACAAATCCAAGGATCAAAGGCGAGCTAAACATTACCAAGAATAAGATTGTAAGACATTAATCAAAATCTAATTTACCTCAATGAAGAGATGGCCTTCATCACAAGAGGATGGATAGCAGGAGCACCATAAATATTTACTGCAGTAGCGTTAGGATACCGCCGGCACATGTCATCAACTAAGCAACAACTAACCAAAGTCAGTTTCTACAGGGGATCAAAAAATTAAGAAAGAAGAAGCTGTCAGCCAAATGGAAGGAGAGAACATTCCCTTCCTTCCTACAAGCCAATAAGCAATTGCTGCCAAAATGAGTAATTACATTACAAGTGTGTAGTACATTGCCATAAAGTACCTACTTAGCACATGGATACATGGATCCTCCAATAAAGCTTACAGGAGATATATTGCAATCGAAAATTTGGCCAAGCACACACAGATTATTGGGACCAGTTTCATAAAAGGATACAATTTCTCCAAATTATAGATATCATAGACCGTCCGTGAGGCTTGTAGATCTCTCCCAAGAAGCCTTGAATTCATGGTCTATAATCCTAATTTGGGCCTTTTGTCAAATATCATCAGCCACTATCCTAACATCATTAAACTAAACGTGCAAGACTATAAAAATAAAATGACACTCACATTGCTGCACAGATATGAATCGATTCTCGAAATTCAAGTACCGCCAGAAATCTTCATGAGAACTTGCATCTCTCCACTGCCTGCAAACTCTTGCTGCTCGACAAAGATCAATGTGATCCAAGAAAGTGAAAACCTATAGCAGATGGCAATATTAGGAATGAGTCATCATCTAAAACAAACCAAATCAAACCAGTTTCATATGCTTCAATTATGAAACCCACCATATGCAGTAAGTCATCAGTAAGATCCATCCGAACCTCCGAAACTGCTATTTTTAAAGTATCATCACGATTTCTAGCATTGCCTCCTGCAATGCTAGAATCAGGGAGATCCTCATCACCAACCTCCTCATGCACGGGAGCAAGGTCATGAATTTCATTTTCAAAATTAGTGCCCCAATCCCTGAATAAGGGAATAAGATTAAGACAAGGCTCATGGTTTTCATAAGTAAGAACAAGTATTAACCAAAAAATACGCAACCAGGGATACAGTTGCAACAGCCCCAACCATGCCGGGCTTGAAAACCCTCCAGCTGGAACACCATGCATGAGTATATTAGGACGAGGGATACTTTGCAAAACACATGATGATAGGGCAAGGCCTCTTCAATGGTGCAGAGATAACAGTTCTCAAACCCAAACCACACATATTTTCACAACTCAGCCAATTTTCAATCTCAACTTCCATGTTCCAAGAAAAGCTATGGAGATTGGTGCAACAGCTAACAGAATAAAAGGAAGCATACTCTCTGCGCTTTTCAACCATAGGAAGAATCTCAAACTCATTGAAGTGATGGGACTAGAATGATGAGAAAATGGTTTCGGTAATAAAAATACTAAAGTTCAGTTCATTTCGACACAAAAAATAATAATCCAACATACTTTTGCACACCCTCGGATGTGCAGTTAGACCAACTACCACCTACCAGAGTAGCCCCACAAAAGTTACATCTCAATCACGAAATTCAGCTAACAATCAAATTCAAAAATTAAGCTGCTGGCATATGCAAATTACATGGAAAGACATGCGGCAATGCCCGAGCCCCAGGCACACCCCACATACAGGGATAGATAGATAGAAAAAGAGAGGAGGGAGAGAGAGGTCTCACAGAGAAAAAGAATGAACTTTGGGCCGTTTATTCTGTATATCTCGATCACAATTCTCTCTTCCTGTAGCAATCATTGATGAAGATGAACATGAAGACTCACCACCCAACCCCAAATTCAAATTAACATCCAAGTTCACCCCTTGGCTTCCACTACCACCACTGGCAGAATGCCTTGACCCAATTATCCACTGCAAGAAGTTGTCACTTTTTTCGTTGAAATCGACATCAACACCAAACCCTTCGTTTCTCTCATTCCCATTTGCTCTCTCACCACTTGCCTGTAGCCTTAACCCCTCCCCCTCAGCACCACCGCCACCAACATTGTGAAAAGTAGGCCAAAAACCTAATTCAGAATCATCGGTCTCCATTTCCTCGGGTTCAGTCCCCCAAATGTCCTTCCTCATTGTGCTCTTTACCGTCTTACAACAATAAAAATAATATAAATTAGTAGAACTGATATTATTATCTTCCTCTTCTCCTCCAAAACACAGAAAAGGAAAACACCGTATCTTCATACACACGAAAAAGCTCCTGACTACTTCACTAACCCTAGCTAACCAGTCCACATGTTTCACCCAGAAACGGCCCTATTTCACCAAAAAACCCTAAAAATCATAAACCGTCGACCAACATATTAGGAGAAGCGAAATTTAGGTCTCCATTTGTCCCCTCCCGCTTCACAAGTACGGAGAAATTGGGGGAAAAAAAGAAAAAGCAAATGATTATGTACAAAACCATATATATAGGCTAAAACAGACCGGATCAGATGAAATTAGAGCAGCGGCAAAGCTCCCTACTGCAAAAAGATGGGCAGCAATGGAGATTTTTGTTTTCCTTCCTTTCTCCTCTTTTCCCCCTCTCCTGCGAAAAAGACTTTGAGATCTTTGCTTACTTGTTCTCGGAAATGGTATTTCATACGGAGTTTTAGGGCCTTTTCAGGAATTTTATGATTTCTTCCTTAATTTTGTGAAACCAACGTAGCCCGAGGTCACGCTCACGCTGCTATTTAGGACACATACGCATTCAATCCTTCGGCCCATAATAATGGGCCCATTACTGTCCACTTACTTATGTCTTATTGGGCCGGCCCAGTACGACTTCTTACCCCATTATTGATTTAACTAATGCAACTTATCTATACTGTTACTAATATTAAAAAAAGAATGGCTTCCATCCTCATAAATTGCGGTTTAACAACGCCATCAAAAATGCCTTATTCAATTTTTTTAAATTTTATATTAATTTATAAATTAATTTTTTTCTTTTTTTTTAATGTAATGTATCGATTTATATATTTTATTTTTATTTTTAATATATTTTAAAATATAAAAATTTATTTATTTTGTACACACATAAACGGTTTGCTACGATAACTAATTTAAGATAGGCACAAAAATGTCCCCAATTATAAAAGTCGGCATATGCCATTTAAATCCCCAAAAAGAAAACTATAAGCTTTTTATTTAGGTGATGTTTTCTTTTACTAAATGTAATTTTATTATATCTTTCAATAAATTCAAATTTAAATATTCATTGTTCTAATATATTAATAATTTCAAATTAACAAACATATTCAAATAAAGCAACGAACAACAAACTGATATAAAAATAAACATATATTGACATTTACGAGCGATTATTAGACCGTAATTTTACTATTTTATTAATAATCCATTGACTTTAAATGGTATTGTCGATTATTCTAATTTTTATATTTTAGTAATACTCCATTGACTTTAAATGGTATTGTCGATTATTCTAAAAAGAATCACAAAGCAAATAGCATGTTAAAAATTTATATATAAAAATTACACGTATCATACACATAACAATAATATAGTTGTTAATAATAAAAAAAATATTTTACATACTTAACTTTAAAGCCGACTAAAAAAAAAATTAAAATTGAATAATGGTAGAAAGACAAGTGAACAAGGGCAAGTCAGGCTTAATAAGTAGAATCACATAAAAATATACTACACTACCACACTGTCGGTCTCTCGAGCAAGTGAAGTTTGGGAAATTTTAATTTAGATTGAATTTAATTAAATATATTTACGGTCTTATAATTAATATATAATTTAAAAAAATAATTAATTATATAGTGAGTATATTATATTTATTTTATAAATAATTTGATTGAATGAGATATGATTTTAATAAAAAAACAAAATTGATGATGGGTGAGATTGATTAAGGACAAGGTAAAGATGGAGAGCAGAAGATGTTTGGTGTGTAGAGCAGAAAAGTAGTGAGAGATGAAATGTAATTTACCAACAATTTTAATGCATAAGAATGATTACGAGATTTGAATTAATTGAAAGAACCCTGGTGAAGAAACATGTGGGCCCATAAAGCCCCATCAATGGCTGTAAAAACATGGTAAAATAAGATCCTCCGGTCCACCAAATCCTGGGCATGGTCAAGATCATTTATGGTGCATGAGGTGGCCGACACCATACTATTTTTACCTCACACTCACTCCTCATTCTCCCATGATTCAAATATGTTTGTGTGTTATTTTAGTATACTACTGTTGGGGGGGCTGGCTGTCCTGTCAGTAGTACCTTTTTGTCTTGCCTTCTTCCACTTTCATATATATATATATATATATGTGTGTGTGCATACTCATCAATCGATGATGGGCTCACCTCGTAGAAACAAAAAACAAATCCAAAGCCCATTCACTTAGTTCATTTTGGGCCCAAATTGTCGTTAAATTAGATTCTTGTGAATTTGGAGAAAGGCTTCTGGGCCTAGAGAGATATCCAACTGATAAGGGGCTTGTAATCTCTATCGAATTCGGCTTCTTCGGTTTAGATCTAACAACATTAATAGCCCAATAATTACATCCACGGCCCAAAATGATGATTTTTATTTTTATTTTTTTTAAAAAAATTAACGCAATTACCCCATACAAGGTATTAACATTTTGATTAAAGCGATTGAGTGGGGTGATTACAAAATCGGAATTATTCAAACTATTTGATTGAAGATAAATGCGTGTGTACATACACAAAAAAACCAAAAGAAAAGGCAAAAAGCGCAGCTAACTTGAACTGAAAAATAAAAAGGAAATGTGAGGCAGAAAAGTAAATGCGAGTCATGAATGATTAGGAAAAAAAGATTCCTAAAAGCGGGAAACGACAAGAAGCAATACAAGAATTATCAAACTAAAAAATATAAAATAAATAAAAAGAAAAGGGAAGAAAACACTTGGGTTCAGTAATTGGTGCCAAAAGATGTGCGTGGAAAAAGATTTTGGTGCACTTAAAACTACAGTTGTAAAGGAAAAACATAAGTGGCGACAAAAATATTATCAAACAATTATATATATATATATTAAAATTTTCCTAATTTTTGTGCAAATATTCATCATTTTAAACAACTGTTGAGGCCCCACTAAAAGAAAACAACTTTTCGTAATCATCATGCACAAAAACAAAAAGCTCCTTATCACCATTTTCAATATAAACTCTACCTCTACGCTCCACTTAATTCAATTTTTTATTTATTTTTTTCTAATATATATATATATATATATGTGGGGTTGTTGCATAAAAAGCCTAATATATATTGGTTTGTGGTCATGAATTGTTCATAATAGTGGGCGTTGATATAAATCGATCAGCTCAACACAAGATCAAAGCAATTCGAGTTCGCTTGACAAGAATACTAGAACGCTTAAATCATTTACCATAATATAGAATAATATTTCAAAGTATTTATAAGATATGACCATGTGTAAGGTGGTAATTATAGATTACGACATGTGTCGCTCTATCAATGCATGCTTCTAATTCTAGTTTTTTTGGATGGTCATCAAGTTGGGTATATTCGACATGTACAAAAAATATCCCGTCTTTATCTTACAAAGATATTTTAAATGTTTCTAGACATTTATATTTTATGCATTACATATATATATATATATGAACATAAATATTCATACTTTTAGTTGAAATTGTTTCAACATTTCTTAAATTAAACTATCTTTATCGGTCAATTTGATGTGAAATTCAAAACCTTTTTTCCAATTTAAAATATTTGAAACCACCGGACATCTAAATAAACAATTAAAATGGGGGGAAAAAAGAAGATTATCGCAATCTGGAGGTGAAAAAGCACGTCCATGCATGACACGAATACCGAGGACGTATGTATCTTTTGCATGAGTATATATGACACACTCACCGGTACACAAACGTATCCGATACTCTGCCTCGGACTGCAGTACGCAGAGCGGAAAAGGTGTATTTACTAACACGATTTTGGTTCATTTCAAAAGAAATCATCATCTTATCATTACCCAACCCATGTTTTACTCAAATATATGCAATTGCTTCTCCAAAAATTGCAATCTACGATCCCCTACACCTAATTAATTAAGTGCAATAATCCCACTACTCTATCTCTCACTTTCATACGTGTATTAATTTCTTTATATCTAATACACGATTATTTCTTTTTCTTTTCATTTCTTTTACAACAATTATAGATAATTAAATATGTAGAAATAAGGAATGTCAAATTAACACCTCTCATTGGATATTCGTTTGATTCAAAACAATAAATTTTTAATATGTTGGGCAACAATATTGATATCTAAAATTGATTCAATAATTTACAACCCCATTTAAATAATATCAAAATAATAAATGCCGATACATTGCATAAAATATAATATTTAGTCATAGTTACTTATTATGATTAAAAATAAATAGTATTTGATCACGACCACGTTTGTTTGCTGATCATGGTTTTGCCAGTCACGACAAATTTTTTTTATCATAAAAAATAAATTAGATTTTTGTATTAATTTTATTAATCATGATTGGTAATAGTCAAATATCACTTATTTTAGTATTGGATTATATCCGAGTGGTGAGCAAGAAATTATACGATATTGTTCAAACTTTTCTCTACTTTTGATGAGAAAGCCAAAAGGGGAAAAGGAAAAGATAAAAAGTGGAAGCTATAGAATTAGGTAAGGGGGGGTGGGGGGGGGAGGGGGGGGTGGGGGTGGGGGTGGATAAGCCAAGTAGATTTGATTTTTTGTTGCATGGAGGCATTAAGGTGTGTTTGCCCGAGGCCATAAAAAGCTCATAAAGCTTTTCTAGTTTTCGATCTTTTGCTTTGCTGCATGGGAAAAAGAGAATCTGATACCCACATCTCTACAATACATACATACACACCTTCCATTGCTCCATAGTCGACTTCAAAGTTTCTTCTCGCACCGTACTACTCTTGTGGATTTGGAACACATACCTATGTTGGAAAAATCTTTGACCGTTACATAGAAATTCCACCAGCTTGTATTAATTACTTTCTTATTATTTTATATGATCCATATTTCTTGCAAATAAATTGAAAAGTTAAATCCATATCTCATATAATTACGCTAATTTTCTCTAGCATTTAGTGTAATTACACGTAAACCTTTTATGATTTGTAAAATCACATCTAACACTCTTGAGGTCTGCTTCTATCTAACATATAAATTCCTCAATTTGTTAAAGTTTACTAATTTTGCTAATATTAACTGAAAAAACTGAATGAAGATTGATATTTACCCTTGATTGACTTAAAACTGACTTATTGTAGGTCAAATAATTTTTTTCGAACTAAACTGCTCTTATAACAGTGAAGATATACCTCCTCCCATGCATTAATGCATGAAGACATATGAGGGTAATTTGGTCATAAAAAATATATTTGACTTGTTATAAGTCAGTAATAAGTCAATTAGGGTAAATATAGATTTTTTTCCAGAATTTTGTGTTAATATTAATTAATTCGATGAATTTTGATTAATTGGGGGACTTATTTGTTAGACAGAAGCAAACCTCATGGTGCTATATGTAATTTATCAAACCACATGAAATTTATGTGTAATTATACCAAACATCAGAAAAGAGAAGTGTAATTAATTATACATATATATATATATATGTACATCAATAAAACTCAAATTTTATATTCTTATTGTCATTTAGAGTATTATATATATATATATATAATGTCGTTAAATACACTTACCCTATATAGAAGTATATATTATATTATATGTCTTATCATAAAAAAATGTGGAGTAAATATAAGATGCTTCTTATTATTATTGAAATGAAACAATACCATGGGTTTCTTTTCTTATAAAACTCTTCACGTCATGATCAAGAAATAAATGTTATAGGAAATAATTATGCATATATATGTACGTAATACTATTTTTATTTGAAATTACATGAATAAATATAAATGTATAGTTAAGGGATAATTCTTTTAATTTATTTAAAGCAAGAGGCATATGTTACTAGTATTCGATAGCATTGTTTTTATGAAGAAAAGTTTGTTGATATTTCATCTCTAAATTTGTAACTCAAATTGGGCTCTTAAATTATATTTATTATATGATGGATGTATAATTTAAATATAACGAGATGAAGTTAAAATTAGGATTAGGAGGAGGAAATCTTAAAAGAAGAAGAAATTAGGAAACATGATGATGATGATGACAAGAAAAAGGGGAAGTTTATGGGAGTGTCAAAAAATAGTAGAGTAGATAATGAGATGCCTCTCACTGCATCTGCAACTTTACAGCCCAACATTTTAATTATTGGGAACTTGAACTGTATTGATTGCGACTAAGGCTGATTGTCACTCTCTCTCCTAAAGACAAGCACCATTTTTGGATTTTCTAGAAGCCACTAATTATGAAACCCAAAAAAAAAAAAAAAAGAAAAAGAAAAAGAAAAAAGAAAATCAAAATTTCCTCAAGATATTCATTTACATTGCTTGATCTGCTTCTTGACCAATAGGAAACGAAACTCCTAAAGAAAAATTGAAGGCAGAGAAATGAATGGTGGGGTTGATATGATTAGGGGTGCCAATTTCTTGGGAATATTTTCTGGCCAGGTGCAAGGATGGCCATTGGATCAAACCTGGCCTTCCTTTCCTGAAATCTGGTCCATTGATTTCCAAAGTGGCGCTTCCACCCCTCCCTGGAGGTGTAGTGGGGAAGGTACAACTTGAAGTCAAACCCATTTTGAATGCAGCTTTGAAGAATTTCCTGATTTTGTACAATCATTTCTTGAGCTGATAAGCCTTTTGGATAGGGGAAGCAGAAGCGTAGCAACGCCACCAAGTAAAACATCTCTCCTTCCGGTAAAACTACGGATTTCCGACTGTCCCACCTATTTTACAAATAAATATTCAGCCAATGGATTAATTAAGTCAATTTCTCTTATTTTGATATATTAATAATGCAGATATTCCATGTTCCGTATCAGTTTCCTTATAGAAAAAGGAGTAGGAAAATACAGGAAATTAACAGATGAGATGGAGAGAAGGGTAATTAAGACATTAGAAAAATGTAGAGCTGAAACAAGTTAAGGTGTCGCTAGCAAGCTAGTGGGTTTGGCCAGTTAATACCTTTGTCCTCACATACACAGCAAACTGGCCCTGAAAGCTACATTCATTTTAAAATATACAATTAATATTATTTCCAACAAACTATTGAAATTCACAATTATTGCAACCCCACCCCCCAAGTGGATACTCCAGTTACAAACTAGGAAAGGCGGGAAAGTGCTATTTGAAGCACCCTAAATACCAAAAAAAGTAATAGTCGTGTTTTTTTTTAGTGGGTATGCGGATGTGGGTGTGGTCGGTGGTATTTAATCAAAATATGAAAATCTTAACCACCCGATATTGTCAGCGGATCCGAGAGTGTACTACAATTGGGTGGGTGGTCCGTATTCCACACCGAATTTTTACTGCTACTGTTAATTAAAGATGATGATGATAATAATAATGGGAGTGGAATTTTGGAGAGTGAGAGAGAAGGTAATTATTATATAAGTACATACTTGGAAGGTAGTAGAGGATAGATGAGGATAGGTCCACCAACGCCATGCTTCAAAATATTCTTGAAAACAACACGATCGAAATCAGCAATGTCTGTTTTGGACACAAAGAGGTTGAGCCACGGGTGTGGGGCGTCCCATATACCATTGGCCTTGGCCTCTTCCTCCGCACGCTTCACACGCAACAAAAATTCCATGTACCCCACATCCACCGAGAACCTCAATCCTTCCACGAATCTCAGCCCTCCCATCAATCTCTCCGACCTCTGCACCTCATCAACAAATACACATACACATATGATAAAAACATTATAAATGTCTTTTTAATAAGAAAAAATAGGACAGGTAGAATTGAGGGGTGGGTTTTGGATTATGTGGAAGAGGAGAGGGGGGCGGGGGGGACCAGCAAACGTCAATAGAAATCTGGATGATAATAAGCAAAAGGACAGGTTGGAGGTGATGCTAACATTACTGTTTTGGCCCTGACTAAATTTTGTCATAAACGACAAGGACGTCGTCAGAGGGGAAGTACGGTGTCAATCTCGTAATAAGGACCCGATTCTGTGTCCACTTCCATACCTTGCCGGTGTCAGAAAATCCAATGGAAGATACATATCCCACCGAGTCCTCAGTTTTCAATCCCTTTTAATTTTCACTTCCCCGCCCAGGCCGCGGCGGAGGCGCCATCCTCCACCACGGTGAGATATGGTTACTACACGTGGTAAGCCCTTTTTTTGACTTTTTTCACTGTCCTGCTGAGTGGGCCCCACTTATTGCTTCGTTGTCGACATCAAAATTTTGTGGGTCCCAATTAGCAGACACCGAGGTCAAAACTAAGTCCTCCTCCTAGTCTCCTCTCCTCCCTTACTTAACCATTGGCCCACAGACAGATTATTACAAAATCTAAACCACCAAAATCAATTACTATTATTTATTTCCCAAAAAAAAAAAACAAAGAATACCAATAATTTTTTCTTTTATTATAAAATCAGCCAAGAAATGTACATATTCATGCAGCGTTGAATTTTGTGTGTAATTCCATATAATTAATAATTCTTATGTAAAATCCACTGGATTAGATTAGATTTTCATATTATTCGAATCCTTTCTTTGTAAGTATTTTAATTTAATTTTTGTACGTATAAAAAACGCACGAAAAAGAGGATTGAATTAAAATTAAATTAATTTACCATGTCAACTGCGGATGGCGGGTCCTCATTTTTGTAATGTAAGGCTACTTCAAGGCAGTAGAGAACCGGACCTGCCGCCCGCGGGATACAGCTCGGGTCAAAAAATTGGTCCGAATCCAACGGCACGGACGCCCACCCATTAACCGGGTCATCACTGTTGACAAAGACGAAACCTTCCAGGTAGTCGAAAGAGTCACCCTCAGCCCGGGTCACTAAGAACTCGGCGTCCCGAGTGAACTCGCTGAACTCACTGTACACCACTCTTATCCACCTCACCTGTTCACCAAAACCACCAACTAAAATAATCAGCCAATTAAAAACTCACCAACCTACGCCTCATATTCAGAATCACATTTCTCATACGTGTCTACTCATGTACAGGCGTTTGTATATGTGCATACCATGTCGGGTGCGGGTTGGAGCAAAACCCGGGCCCGAGTGATAATTCCAAACTGCCCGAGTCCGCCAAGAACGCTGAAGAAGAGCTCCGGATTCTCATTCTTTGAACAAACTAATACGTCGCCGTTTCCGGTGACCACTTCCAGCTCTGTTACATTTTCCGTCTGCGGGCCGTAAATGAAAGTCTGTCCACTAACGCCGGCGTTCGATAGCGTGCCACCAACCGTCAAACCCAAGTAATCCGTCCAAGAGCGAGGGGCGAGGCCGTAGCCTAAAACACAGCGTTTGAGGACGTCCTCCCACAATGCACCGCCGCTGACGTCAGCCTGCGCCGTCGCGGGGTCCACGGTGATCTTGGGTTCAATAGTTTTCATGTCTAGGACGAGGCCGCGGTGGGCCATAGCCTGCCCGTTGACCGAGTGCCCGTTGCCGCGGGCAGCCACGGTCAGGTGCGGCGACCGTGACGCTAGCCTTACAACCTTGGCGACGTCATCGCTGTTGGCTGGTCTAATGAGGGCCAACGGCTTGGACAACTGAACGCCTCCGAAGTCTCTACCAGAGGCTGAGCCGCATCCGGCGAATTCAACGGTGCCCTGGAGGTCGACGCCGTTGAAGAGGGGGGAGAGGTCGGCTTGTTCTTCGGCGGTCTCGGGCTCTGGCAAGGAGTCGACGTCGTTGTCATGGACAAACCGCTCTATGTAAGCTATCATGGTTGAATACAGGCAGTGGGTACGGTTTGTTTATTGAAATGAAACGAAAATCTTGGGGTATAACGGCGTAGATGTATAGGCAGTAAGAGAATTAAATAGTGGGAGAGGGTGGACTGTGATTTTAATAAAAGAAAATAAAAAAATAAAAAAAAAAGTGGGGGAATTGATGAATTTGACGTAAGAAGGAAAGGAGAGGGAAGAGAGAAAAGGGATTCAATATCTTCTCCATTCTGTGTATCCTATCACCTGCATCTGTCTCCCACTTCTCCACATTATATATATTTCCTGTTTCAGACTTATATATATATATATGATGTATTTTACTAACAAAATAATTAATAATCATCGAAAAAATAATAATTTTATTGTTATTGAAGATAACAACAATACTTGTGCACTCAAAATAATTAATGATATAAAATGTCCTATCTAAATTATTTTCTCATCTGCTGAATGTCATTTGCCAATATATATTTTTTGTTCTTAAGCCCACTTGGATTTGTTGTACAGCCATATTGAAATAAATAAACTATATATAAATTCTATTACGAATTTGTCTCAGCTACATTCATCTACCACAATCTTATAAAATACAGCTTCATAACTTTGATGCATATATATACATATTTTCCTTGAACTTCTCACTGAATTACATATAATATACAAACATATATAATTTGTTATCAACATGACAATATTCAACAATGGTTCTTATTATAATTTTACAGAGAAGACGTATGAAGGGAATATCACAAAATAATAATTATTGATCAATATATATCAACATTTATCAGCAAAAAAAAAAAATATATACAAAAGTCGGAAATGCTCCAGCAAGTTATTATTTATTTATTTGTCGATGAATATTTCAAATTCTTGTTTATTTGAATAACAATAGAAGTGAATCATTATTAAAAATGACGAATCTCTTTTTAATAAACGGCTTCAATTTGTAAATTTGTTATCAAGAACGTAGTTCCTACATAATTGATCGATCTTCATCCTCCAAAAGTTATAACAGGAGCGTTATAAGATGATAATTTTATGACTCCTCAAGACGAATTAAATTATATGATTCTAGTTCTCGATATTTTTTTACGCTAAAGAAATCTTGGATTAAAAAAAAAAAAAAAAGCCAAAGTAGTTCGATGCGTAATAAACAAAGAAATGATAATTAGGAGTTTGACCCCAGCAAAAAAAGAAAGAGGCGTCAATCTTGAATGGGTTTCATTAAACAAGTTTTAAAACGCCTTTCTTTTCTACCTTTCAATCATTGAATCGTTTCATTAAAGAGACACTTTAACTAATGAATCATCTTACTATTTATTTATTTTTAATAAAATTATTAAAAAAAGTAGTATTAATTAGTACAACTTATAAAAAGGAAGAATAATTCATAGAATAAAAACAGAAAATAACTGAAGACTTTTTTATTATTATTATTATTTCTAATAATTAAACAGTATTGATTTATTTTATTTATGATTAATAATAATAATAATTCATCTACGATTTTATTTGCGTTAATTTAGAGTTGCAGATCCACGACCCGAATCTACGACCATTTATTTACTTACTAATTAATAATAGTCATCTATTTTCTAATATATTTGTAGATGATGATGTAGAAAAAGGGTGATGGAGGGCAATCAGTTTAAGCCGTGCATCTATGGCGTTTGAGTTGATGACAGTGAGATTACATGATGATACAGCTTCAGCTAAGCAATCAAGGGCTGCCTCTTGTACCCAACATCAGATCACATCCCAATCATTTTTGCTATCATGGATATATGCATCTTGGAATTAATTCTTGTCTACCCACCTTCTACATTACTGTCTCCATTTCCTATATATATATATATAACGTATTTCTTAATTTCCCCTACTTATTTGCTTTTTTTGAAAAAAAGGGATTATGATTAAATTAAAATTATCGGAAAAATATTTAAAAAAGTAATATTACGATAACCTGATAATTACTATTAAAAATAGACGAATAGTGATATGAACGTAAACAAAAACTCACAAATTAATAAAATTCAAACCCATAAACTTATAGTCGTGAAATTTCAATTTTACTACTTGAAATTAAACTTGACAGCATTCCCGGTCTATTATAATTAAGGTACATAATTCTTAACCTGAATTATTTTTTTTTTCCCACCAATATATATAGTTTTAGGTTGATGAAATAATAACCTCGAATCTTGACTGAATTGTTGGTGTTGGTTATGTGATTCGGTTAATCTTTCTCCTACGTGGAGGCAAAACGATAGGCAAGATTTTGTACCTAATGTAAGCTTAATTTTTAGCGTACTAATCTCCGTCCTGATTGAGACTTGTTCCAAGGCGGCAATATTTAATCCCATCTCAAAACCTTGTCTGGATATCTCATCATCTACATTTGTTTAATGTTGCAACTTATCTCATGTGTAACCCTCATTAAAATATTAAAATTCAATAAATTGTGTAACTAATACATTACGTATACTGGATTCGTTTCTAGACATAGCCATTGCAAGTCATATGTGTACAATTAATTATTGTAATTAAATATTTGATCCCGATAAAAAATTAATCATACTGGACATGACTCATATAAAAATCAATTATATGATAAGTTTATTCATAAAATAAGCATTATCAAGTATATTGTACAATTAATTTTTATTTTTGAAAAAAAAAAACTCGAACCCACGACTTATTGAGTGTAAGGTTTTTGAATATGGGAGGGAGTGTGAGATGGAAAGGTGATTAAATCATAAACTATTACATTCTTAAATCTAGGTATTAGTTAGCTGGCTAAGATTGAACAAGTAAGCAATGGAGAAAATGTTGTTTTTGTCAGCCGATGGGATGTGGCCATTTCTGAGACTAAAAAATTGGAAAAAGAAATTATTGAATACTCCAAGCTGCGGTTATCAAAGATATGCAGCTGTAGGTGTAGATTTCTTACGTGATGGAACTTGAATTGGGCTACAGCTACAAATCTTGTGATGCACTGTTCTGGATTTTCCCCCTTTCTTTTTTTTTTTTTTTTTTGAAAAAAGAAAAGAAATTGTGGTCCCGTAAAGATTTGGGTTGCTAGAAAATCATTTACTTAGAATTGAAATTGAATTTTGGTTCATTTTATTTTTACCCTTTATTCCCACTTGACATTTGATGTTTACCTAAAATGCTTATCCTTTCCTGACATAATCACCACACAATTATCACACCTTAACAACCATTAACAGAAGGAGGACGCCATCTTCCTCGTCGCTTTTTTATGTATATATACTGCTTTGCCATGGGACCCTTCTCCAATCAATTAACAAACGTGATCATATGTATATCAAGAAAGCTCAATAGTTTCACCAAATGTTAACATAAGAGAGCATCATCATGATGAGTTGGCCTAATCTCTGCTTTGGAACTCTATTCAACTGCCCAACACGACTTCAATTTAGGCCCATTTACATATAGATAGAGAAATAAGGGCCGTTTAGTATGAAGTGGGCTTGGATGAGGGTCCAATATAGATAGATGGTAGGCGTTGTTGACAGGAGAGGACACAGAAATTAATGCAGTGAAGGAGAAAGGCAGGAGAAGCAACAGAGTGACACATTCACGTGCGCCACCATCAATTCCTCTAATACTTCCGTTTCAGAATGTCTCTCTGCACTCACCTGCTCTGCTACACACACTACCACACGTGTCCTTTGTCTTCTCTCTCTCTCTCTCTCTCTCTCTCCCTTTTTCATTTTTTTAATTAAGAATTTCTTTTATATGTATTTTGGGCTTTTCTGTATGTAAAGAGATCAAGGCCGTTGATCCCTATACTCTCTTTGGGCTTCCACCCACTTAGAAAAAAGATTGCCAACAATATAATGGTAATGATCATTAACTTTGTTACCAAATTTATTGTTTTGGGGGTATATAGTATTTGGAATAGTTCAAAACTTGAAACAACGCCGTTGCCGTTGGTCAGATAAAAATTTGAAAATATAAAAATAGTTATTTATTCTAAATAAATATAATCCTTTTACATGTGAAAATATTCCATAGACACAATATTATTTAATTAAAGCTATATTTGTATCGAAAAAGAATAATTAAACAGGATTTAATTACATTAGTGAGGGAGACACATTGATATATTCCTGTGTTGAAACTTAAAAACAGTTCCTTAAATTATTAATTAATAATTTTTTTTTTCTAATTATGAATAAAATAAAACTTATTATCACCTAGCGTATTATAAATAACAATAATTCTGATATTACTTATATCTTATAGTTACTAACATTTTTTTTCATATAAGGAAATATATATGTAATCAATAACAACAATTTATAAATAATTTTTGTGTTAATAATTGCTGATTATAATGATTTAATCCTGATTTATTTGATAAGGTGGATATTAGTTCGTAATGGATGTGGGATGTATATTAAAAAAGATAGATAAATACTTACTAAATAAATTGAGGTGAATCTGAAAAAGCAAAGTAGATTAATAAACTAGAGGAACAAAAGAGGACAAAAGACAGGGAAAAAAAATATTAACAAGATTTGGTTTCTGGTAAGCGGGTCAAAACCCGCCCCATTTGCCCAGCCCTTTTATCTTCCTACGCAGTTGCTCTTAACAGACTTCTTAGAAGGGTTCCCAACCATCTCTCTCTAGCCTCTGCTAGCTAGCTACTAGCTACAATCTGCTTACCCTTTTCTTCCAATCCCTTCCGCATTATTAGGTTTTCTTCCACTACAAATTCAGCACTTCCACCCCTTTCTTCCTAATTTTATATATTGCTCTCTGAAACTACAGTTATATATATATATCTTCTTCTTCTTCTTGTTGTTGTTCAAGATCTACCCGTTTTGTTTTCTACATAGAAAATCGTGGTTAAAGCAAAAAGGGATGCATTCGGGTTTCGGTATACCCGGGATCCAGCACCAGCAACACCAGCAGCCATTAGCTGAGACTGCTTCATGTGCTCCAGTTCTGTTATCCATGAACCAAACACATCTTCTGGAGCAAATCCATACCCTACCCACAACCCAACAACTGTTCCTCAACCAACACCATCACTTTCTTCAGCCTCACCAGCAGAGTAGGCTGAACCACCACCACCACCACTACGTGGGCGGTGGTACTGCTCCTACGGCCTATTTCCCGGTGAATTTCAAGCTAGGTTTGAGTGACAATATTTGCCGGAGAAATGAGTATAAAGATGGGAGTGTCAGTAGTATTAATGACGGTGGAGATGCTTTGCTTCGTGGGAGTGAGCAATATGAAGTCCCCGAGGCCCGACAGGCTTCTCTTGGAATGCTTCATTGTTGGCAAAACCAAGAAGATTCTGCCATTAAACAACCTCCCTTGTGGTAATTTTCCAGTGCTTTTGCATTAAATTACTTTATTATTCTAACATTACTTTCCTTTGGTTCTACTGCTGTACTACAATTCTTTCCTCCTGTGCTCCCTTTTTTACACTAAAAAATGGACAAGTTTCAAACTTCAAAACAAGTCAGAAGTAGTACTACTCTAGCTCTTTGTTTTCATCGAGTTTTCTCCATCTTTCTTTCACAACCTATTAACAATTGTTCTTTATAATAAGTAAGTTAAAATGTGGCTTTAATTATGTGGTAGAAGCTAGCTCTATTTGGCGGTTAAGTTAATTTAATTTCATGTACTATATGTCTATCTATCTATGTATATATACGTATACACAGACGAGTACTGTCATTGGGGTTTTTATGTAAGCATTAATTAATGTTTGTAGGGAACCACTAGCAGCAGAAGTATCCAATGAAAACAGTGAAATAGTTGACAGACAAGAACACTTAGAAATGAACCAGAAAGAAGCTCTAATCAACTGCTTGGAGAGCAGCAAAAGTAGAGTACAGTTTGGCGAGCTGGAAGCCATATACAAACGCCTTGGTACTGCCGAGAGTAATAACCAAACAGGTCCTAGTAGTGAAACTCTGCCCGTGAATCCCAACCGGCCCGTGGGCTTAATTGATCATGGGTCCGAGGCTTCTATTGGAGAAGAAGCCTCAGCATCTCTCAAAGAAGCCAGCAGAAAGAAGAGGAAAAAGAAGAAGAAAAAGAAGAAAACCTGCAGCTACTACGATCAACTACTGCTTAATCCCATGGCGGAATTCTTCGGCAACTTGGTGAAGCAAGTGATGGATCATCAAGAAAATCTTCACAACAAGTTCACGGAAGTGATTGAGAGATTAGATGTAGAAAGAAGGGCAAGAGAGGAGGCTTGGAGGAATCAAGAACTGGCCCATTTTGAGCAAGAATCTGCGGCGAGAGCCCGTGAGAAGACGTTGGCAGAAAGTAGAGAAGCCATGATTGTTTCATACTTGGAAAAAATTACAGGTCAAAAGATCAATCTTCACACATTTGATCCCACAGAGATCACCCATACTAACACAAGTGATGAAGTTGGAGTGCAGGATGGAGCTGGAGAAGGCCCGAAGCTGAAGCCCCAGGACCAACGTTGTTGAAGTTGGAAACTGTGCATTGGGAATAAAAGTTTCAAGATACAAATGTTGGAGACGTAGAGATGGAGGAGTAGAAAAGAATTGAATGGTGGGAGATTGGGGTGAAAAGGGAAGTGATGAGAGAAGATAAATGCATGGAATGGAGGTTAAAACTTGAAGATGAATATGAATTTGGAGCAAGACATTTGATCCTGCAGGTGCATTGCAGACGAAGGAGATTTTGGCAGTGCATGGAAGAAGGTTTTAATTAGCTGTTAATTTAAGTAGGTATGTAGCTTGATAGATAGCATGGATCTGCAGGATTAATGTATTAATTAAGCAGCTTACCACAATCTTATTCTATCAGAGAGCAACGTAACTAGCTAGGGTTTGTATTTGGTTCCGTATTTTGAGTACGCCTTCCTTTTAATTACCACTAATTTATTTCATTTTCTACTAATTTACTGTCCTGATGAGTTCAAAATAAGCGAATACAAGAAAACTATATAGTTCGGGCATTTAATTAGTTATTCATTTTTCATGAATCTCTCTCTCTCTATATATATACAGTTGTCTAGTCGTTATAAACCTTAATTAGTTTCGGCTAAAGCCTAAGGCAGTGATCTAGACCATGATTTTGAAATTAAAATAACACCCCTCCCCCCCCCCCCGGATCCACATCTTTTATAGGTGGGGCGATCGACTTGCTTATGCAACACATGGCACAATCTAGGTGTTGCTTTGCTTATGCAACACATGGCACAATCTAGGTGTGTTGCTTGGCTTCTCTACTGTTGCTCCAAAATCTATGAATAGTATTTCATTTCTCATTTTGAGGGATGTTTATATATTTGAATTATTAATCTCTCCTCTTTATTATATATATATATAAGAATTTATTTTGTGGGAAAATTCTAACATAGACCCCATTCAATTAAATCTGAACTAATTATATGTCAAATGCAATATACTTGTAGCATGGAGACAGAACCTACTTTCTATCCTTTGTCTCAAGATGGCAGGAGATATTAGTGAAATTGAATTAAATTAGAAGAAAAACAAAATTCAAACTCAAAACTCATAAATATTAAAGTTGAAAAAATATTAATTTATATATGAAATAGTAAAATCACATTCTAAAACCTTCAAGTTGATACTTATCATGTATAAATTAAATATTTTGTTTTTCATAAATTAAAATTACTACTATCTATATATAGCTAGTCCCGTAAGTAGTAATTAGGTGCATGTAAAAAAGGGGTGGCGGGCGGGGAAAGTAGTAAATGAAAGCAGCGTATCTTCCGGCGTGTGGTTGTGGTGGTGGCCCGCCGCCCATATGATGTAAAAAGTGCTTGAGCTTTCGAGAAAAGGTGGTCAGAGGCAGAAGGTGAGGGTGAGGGTGAGGGTGTTTAACATTACGTGAGTTTGCATTTCAGAAGTTGTAAGGGGATTGGTGGCAGCAGAAGGAGACATCACCCATTAATACCTCCCTGCACCTCTCTTCTGCATCATATTCATGCTGTACCTCCACCGCCTGTTCCCTGTTTCACTCTTGTTTTTTTTACGGGCCCGGTAATAATTAAATAAAAATACAAAACTAATGGTTTACTTTTAGAATTGTGAAGAAGATGAAATTCAAGAAACCGGGAATACCATCAATTAGTATACCGCTCTCTCGAAGTTTCGTGTAATTATCTATATATTTTATGTGGTTTAGAAAATTATATTTTATACTTTTGATATTTGCTTCTGTCTAATAAGTTTAAATATTAGTCAAAATTTATCAAATTTACTCATATTAATAAAAAAATTGCATGAAGATTCATATTCACCCATGATTGAATTATTACTGATTTGTTACAGGTCAAATAAATCATTTAATGGCCAAACTATTCTTATATATTGTCGCGCGTTAATACATATAAAGAGATCTATCGTCACCTTATAAGGGTAATTTAGTCATAGAAAAATTATCTAACCTGCAATAAATCAATCGAGAGTAAATATCAATTTTCATTCAATTTTTTTTTTGTTAATATCCATAAATTCAATGAATTTTTTACTAATGAAAAGATCTATTTATTAGAGAAAAATAAACATTCGGGCATTAATTTATATATGGGCATTGATGTTGCAAGTAAACAAATAATTAGATGAGAGATATAGAATATAGGGATAATCCACCCAATCACTTAAAGTAAAACATTGGCTGAGGGCTTGAGTTTCAATATATAGGATGGACAAATAATAAAATTATTTGGTTGGCGAGCCCACTGCCTAACAGAACTCATCCTACCATCCAAACATTGGACTACACAAAGTCAGTCGATTTCTGCTATCCCTTAGGCCCAAATTGTTAAAGTATTTGTATAGCTGTTTGGGTTTGAGAATAGGCGTAGCAGATCTCCAAGAGGGGCATTTGGGAGCTCATCATTTTGAACATGCTTATGATCAACTACTGAAATGTTACTTCAAAAGAATATTGAAATCACAAATAACATTAAGATTTTTTTATTCATCTAATACAAAAGCAATATATATATATATAGACAGAGAGACTCAAAAAGTATAGACCCCGACATATTGCTCAAAAAATATTGTATGTAGTGGTTGCATTGTGTAGAAAAATGTACTATATCCACGCGAATGACCCACATTAACTTTCAATGATATTGAGAATGGAATATCGCATGATTGCTTGGCCACTGAAGGTAGAAAACGTACACATCACATGAAATATTGCTAAAATATTGGATTCAGTGGTTGGGTTGTGTAGACAAATTTACCATAACAAAATGAAGGACCCATATTAACTACCAACGATCTTGAGTATGAAACTACATCGGCTCAATAATTTGTAATAAATAATTATATGTGATGAGTCTTCCACGTGTATCGTGATACAAAAAGTCAGATGAGCAAATGTAATAGTGCGGCATGATTGCTTGGTCAAGGAAGACACAAAAAGTATGAATCGCCTGACATATTGCACCGAATCTAGACTTAGTAGTTGGGTTTTGTAGATAAATTTACTATGACGACATGGATGACCCACATTAACTTCCACCGATATTAAGTACGGAATTGCACTGACTCAATAATTTATAATAAGTAGTTAAATATGATAAGTTTTCCACGTGTATTGTGATACAAAAAGTCAGGCGAGTAAATTTAATAGTGCGGCATGATTACTTGGTCCATGAAGACAAAAAAAGTATAAATCGTCTGACATATTGCTTGGAATCTAGACATAGTAGTTGGGCGGTGTAGATAAATTTACTATAACAACATGAATGACCCATATTAACTTTCAACGATATTAAGTACGAAATCACACCGACTGAATAATTTGTAATAAGTAGTTACATAATATGTCTTCCACATATATCGCAAAAGACATTTATATTCTTTCTGATAATAAATTATCTTTTATTCCGTTTGTTATATAGGACATCCTAAGGCATTTGTCATAATTTTTGGAATTCTTTTACTACTGACTCTTGCAACATTCTTGTCGACGCGATTCTCAAGCTACATTAGCTATTAATTGTAATAATGAATATGTTACATAATTTTTTTCCTATTGAAGTTAAAAGATTCTATGTTTATTTTTGGAGGAGGGAAGTTTAAATTTTTGGAAAATGGAACACAACAAAAATCTTATCACAATATTGGCAGCATATATGGAATTATGAATTAGGTCAGCCCTTCTCGTCTATAATTGTACATACAATACAAGGTAACAAGCATTGCTCATATCCTACCTGGACGCTGCGATTCAAATGTTTCTCCGGTATCACAAACCACAATGAGCTTCAGCAGTTTGTACCCTACTCGTCTAACCGCGGACCAATCTAGCTGACATCTCAACGTACAAACCAAAAGAAGCACACAATTTGGTCATTG
Source organism: Sesamum indicum (assembly GCF_000512975.1). Lineage (NCBI taxonomy): Eukaryota > Viridiplantae > Streptophyta > Magnoliopsida > Lamiales > Pedaliaceae > Sesamum > Sesamum indicum. The sequence continues at coordinate 16,208,496 of NC_026150.1, forward strand.
CACAATTTCCAACTGTAGATATCTGCTTTCCTCTATCCATTACACGTAACACACACACGTCACGTGACTCTCTCCGGAAACCCGGCCTATAAAAGCGCCCCCAACCCACTGTATTTCTTTCCCACACACACATCAGCAATACAAAACCCGGAAGGTGAAAACCCTTTCTGACGTTGCCCCCCTTCGCCATATATATCTACAGAACCCTGTGTATACATACACTCGTATACTTAAAGCGGTGATACTTGTACGTGCATATGTCCATGTGAGTGATGATCTGAGAAGAAAATTTAAGCCATGTCGATTCGGTTCAAATTCAGGAGCTCGTTGAATTTTGATACGGTGGAGATTGGAGACCGCCCCTCAATTCCCTTGGGAGAGCTACGGGCGAAAATCTTGCGTGGAAAAGTTACTCAACAACAACAGCAAGGGTTTGATCTCGTTTTCTCAGATGCGGTTTCCGGTTTAGGTATTCTTTAATTCCTCAAATTCGCTTTGATTCCGTCTCATTTTATTCAGTTTCAATTTTTTTTTTCTAATCCTTCTCTTTTTATGTCGTCTTAATGTGGTTTTTTTGTTGTGTTTCTTCGGTGCACTGTTATTTATTTATTTATTGTATTCTTGAGTAGCTTCTGCTGTTCATAAAATTTGTTATAATTTACATGAGTTGGTTTTAATTTAATATAGATTTTATTTTTGGAAAATCTTTTGACAGAGTACAAGGGCGATGATTCTCAAATTCCAAGTGGATCCAGCGTAATAGTGAAAAGAGTTCCTTGTGGAAATCCCCCCTCCGATTTGTAAGATACACACATATATATGTATATGAGCTTAATTGTTTGACTGCTTGACTGAATACATTCTTTCTTGGCGAGTTTCTACTGATGCATGCATGTGCATTCACCTATAGCTAACTGTATTCATGTGGCTCTTGCTTGTTTAGGAGTTGTGCCGTTTATTCTTGATGAGATTTTGAGTTGGTTCCTTTTGTATATGCAACAGAATTTATACAAAGTGAAGATTTAGGGAAAAACAACGGTTTGGTGGTCTTGATAGGTGTTCGTAATTGTTCATCATGTAGCTCTGTTGTGTATCATACATCTTTGGTTGCAATAGAATTTGATGATCAACACAATTATGGCAATTGGATGTCGTGTATTGGATCCGTAACTTCCGTGTCCACAGTTTGAAAAACCGTTATGTTTAAATATGCTTCTACTTTGAAGATTGACTATTAATGTTATCTGTTAAGTTCCTTTCTGAGTTCGGTAAATCGGGGGTTTATACTTTAACACGTGTAGGGTGCCAATTGCTAACCCAAAAAGAAGGATCTAGATTTGCTAAATTCAATCTAAAAGATGGTGATTGCCTATTTTGGTAATCTTACATTATTCCGGTGGTTGGGGAACTTACTTTCTGCGCAAAACTCACTTTTGGCTGAATCTATTTTTTTAAATATTACACTGCTCAATTTAACATGGGCATGTTAAAAATTCTCTTGAAGTAAAACCTCAAGATTATCCAAATTAGTTTAGCCAAAATGAACCGATGCTTCTTGTAAAAGAAGAATGAACATGCTCCATTCATTTAATAAATGGAACTAGTTACATGTCCAACGGTAACTGTGAAAGTAAAGACTTTTATGACGTGTTTGCTCCGAGTCTCCGACATGTCTATTGTAAAACAAAATCCTTCTTTGCAATTGGCAGCCAATACTATTCACCTTTGTTTACTGCATGTGTGAAGTTTTGGTATTTCACTGCAAGTTGCTCTCTATTTAGAGTTATTGCTATAACCATGTCGAGCTTTTGGAAATGTAATAAGAAATTTAAGAACATGGATGCATTAATATTAAGTATAGGAATTTATCAATTCCTACATCTCCCCATATTTAACCTATTTTCTGTTGCAATAGATTAGTTTATTGTTACTCTCAGAGCTTAGATATAAGGACTGCTGCAGAATCAAGATTCTCTTTTATCCTTGAAGTTTCACTTACATAAGTGTTTATTTGCTGCAGGTTACCCATTCAAGCTGTAAAGGAAGTTAGGATGAAAGAGTCCCCTAATCTGAATCCAGGGGTAAGCTGTTCTTTAATATTTATTTCATGTCAATGATTTTTTTTTCAAAATCTGCTTTTCGTATTGAAATTGACAACATTTCTTATCTGAAATATCTTGAATCATCAGCATTCGCAAATATGAAATTATGATGCTGTATGCCATCACTTACTGGTGTTGTTTCTTTGATTATGACTTGAATTTCTAGTTTTATGGGGGTTCTGCCAATTTTTCCATTGTGTTTTGTACTAAATTGGACAACCTCTGCTGCAGTTTGTCGTCTGCTTTCCTGATCAATTGGGCATTTTTGTTGTCTGCAGAATGGACCAAGTGATGAATTTTATGACTTCGGTGCTGATTTATGTTCCATGCCTGATCCAAACTTCCCTGACTTCAACCTGGGAATTGATGAGAATAACTTCACTGGTAACAAGGAGGAAGAAGTTGCTGGTTCGAGGTATAATGACTTGTAATGGTTGTGAAAATTATATGATTGTGATTTGCTTGATGTTGGGATTTGGTGATCATTTGCATGAACATGCCTCAGCCTGTGTCTTTAAAGAGCTTTTCTTTTGTGCAAGGCTGCGATGTTGATTAAAATTTTTGGCAACTAATGTCTTTTCCCAGTATTTCTTTTAATATTTGTGTGTAGTTTTTGTTTGAACCTGCATCTGTTTGTACGAAGTGAGGTTTTATGAAAGTTTTCCTACTTGGATTAGTTTCTACTGGAGTGCTGGAGTGACCTACCAGTAGTGTATTGGTGATTTATTGGTGCATCGATTAATTTATTCACCAAGTTTAAAGGAAATGTATTTTCTCAATCACTGATCAAGCAATATAATAGAGAGTTATATGTATCATGAATACCTTCGATGTCTGCGACTGTTTCCTTGTTCTTAATAGGTGCAGGGAGAGGGTAAACTTGGATGTCGTTAATCGTGCAAACACTGGGTGTATATCCTCGACTAGATACTATAATGCAGACATGTTGGACCATTTAGTTAAGTTAGGATATTTACAATGTGTTTGCTTGTTATGGTCTCTGTGGATGTGAGGTAATAAATTATGAGTTCTGCAAATTCTATTTTAGTAATTTATGATTGTTGCTATAGCGGTGTCTCAATACTAGCGTCTGTATCCTCCTCACTTCAATCTGGGTAATCACAGAAAGATATATGCATGTTTAAATTAATGCGTCTGTCGCTTGGATTCATGATTATGTTTGGTAGTACATTTTCAAGTGCAATACCTCTTCATGGTGGTGGGGATGGGGTTGTGGTGCCTTATTTTGTTGTTTGATCCACTTGATTATTGAACATTTGATTTAGATTGTGTATGCTCTCCAGGTTAGACTGTCACAAGCGTGACTTAAATGGCCTTAGTCAAGCAATACCAAGAGGTTTGTTCTGTTTCCATCATCTTTTTTCTGGTTTATCTGTTAACTTGGTTTAACAATGGTGTCATGTCGACCTCAGGTGTTAATCAATCTGGAAACGAGAGAAATACTTTACCGAGAGTTCAGGAGCAGATGAAGTTAAACAAGTAAATAACGTGCTGCTTCTACCCTTTGTATTTTTCTTAAAAGTGTTATTCTTGAGATCTGACATCATTTGTTGGCTATTGAAAGGCTGCCAACATCCAATTTTCTGGCTTTGCAAAGTACTAACTTGCCATTGGAACTGAAATGCGCTCTGTGCACAACTTTCTTCAAGGAGGCTGTGATGATACCATGTTGCCAGCATAGCTTTTGTGAGAAGTGTGAGTTCTTATTTCAGTAATAAGCTGTTTGGACATCCTCACCAGAGCTACTATTTTTCAATCATTACTGCTAATCTCTCAATTTTATCTTCATTCTATCCCTTGGGAGATTTCTCTAGTATTTACCTGAATCATTTATTAAATTGTATTTGCTGGTGTTACTGTAGGTATTCGGCAAGAGCTCACTGAAAATGGGAGGTGCCCAAAGTGCTTTTCTAGCAAATGTAACATAGATAATTTGCTACCTAATCTGTCACTGCGTCAAGCAATTGAGCATTTCCTTGAATCTCAGATGCTTGAGACTGACTTGGAGAAAGCAATGCAGAAATATGTGCCAGGTGATAGCTTATTTTGAGACACATCTTCAGTACTAAATAGAGACTTCACAACACAGTGCATAAATGCTTTCTCCATAAATGCAGATGGTGAATCTGGAATTCATGGTAAGGATGTTTCTTGTGCTTTTACTGTTGTCCCAAGAGAGCTGGAATTGCCTCAGTCATCTTGTGCAACTGGTAAAGGATCCAATCAAGTTTTTATAGAAGCATTCTATGAGCAACAACATCAAAGAAATGTACCATATGGGAACCCTGGTAATAGAGGTATATCTGCTCTTCCATCAGAAAAAGCTAATCAATAGATGCTGTTAGAAGCAAGTACCTCTTCATAATGATAAGCACAGAGGAACTGAAGATTTTGCTCCTTTGGCAGGATTTCAGGGTGAAAATCAACCTGTTATGCCTGAAGCTACTAATGTTCAGGATGAAGGTACTGACCTTAGCTCAATGCTATTATCTCTAGATTGTAGGACATTACTAATATAATTACTTCCATCATTATACATTTGTCATGGCAAACCGCTGCCTTTGGACTAGAGGGTTGTATTAAATTGTTAAGGGAGCCGGTCCTTTACAGAGGTGTACCTTACGGCTAGTAACAATTGTGCTTTGTCTATAAATTATAATTTTCATGTATGAAGAATCATATAATATAAAATGCTATTATCTAAAGAATATTAATGAGATTCCACACTAAAAGCCCATTATAAATTTCTTACTCAAGAAAAGAACCTTGTTCTAATGCCAATGGAACTTGGAGAAGTAACTAGTGGACAGTGAGGATATAGATGAAGGAATCGAGAAGATATTATAGTATGAGAGGGAAATATTGAAGGCCAGATTGTTTGAACTAACTGATCGCTCTGAATGTAAAAAGTTTTAATGACTTCATGAACATCTCTTGCTTTCTATAGCTGCCAAGAGCCACTTCTGTTTTGCTGGCAGGATATATAACTTGAATGGAGCTAGTATGTTTTGTACTATGCAGTGTTTAAAGTAGTCTTTGTTACCAAATTATTCCCTGTGATAATTTTTACTGTCCTCCAGTTTCCTGTTCCTCACATAATCCAATTTCACTGCAGCTGATTCTAACACCACAAGAAAAGGAGGGTTTTGGATGGACTCTGGAGGTAAGCAATGCTATCTTAACAGATGTAAACGCTGTAACTAATAGTTGCATTTTGATATCATTTCTGACATCTGCTGTGGTGCTGCTATTTTCAGGTGATAGAAATTTATGCGGTCTTGGTGGACACAGAAAGGTAAATTCAGATACTGGATCTAGTAATAAATGTCTGTGTGTTCTTGCTATATAAAGGCTTCTACGTGTAGAAACCTAATTAAAATCTGCTGGGACCAGCACCTGTTTTAGCCGCAAAACTTTAAAAGGAAAGTTTGAAAAGTCCAAAATCCTTTCTGTATTGTTTTTTTCGGTTTGTGAATAGAAAAATATTCTGTATGTAGTTTTTTCTATCTCATCTCAGATTTCCTCTCTTTTCTTTCTTGAGCTATTTTTGTTTTCATGGAGCAGTCTAGATTTGGAATTGGTAAAGGTTTTACGGAGTTCATGCAGAAAATCTTTATACAGGTGACATGTCATGCTTCTGAAGTTATATTGATTTGAATTTACCTTGTTGGAATTCAGGGGCCTCGTAACTGCTACACATGTGGTTCTCCTGACCATCTCATGAGAGACTGCCCTATTTCCAATCCAAATCCAGTGTTTCAACCAGGTAGTCTCAAATATATTTCTTGTTCTATTGACATTTGCAGATGCTTATTTAGTTAATCATTTTAGGAAATGGAGCGTTTCATGGAGGCATGCCAGGCTATGCACCACCATACTGGAATGCCTCTTCATTGCCTCCCTTTAGACCGTATGCAAATATGTATAATAACCCTGCGATGATGCCCTTCAATGCATCTATGGTCCCAGTTTCACATTTTGCTGTTCCTTCCTACATTCCTTCCATGTGCAGCCGTCTGCCTGGCCCTGGGTAGGTTTAATGACTGTTTCTGTCATCTTCAAGTTGACACTTGCAAAAATAATATATGCAGATCTTGACACCAAGTGCATCTTGCAGTGGGAATATGAGAATGGGCAATATGGGACCCCCTCGCCATCCTGATCACATTGTGCTTCAACATTGTGAAAATAAAAGGAAGCATTCAACTGAAAATCAAGAAAGGTAATTTAACTATTAAACACAGTGGAGAGTATGGTTGGCACTTGGCAGGAAGATCTACTCTCTCTCTCTCTCTATCCCCCTGCCCTCTTCCGCTCCTGCTTTGTGTGTATCTTGCTCCGTTCCCTGCATGATTCTGAGGAAATGACAAAGTGGAAGTGAGTTATATGTGGACTAATCTATGTAGTAAATAGAATAACATACTTTGAGATCCTGTGTTTCTGCTTTCTATCACAAGTCTTATGTGTTTACTGCAAATTTTTGCAGCAACTTCCTAATTATTTTCTTTTTACTTTAAAAATACTATCTAAGAGGTGATTCAGATTTGTTCTAATCTTACCAGTTATTCAGTTACATGTCAGTAACTAGTTTATGTCAACAACTATAGTGATTGCAACTCTGCAAGCTTTCATGACAGTGTTGCGATTGATTTCTTTCTCTACATAGATGCTCTTCTGTGTTATTTTCTCTTCATCAAGAGGATGTTAAAGTTTACTTGCTTGTTCATCTTTACAAAATTGTTCTCACTCTTCCCCTGTTGGGCATTTCACTTTCCTTTTTATTTACTCCTGGTAATTTTGGGGTTTTGATAAAATTTCTAATGGAGGCTTTATGCATCATCAGAGAACAATTTTCTGAGGAAGAGGATGATTCGCCAGAATACTATCGGCTCAAAAGTCCGGAAAAATCACATGATTATAAATCACACAAAGACAAGGAACGGAGCTTGAGTCACTCTGGTGATAACTCAGCCCGAAGACTGGGGAGGAAAACTCAGCATGACAAGTATATGCATTCTGATGCCCGCTATGTTGATGAGAGACATGAGAAGGGTTCCCGCTCATCTTTTGATGGAAGAGACAAGAGGCCAAGTCATGTTGAGAGGTCAAATTCGGGCAATGAAGATCTGCCCATAAGCTCTGACCGGCATAGTGATGGGATCCACAAGCATCATCATGGAGTGTCAAAGAAGTACCATGAGAGAAGGGGACATGTTGACAGTGATTCAAGTTTGGGTCGTAAGTCGACCCTAAAAGATGTTAAAAGAGTTGAGTCTGATGTCAGAGGTTCTGATAAAAATCGTAGGAGTTATCCAGAGCCTGGTTTTGAGCCTAGCTCACCTGTTGACCGGAGGGTTGGACATAAAGAGAGGGATACAGGCCATGATTCTAGACATGCCAAGCATAGCACAAAGCACCCAAGAGAACAAAAGCATGATGATAGGTGGCAGATGATCAATGGCGCTGGTGAGGACCGCAAAGATGAATATCGTTACCATAAGCGAAGAGCACATTGAAACAAGTTCGTGGCATGAATTTTGAGGTAAAACTGTACATGAAGTTGCGATGAATGGATTTACTGATCCATCTGCTACCGTTTGAATAGGTACTTGGTATCAACTTGTAGTTATAGCTGTATCTTAGTCATGTCGAGAGTCTTTTATACTTAAAGGTTGATACTACATATTTTAATACATTTAGGCTGAAGGCAGCTCTAACTTAGAAATTACTACAGAAATTTTAGATTGGTTTACCTATTAGAATTAACACCATCTGGTATAATATCTTTTGTTGATTAATCCTGACTAACCTTCTTCCATTGTTCAATGTGAGGTTCAGATGCTAGCAAAAAGCTTTTGCCAGAGCTCTGGCAATTGAAAATATTATTTGGAAGTTTAAATTTCTCACTCAATCGATCTATGCGCAGAGGTATAGCTGCTGATGAAGGTATGTTTTCTAGAATCGCAGGTCATCTACCGTTGTCTGCATGCTAGTAAGTTGGAGCCCACTATCTTCACTCTTCTAGGTCCTCCATGTTTTGCTTGTTTATTTTAATTCTGAATTGGGGTTTGGGTGGGGTGGGGGGGAACTGAATAATGAACACAAACGCGTATTAAGATGTACAATCTGTTCAAATCTGGTTTAACTTGATGGCAAAGAATCAATTTTTGGAGGATATTACTATGTCTGAATCTTGGATTTTAGTGAGGAAACTATACGGAAAAGGTTTTTCCGGTACAATTTGATTCTTTATTTTCGGCAATTGTTCTTGTCGCTAAAATCCAAGTTCCAAACATAGCGTAATATCGTACGGAGATTTATCTTGTGCTTACGCTAATGGGTTTACTAGGGCAGGATGACTTGGGATGGGAATTTACTTGTGTTATTCAAGTCGCATGTGATGGGTCTTTTCGTGCATAAATCATTCCCGAAACTCTGTAAATATAAATAAGTTGCACATGATTGTGATTCCATGTCATTTCTTCCCGTATTCTGAAGTCACGTTGTGTCGGTCATGTTTATTGCATTTTGAGTGACCGATCAAAAAGCATTTGCCCGTGAAAGTTGTCGGTCATGTTTAAAAGCATTTGTCCATGAAAGTGGTGAACGTACATTTGCATCATCATTGGTTATAAAAAGCTTTGTGTTGTCAAAAGTCATATCCGCGATTAGTGGGTCTCATCTATTAAAGAAGGAAATAAAAAATGAATTCCTTTTCTTGTCTATTACGAGTAGTCTTCATATGCATGGGTGTGTCGGCATTCTTTCCAGCGCCCCAGCCGGATAAGAGTTGAGCATTCATGCACCGCATATTCTTCATGCACTGCACCTTATGTTTAAAAGAATATGGTTCCCGTAACTAGTTGGTTACGGCATTAATCCAAAGCTGAAAAGGGTAAGCAATATGTTGGAAGACAAGTTAGTTGTTTCAAATCTATTAGTCCATAATAAGACATCTCACAATCTAAAAATGGTTTCACTTTGTTAAGGGTTTTGGTATGAAATTGGACAAAATAAATCATTCACCTACAAAAGCCTCATGGCGAAATAACAAATATGTAAAATCTGAGATAATCATGTGACTATTCTGCCTTAACGGTTGAAGACAATGAACAATGTAAAGGATAATATTAACCAGCTTATAAAGAAGTATCCCACCAGTTTTGTCGGCCCTTCATCCTCTGGCTCCTGCAAAAGGAAATTGCATCAGACGTACTTGTAAGAAACGTATTACCAAAAGCTTGCATGGAGATGACGGGCGGCCTCTAACAAACTACTGGACAACTTTTGAGACATAACACTGTTTGAAATACAAATCACATGGTAGTCCGGAGGACATGACCCGAACCTTTACTATGGAGGCTTGGACAGATTCACAGACTGAATTTCCGCACCATTGACGACTATGAAAAATGGACAGTCCGATTGATGGGTTGAAATCTTGTACCATTAACGAATGCGGGAAATGGGACACTGTGGTTGGTATGTTAAGATATTTGTTGGGTGGCTAAGAACTAGTAATAAACCGGATCAAGCCGTTGGTATGTTAAGATATTTGTGGGGAGCCTAAGAACAAGTAATAAACCAGATCTTGATCGTATATGGAGTGAACCGAAAGTAGAAATCCGACACAAAATAGTTACTAAGAACAAATTAGAATTGCACCAAACTCAAATTTGTTGGTTTCGCTGCCGTCCTCTAGAGTACAATACGGGTAAAAGACCGCTTACGCTTAGAGAATTGGACCGGAAATGGCAGCCTCTAGAGTACAATACGGGTAAGACCGCTTACGCATAGAGAATTGGACCCGTAAATGAACAAACGCTTGAGATATTCTATACGGGTATGTGGGGGAGCGGAACGGAGACTTTACCCGAGGAGGAGGTTCTTCTGTCGGAGTTTGAGTAATGTCGACCTCAAAAGGCCACATATATCTATCTGGTTTCCCACTCCTAGCCAAGCTCCAATCATACAGCCTCCTTTCCTCCACCGATGATAGTATAGAATGTGATTGCTGTCCAAAACAAAATAATTGTTGTGCCAAAACAGAGCTCAAATTCATCAAATACTTAAGAATAACTTCTTAGATACTGATTTACACACACCTTGAGGAGGTCTAGCTCCTTGCTGAGTTCTTCCTCAGCTAGCCCTTTATCCATCACCTCTGCTACTTTGTTCTTATACGCAACATTAACCTGGAGTATGTATAAAAACATACATATATATAAGCAGTATACATTTCAGCGGGAAATCAGTCAGTAGTAACGAATGTTGACCTGATCGTACGAACATCCAGTCCCAAGCCCTAGCATCCCGTAATGATCCGTATCCGATATTGCTGCACCTCTAAAACAGAACATCGTCAATAATCCTCCCAAAACTAATCATCAAAAACCAAAAAAGAAAGATAATTAGTCACCGATGCCACGCAAAGCTTTCTCCACATTAAGAGCTGATATAAGCGACGGAGGTCCTCTCGGGAGCTCCGCGGGAATCTCTGCTGACTCGGCATTAGTCGCCGTAGCACTTTCGTCACTGGAATTCTTGATGACCAGTAATCTTCTGCGTTGCTTTATCGCACCATAATACGTCGGAAACCGATAATTTCTGGAGGAAACGCGATTCTGTGTGGCAATATAATATGCGGTACTGGCGCCAGTAGTTGACGATGCAGCAGCCATGACTGGTGGTGTGTGTGTTGATGGAATGTGTGAGTATAGGTGGGTGTATGAATGGTCTTTGTTTTTGTTTGTTGAGAATGGATAGACCGATGACCTCTTGTTGCCAAAGAAATGCTATCCCCAGCTTTCGGCTTTTCTTACCACGTCACAGGAAATGCCGCTAATAGTACAGTCCAAGAATAACTTTTACCTTTTCTGTTTGGGAACTCAAGAACTAGTGCCCTCCACCAGATTGCCTACATATAAGATAGAGAAGGTTAGGCCTTCTAATTTCGACTATATATATGTATCACATAAATTATAGTAATCTGTAAAACTAACCAATTAATTTAATTGATCTCTTGATGAACTTTAAGCAAATATAATTTCTTTATTTGCTAACAATATGGCAGCGAGAAGGTTAAGATTTCTTTTTTGAAAAATATTAGATGACAAAACTTATAACAAATTAGAGTTAAATACATTTTGTTCCTTGAGCTGTAATTTAAGTCCCAACCACCCCTTCTTAAAAATGGTGCTTGGATTTAGTTGGAGTATAAAGTAATGAATTAAGATGTTAGGGTATAATGAGTGAAATTGAGAGTTGAGTTACTCGTTTCTTATGTTGAAGAAAGAAATTGAAACAGAAGGTAGATTGTAAATCTCCAAATAATAAAATAGAGTTGTTTTTAAGGAAAAGTTAGATTTTCCTAATGGGGTAGCTCTCAATTTGTAGGCAAACCTTGATTGGTTGGATAAGAATGAATACTTCACGGATATGGGGGAGTGTTCTCGTGGATTCGATGAAGCATCACAATAGTTAGATAAGATTAAATCTCTTATAATTTGATGGAAGGTTATCTCTTAGCAAATGGAGATCCGCAATTCTCATGGGCGGTTGGAATCTATTGCAAATGAGAGCACGTATCTTTTGAAGATAAGGATATCTTCTACAAATTCTGGCAAAGTATTTAAGGAGATATCTTTCCTCAATTAGAATTCAAAGACTTTAAAATTCGAAGCTTACTTCTGGCTGAAGGTACCACATGTTTCTGTTGAGGTGGACTTTTATATGATTTTATGGGGTGTGGAGCTCAGAGCTTTCTATGTGTATACCACCTAGGTTACGCGTCACGTGATATGAATTTCTACTTTGGCTAGGGGATTTCAAGCTTCTAAGCATCTCTGTAGCCCTAGGGGCCTTCTGGAATCTTGGCCACTTGGACCTCTAACTTCCAGGCACTACTTCCTGCAGGATTCTTTAAGGGTTTTATTCGGACTAAACTTTTTGGTGGCATGATGGCCCTTGCCCGAATTGGGCCTTGTAGGGCCACTTTAGGCTCTTACATTCTCTTTTTCTTTTTTTATTTTATTTTATTTTATTTTTTATTTTGATTTGAATCATTTAAGCCTCCTTGAGCTAGGCCATTTTTATTAATATTAACTAAAATTTTTATTTTTTTCCTTCTAAATGCTGCCAACTTTGCAACAGTTACTTGGAAGAATATATAGGTTTCTTGCACTAATTACATAGTATCATCACAACATATGCAAATTAGATAAGACGATCATAGATTTTAAGTCATATGATGGAGATAGGATTAATATTTAAATGTTCCAAACGACCCTAAAACATGGGTTCTTACTAATTAGAAAAAAAAAAAAAAAAATTTTGGTCCATTGACCAGAAGTGGTGAAATTCTTGATCTAGACCCATTTGAAAATAGTATTTCAGGGTTGTAATTTTTAGAAAATTACAATGTTAATCCAAACAATCATATATTTTGGCTGGAATTACTCAAATGGGTCCACAAAATCGTAAAAAATTGAGAATTTTTCACTATTTCAGCTATTTTTACCTATATAGATTAAGATAATTCGGGTCTTTTTGACAGGACAAGAGTGATGTATTAAAATGAATCCAAACAAAACTTAAGCAATTTCACAAATATGTTTGTTTCTTGACTATATCTCAAGGGTTCAAGAAAAATACTAAGATCAAACAACTAAAAAATTAAAATGTAGGTATTACGTTTCTCAAAAGAAGTTGTTGATTGAAAGAAAAATTAAGAATGAATATCTCAGTCCTTTTCTTTTTCTTCTTCTACGTACAAAGAGAAAATGAAGTGTGAGTCTGTAAACTAGGTTTCTTCTTCTTCTTCTACGGATATAGAGAAAAAACAAATGTCTTTCTTTCTTATGCTTTAATTACTAACCATCACCGTAAAGGCATATAATTAAATAGGATTAAATGCAATTTTCGTCCTTTAATTACAACCCAATCCCATTTTAATTCTTTATCTTTCTAGGGTTTGGATTTGGTCCTCTATATATGTAATTGAATTGCTCAATTTTAAGACTATTTTGGCCGGATAAATACTCAACCCGCCAAAAATTTACCCGTGGCTCCTACGTGGACACTTAAATTGGGGCTGGGGCCTCATTAGTTGACATTTAAATGACTTGGAAAATTTTTAAATTAAAAACAAAATAAAATTACATGGCTTCTCAGTGACGTGGAAAAAGAAGCAAAACACTCTCAGCAAACACAACACCTCATACGCTTTTTATAAGAGAAAGCAACAGCCCCATTTCCCAAATGAAGAACCTTAATCTCGATTTCACTCTTCTCTCTACTTCTCTCTCTAAAATTCCTTGAATGTCCGCTGTTACAAGTTCGAACGAGTGTCATTGTGGAAGACCCACAGTGATGCAAATGGCATGGACGAACGAGAACCCGGGGAAAGGTTTCACTCATGCCGGCAATACAAGGTAAGAAAACTCACCTTGGTTTGGAATTTCTCTAAAAAAATTCTTTTTTGCTGTGTTTAAAGAGTTAATTTTTGTGGTTTTTGGCAGAGAGGAGGGTGTAGGTTTTTTGCATGGGAGGATCTCCCAATGTGCCAAAGAGCTAGGGCCATTATTCCAGGTTTGTTGAAGAGAATAAATGGCCTGGAAGCAGAGGTTGAAGTGCTGAGGAAGAGAAACAAGAAAAATAAAAAAATCTTTGTTGGTTTAGCTTTGCTTTTGATGATTTTGTGTTGGTTGTTGAAATAGGTAGGTAAATTTTGTGTTGTTGTTGCTGTTGTAGTAGAAGGAAAATATTCCTTTGCAATTATCGAATGTACAAGTGTATTTGGTTTTGATTTGAAATGATATTTGGTAATGTACAAGTGTAAATTTTGTGTTGTTGTTGCTCTTTTTGGAGTTTAGGTTTTATGGAACCTGAAATGTAGAATCTGAAATAATTGAAAAACTGGAATGAAACATCTAAAAAAATGAAAAACTGGAATTAAACATCTGCAACAATTGAATTGAACATCTGTAGTAAAAGAGCAAATTTTCATTTCATTGACTTGAGAATGACACAAGGTTCACAATGATGGGAATTGAGCAACTTTTCATTGTTTCTGCAAACATATGTGCAGAAATAAGAGCAAAAACAAAATGAGCTGTGAACTTTTTGCAATCAGCTTTACTTACATAAAAAAAGAGCATAAACAACAAAATACACTTGTCAACCTAATGAACTAATCTGGCTTAAATCTAAAAACTTTTGTCCTCCATATTTGATTATTGCAACACGGTTTCCTTGTGGTGCTCTTGATGTGTTGGAAAAAACTGGTAATCCTTGGCTGCCAATCATAGGTGGAGGTGCTCGAATTTAAACTCTAGGTTGTAAGGTTAAGTGCTGGTTTGATTGTTGCAGTTGTTGATACATTGATGGACCTTTCTTGTATACTGGAGCTGCTGCAACTTGAGACTCTTGTTGTGTGATACATGGATCAACAGTTGGTTCATCCATGGGATCTTCTTCAGGGGGCAAAGGTGGAAGAATGGTAGCACCTTGTGTTTCCTCTTATCCATCTGTTTGCAGTCGTAAGTTCAAAAAAAACTGTAGAAACTTAAACTTACAGTTGAGTTTGCCATATGTTTGCCAACTTGAGTTTCTTGTGCTGCTTTCTTCTTTCTCTTGGCATCCTGTTACATTAACTCAAAAGGTATTAAAATAGACATTCAATTCATGTTATAAGTACATTTTCAGATATTATTTCTTACTCTAACATTTGGGCCATATGTATTAATTGCTGCTTCAGGTGTGACGTCCGTAAAATTTTTCACGTAATTGGGAAACTAATTGGTAATTATTAAAAATTTAAATTTAATTAGTAAATAAATTATAGATTGAATTTGGAATATAATAACACTTGAACGGACTAAATTGGAGTTCGTTATAATATTTGGGGCAAATTATAGTAATTAAGAAATTAGAAAGGACGTGATTGGTATTTTAAGAAAAGTTTAATTAAATATATAAAATAATAATAATACTTTATATATATAAATAGTATATATATATCTATGTGTGTAATAAGGGAGGAGAGAGAGAGTTTGAAATGGAGGCGGTGGGGCCTCTCTCTCCACCCAATTTTAATTTAAAACACATACACTACACACATACACATAATATACAAATTCACACACACTCATACACACACAGTAACGCACACACCCATTTCGGAAAACAGAGGAACGGAAATTGTAATTTAATTTTTATTAATTTATATAATTATATTATTTAATTAGTCCATTTAGTAAATGTTGATTATATTGAGCGGTAAACTATTTACCCGGAGTATTTTATAATTTTGGCTATTTAAATTAGTGTCAAATTAAATATCACAATTGCTATAAAAATGATATAGTTGGGCAAATAAATTATTTAATTTGTTAGATTTAATTATCCTTATAGTTAATTTACACAATTCCATCGGAACGATTAACCAAATATGTAATTCTATGTATTATTGCTTAATTAAATTGTATAGCAACGGTAAATTGACAGAAACAAATATGTAATTCTATGTATTATTGCTTAATTAAATTGTATAGCAACGGTAAATTGACAGAAAATTCATAAAAATATTTCGGAAGTTATATTTTAGAAATATTATGTTATTAGTGAGGAAAAATGAGGTTTCGGTGGTAATGTAATTTACGAATGTTATTAAAAACGATAGTTATAAATATATATGGGGTTTGATTAAATG
Organism: Sesamum indicum; assembly: GCF_000512975.1. Taxonomy (NCBI): domain Eukaryota; kingdom Viridiplantae; phylum Streptophyta; class Magnoliopsida; order Lamiales; family Pedaliaceae; genus Sesamum; species Sesamum indicum. The sequence continues at coordinate 16,224,330 of NC_026150.1, forward strand.
AATTCTTATGAATTAGTTGATAAATTAAATATATGTTTGAGAAGTTTAGAAAATATAGTCATTTATAAGAAAGTGGAACATAGGTTTGGACTTTAATATAAATAGAATATTAAAAGACTGGTGGAAAATGTACGAACATTATATAATATTTTATTTAGAGTTTATGATATTCTATAAATATATTAATTATACGTATAACATTCTATTATAGGACGTGACGACAAAGTAGAGGGTTGAGCAGTCCCTCGTAAACCGAAGCATTTTGGGATATAAGGTAAGTATAGCTAATTGGATTTATATATATATATGTGTAGTATTATATATATTATATATATTGATTTCTTGGATGCGAACGTGGATTTGGCTTTATATTATTATGCTTGACTTTCGTATATTGATTGTTTGTATAATTAGTTGTGGATTATTTGTTAGATTATCATAATATTGGTAAAATTGTTACTATGTAATATGTGATGATAATGTAGAGATATGCGGGATATGATTATGTGATAATCATATAATTGATTGTTGATGAAATCAAATTGGGAGTTGTTGAGGAAGTGATTATTATAAAGAAAAGAATGGTGATCGTGAGTTGAAATAAAATATGATGCTTACCTAGTTGGGAACACAGTCAATGGTTTATGAAAATGTGATTGATGATGATATGATTGATATTGAGATATGAAAAATATATGATTTAAGCTAGGTACCATGGCGCGTAGGGTACCGGGGTATTCCGGGGCAGCAGGGAATATCCTGTGCTGTTAGCTACACACTGGGGTGGTGTGGGGGTACCATGTTTGTTGTGATGTCCTATACTATATTGCTACACAGCTGAAGTAAAAGAGTGTGGGGATATCACACAACGGGTATCCTGTGCTGTATATGATATGATGATGGCCGGCGAAACCATTGACTGATGTACTCCAGCTAGAGTAAGTGGGGCCCTTAGCTAAGAAGTGATAATGAAAGAATATTATGTCGTGGATTAATTTACAGTTGTGAGTATGTATTACTACTTGTATCTGATGTTGCTGTATGACGAATGACTATTGTCGGTGTGACTGCATGTATGTGAATCTTTGTCTTTGTATAAATATATATAGACTGATTAGCTATACTTATTGAGTAGGCAGCTCATTCCTTGCCACGTACTTTTCAGGGAATAGGTCACACTGACTAGCTACAGTGGACTTTGAGCTGTGCTGTCGTTCTTATTAGGTGGGTCAGCCGTGACTTCTGAAGCCAGAGTTTTTGATTGTTGGGTTGTTAAATATTCTGGTCTTTTATCGGGATTTGTGTTTAAAGTTGTGGTATGATTTTTCTTGAGGTTATGTACACGAGAACATGTAGTGAGGGTAAATATTACTTTTGGTGGTATATATTATCTTTTGTGATATATAATATTATATTGATAAATTAGAATTTATTTTACGAGTTGAAAGAGAATTACTTATAGAATGAGTTCTGATTAAAGAAAGGATGAAATAGTAATAAATAGATGTAGCGAGTAGGGGGTGCTACATCAGGAGTTTTCTTCTTTATCTTGGAAGCCTATTAAAATAGAAAAGCATTCCAAAATGCAGAAATCATTAAAATGGAAAAGCAATCCAAAATGTAGGAATAATTAAGATCATGCAGTGTAATCATGCTTTCTTACTCGAGTATTAGTACTTGTGTCTTCTGTGTCAGTACTTGGGCCTTGTGTGTTGATTCTTGGTTCAGGCATCTGCAAAAGTAAAGGTTAAAACTGAATTAAAATATAATTATTACATTTGCAAAACAGAAAACTGAAAAAAAAAAAAAAACTGCAAGTTTTTTTAACCTCTTGTGTTGGAAATGATACTCTTTCTGGACACTTGGCTGTATTACGCCCAAGTTCCCCACATGTTCTGCAGTGAATTGTGGTCTGATACCTTTTGAGCTTTTGCACTTGTTTCTTCTTGCTTTTCTTTTTGTTCTTCAATGTAGGCTCATCACTTTCTCTTCTTCTTGCCTTTGGAGGCCTCCCTGCACCCCTTCCAAAGTTGGGTGGTAGAGGAGAAATTATGCAAGACTCAGACCACAAGGCCACATGACTTAGGTTGTATGGCAGGGTTATACACTCTCCTATAAGTCTCAACTGTGTAACATCCGCCACATAAATCTCAACTGTGTAACAATTAGCACCCTCAGTCCCCTTTCCCACACCCATATCCACATCCACATATATTGACATCTCTCTAACTTTTTTAAACCTCTTATATTGCCTTTGGAAATTATTGATATCAATCAACAATTTAAACCCTTTGTTAAGAAGTATATAGAACCTTCTACCCCTTATTATCCCAATACTATCACATATAATATTCAATGTCTCCATACAACACTCTTTAGGCAAAACATAGTTAAATTTACTGACACTACCCCCTATATACTTTCCTTCGGGAACATGTGTGGCTACACCATCATAGTGCACAGAAAGTGTAATAGAATCACTTTGAGGGTCTGTACAATATTTAAAAAAAAAATAACATAGTCATTCAACAGTAACAGTAACAGTACGTACAGAGCATTATTTTAAATATATAAATCATAAAAAATATGGACCACAAGCAATAAACAATATCTGAAAAGAGACAACACATGCCAACCATATACTAAACAAAAAACATTCTGGGACCACACGCAATAAACAACACAAGCAATAAACAACAAAAAGGCGGAGGAAAAACAACAAATAACTCATAAAACAATAAAAAAAAAAAAACCAACTTTAAAACATAGAAAACTTACGGTACATAGGCGGAGGCAAGCCCAAGTGACGCTTTGGCCATTTCATCACCATCGTGGACCAGATTTTCGTCTGATTTTTGGGGATTGCGTGAGTGTTTCGATTTGGGGGAGACGGGTTTTAGGAATTTGGGGATTTCTATCTATTGAATCGTGCGTGCTGAGTGTTTAGTGTGTTTGTTGAGTGTTTTGCTTCTTTTTCAATGTTTTTTAATTCAAAAATTTGTCAAGTTATTTAAATGTCAACCAATGAGGCCCCAGCCCCAATTTAAATGTCCACATAGGAGCCACGTGTAAATTTCCGACGGGCTGGGTATTTTTTCCGGCTAAAATAGTCCTAAAATTGAGCAATTCAATTACATAGGGGACCAAATCCAAACCTGAAAAAGATAAAGAACTAAAATGGGATTGAGCTATAGTTAGAGGAGAAAAATTACATTTAATCCAATTAAATACTATTAGTCAAACGAAATTTGTAACTGTAAACTACACTATTTGGAAAACAAATATCCTGAATTGCAAAGTTGAAATTAGAGTGACTAAAAATGTCACTCCACCATAATTACGGATCCAAAAAAGCATTAAGCATCAATACTTGGAAATTAAATGAAAGTGCCAAAATCTAAAAAAAAATAAACTCTAAACTGTAATACTTGAATTTATAAACTGTAGATCCAATCAGTAATGTGTTGCATGCGTATCATATTTGGCGCTCAAAAAATCTAAATTAGCAAGCAAAAAATATAGATTAAAACAAAAGAAAAAACATTTATTAATTGATGCTGCTCAACGACAGTAGAAGAAATTAAGGAAACAAGACAGAGGTGGAGCAGTTTATTTAATTATGCTGATGCAAATGCACATTCTCGACCACTATAGCACTAGTACTTATTCATCCACCTGCTCAGCGCCATTAACAACAACAACAACAACAATTAAAAGAGAACACGACACAACACGCTATTCAACATTCGACAATCCATCACTCATCTACTGCTTGCACCTACAAGTTTCTTACTGCCCAGAAACTTAGAGAACCATATGGCTGAGGCTTTGGGATATCTTTTTTGTTGATTCTCGTAGTCTATATATATAAGCCCGAATCTGACTGTGTATCCTGCAGCCCATTCAAAATTATCACACCATGACCACACGAAGTAACCTTTAACATTCGCAGGTACCTGCTTGTCCCTGCAATCACAAACAATTATTTAATGCATCTCTAATCCATACAATCAATCATATATGTTTTCATGAAAACTTACTTCATTGCTTTTAGAAGATATTCAAGATGGCGTTTATGATAGTCCTCCCTCATGCGGTCCGCACAAGCATCTTTAAGTGGAAGCATTAGGTCGTTCCTTTCATCCACCCCTAATTAAGTACGAGTTGAAAGCTAGTTATCAAGTATAACATAGCAACTGAGTACATATGGAGTGTGTAATGTACCATTTTCAGTGATGTATATAGCAGGGATCTTGTCTTTGTATTTGCCGTTGACGTATTTTATCAGCATATTGTAAATTCCTTCTGGATATACGTGTAACCACTCCGAACCAGCCTATGTCGATCCATACAAATTTATTACATAACTCAATTTGTTATTAAAATGTAATAAGATTAAATTTTCCAGCCCAATAAAATTAGTTGATTACATGATGCGATGCGATATAATTTCTACTTAACAATAAATTAATTAGCAAGTCGATGAGAGAAAATTTAGGACTAATAAATTATTAAAGCACATGCATATAAACTTCAGTAATATTAGTTAATGTAGATCTCTGGATTTCACCTGTGGGCCTATTAGCTTCTCAAGGGAATCAGCTGCAGAAAAAAAATAGCATAAGGATGGAATCAGCTGCATGTATTAATTAATTTGGTTCGAAAAGAAGAATTAAGGTGAAGAGATGAAAAGAAATAATAATTAGGTGAAAAAGTAGTTACTGTAACTAAGATCCAGGCGCTGATCTTCCTTGTAGCCTTGTTTGTGGCTGGGATTGGGGTTATTGGCAACATAAAAGGCTGTGTAATAGTTTAGACCCAGAAAATCAATAGAGCCCTTGAGCATCTTGGCTTCACCATCTGAGAAAGCTGCCAGATTTCCAGAAGGGACGTAATCTCTCATACTTTTTGGATATTGACCGGTTAATACAGGCTCCAAAAACCTGAAATTATGGTCGCATAATTAAAAATGAGACGTCAAATGATGTTATAGTTAAAGTAGTGGATGATGAATGAATGAATTAATTACCATCCCAATGTAAAATCCATAGCTCTTTTGGCTGCTTCTTTATCATCAGCATCATCTTTCACGTGAGGCTCACACCAGAAAAAGTTAAGTGCGATTCCTATCTTGCCCTTTTGACGTCCTTGAAATTTGGTTCTATAAGAGTGAGCAGCTTGTGCATGAGCGAGCAGCAAGTTTCTTGCCACAGTATATGCATCTTTGGCTGGATCCCGCGTTCGTTTGGAGCCACTGTAATAAATTTGATTCGAGTTGGGAGCATGTGCATCTCTGGGTGGATCTGCCTCCGAGTATAGTTTGTAGACACTAGTGCTAATATTATTTATAATGGAATTGGAGGGCACTGCTTTCAAAAGTCGATGATCATGTTGCTCAATAAGTCGATGGTGTTGCTCAATATGGTGATGTGGTCTACTCCTATAGGGTATGAATTTCAACATTTTGGGCGATGTTTGTGGTAGAGCTGCTGGCGGAGACGAATTCATTACAACATCTGTCGGAGTTGCGTATAGATAATATTGAGAAGCTATAGGCGGAGGTCCATGTGCAATGACTGCCGGAATAGAATGAATTGGAGGTGAAGGGGTTAAAGCAGGATCCAGACCAGGTGGAAATTCGTATGTCACGTATCCATTATAAGCATAACTCCATGGCTCGTTCAATGTCATCCAATATTTCACTCGGTCACCAAATTCCCGAAAGCACACCTCTGCAAACTCCCGGAAGAACTCCCTATACATTAAAACATGTATCACAATCACAATAATATTTTTTACTTGTAATCGTTAATTAGTACATAGAATCTTGAAATAAGATCATAAAGTACTCACGCCACGTCTCTGCTTAAGAAGCCATCGTACTCTTGTTGCAAAGAATGAGGAAGATCGAAGTGAAACAGAGTGACAAAGGGTTTCATGTCTGCAACATCACAAGTAGTTAATTAATGCATCATGTATGCATATGGTAATCCAGATAATGATCGGAATATGTACATAATTGACAGTGGCGGTGAGTCTAACCATTTGCGATGACAGTGTTGATAAGATCATTATAGTAGTCAATGCCTTGTTTGTTGACACCAAGGCTAACCCTTCCACCTAAACACCAACTCAATTTCAAATATATGTATTTCAAAACTTGCACGTACAGAGTTTAAAAATTAATTAATGACTAATCATTTATATGTAAACCAATAAATTGAATAATTAATTAGTAATATTGGTTTGTGTCATCAATGATATATATATATATAAGAGTCTAGTTTGTATGAATTATATATCTTACGAGGCAAAATTCTTGACCATGAAATCGAAAATCTGTAGGCATCAAAACCCATGCTCTTCATCATCTTAATGTCATCCTGAATACAGTACACAAATCTATCCTTAATTAGTAAACAATATGTAAGTGAAGTATATAAATAGGTAGAAGAACAAAATAAGTTACCTTATATTTGGTATACATATCAGCAGAGACGTCTCCGTTGGATCCATCATGAATTCTGCCTGTCACTCGCAAGCAACCCATTCATATATAAGCGTTATAAATGAAGCTGGTAACTACTTGCCCTAATTATATACAGCTTTACACATGCACATAAATTATTCATGCAATCTTTATATATATATATAGAGAGAGAGAGAGAGAGAGAGAGAGAGACCCCGAGTTTGGGTAAAAGTGTCCCAGATGCTAGGGCCTCTACCGCCTTTTGCAGCACCTCCTTCATGCTGAAAAATTGTAAAGGATAAGCAAAATAAAGGGGAATATACGATTTTAGTCTTGTAATTAGCGATGATATTTTTAATTATGGACGAATTAATTTTTTTAATTTAATTCTGTAATTTTTTAAAAATTTTTTATTTGAGTATTTTTATTCGAAAATTACGTATAGTTTATGCATGATCTAATTAAATTAGAAGTTTGGCGAAATTGACTGGAGTTGCCCTAAATTGCATTTTTTTTAATTATTGCAAAATTTAATTTCAACATGGTCAAATTGCCACCTCTATAAATATAGAACTAAAATTATATATATAGATTTGGCACTTTACTCATTGGAGAAAAGACAATTTTAGTCTTGTAATTATAAAAAATGGTAATTTTGACCTTGTTGAAATCAAATTTCATAATTTGGTCATACAGTAATTATTATTATTTTTTTTTAATTTTAGGACAACTCTAATCAATTTTGCCAGAAAATGAGATGTGATTTGTATACATGACCTAATTAAATTGAGAATTCCTGCAAAGTTGGCTGGAGTTGTCCTAAAATTGCTTTTTTTTTTTCTTTTAAGTTACAAGACTAAATTGCGAAATTTGATTTAAACAAGACCAAAATTGCAATCCATATAGTTATACAACTAAAATTGAATTTTCTCCAAAATAAAAATCAACATATTAATCCAAAAGAAGTTAACATATATATTATGTATGCAGTAGAAAAAATATAATATTTAATTATGACTAATTTGTATGGTTAAAAGTATATAGCTGTAGTAGATAATTATTGTTTATTGCCCGCAATAATTGTCGGTCATGATTTTCTTGATTGCGGGTAAAATATTTGTCATGACTAAGAGCATCATAAAAATAGTTTTCATGGAAAATAAACTAATTTATATTAATTTTTATTTAATTATGATTAATAATAATTATTTCCGATGACTTTAGGGCATAAACAATAGTAAATTTTTTTAGTGACGTACACAGGTTTCTGAAGTATATCAATCTATCTATCAATTTTCTACATATCAGTTAAAGGTATTTATGGAATTATTTTTAGAATAAAGATGGACAAAGAAGTGGTAAATTACAATGAACTTTTCTGATGTATGATGTTATTACGAATACCTTTATGTTGTTTAAAAAACGTTCAATGCCTTCTAATATTTAATGAAATTATGTACTATTTGGATGGAATTATCAATTTTATTTTTATTGTATTTTTTTTAAGATTTAAAAAATAGGACGACGTGGATGCAAATTTTAAAAAATTATCCACTGAAGTTATAACAAAATTCAATTTTTTTTAAAAAATAAATAAAATTATAATTAATAATTTACAGAAGCATTTTGATAAAGAGAAATAGATAAAAAGCTAAAATGGGAGGGGTTTGAATTTGATGCCAAATAATAAAAAAGTATTTATTAATATAAAAAATAATAGAAATAGTGATTGTAATTATATATTATTCACCTGGTAAGCAGAAGTAGCAACTCCGAAGACAAAATCTGGAGGGAAGTGAGTACGAGTGATTTGAGAGAATTTCTTCTCCATTAATTCCTAATAACACTCTTTTTGAAAGGATTTTGGGGTTGATGAACGATGAAGACCTAATCCCAACTCTACCTATTTTATAGCTGTGATTTGCATTAATTTAAGTAGACTATTAAACCTAATTGACTTAATAATTAAGCCAACGCCACCTGTCCTTAAACCCATTTTCCTGGAAATTCAATTCTAATAACCCATTTTCAATCATACTTTCATACTCTATCTATATAACAATTTCTTTATTTTTTTGTTCATATAAAAGTTTTCTTAATAAATAATAAGGTTAAATAAGTTTTTCAACCTGCACCTAAATTATGTATTAAGTGCATTTATTTACTTAAACTATAAAATATAATAAAATATCGCGTCGTGTTATGTTTCAATTTTTTTGTAACAAAAAATGACCTTATTATTTACGCTCCCTAGAATGTATCTTTTAACAATCATTCACCTAAAATATGATTTAAGTTATTATAAAAGAAATATTTAAAATAAATTATACCCAAAATTTATAATTTTTATAATGAATATAGAATCTGTATAAATTTTATAATTTTACAATTCTTATATTTCTTTACAATCTATTAAAAAATTTAAATAGTTTTAGCTTGTGCTATATATCTATATTGATTCTTTTACAAAATAAAAATTATCAATATAATTTTAAAATATTACATTGTACATATATATATATATATTATATACACGCTGTAAAATATACAAATCTATAAATTCTATAATTTTCTTTAATGATATGATTTATTTTAATTATGCATGTGTACATGTAATTGGATAAAGATTTATAAGTTATATAACATACTTTCTTTTTTAAATAAAATTATATGTGTTATGTATTTACGCATATTTATTTTTTAAGACAAATAATTTACTTTCTAAAATATATTTGCATCTATTGAGCTTGTAAATATTTTTTTTATTATATAATTTATAAAAAGCTATAATTTTAAATCACTTATATATAAAAGTAATTTCAGGGGATATTTTTTTTTTTAATAAAACATACTTTAGGGAGTAAAATAAAAAGTATAAGAGATATGGAAGGGTATTTTTGTCCTACCAATGTCAAATTATTATCAAGAGCATTTTTGTCACTTTTTATATTTTAAAAGAACTAATGCGATTATATATATAGTTCACAGGTGCAAAATGCATTTAATTTTAAATAATAAATAATTTATAAATATTTTTACAAGTGATTTATGATTCCAAAATATGTCATAATTCGGGGTGATCGAGGTGGAAATCAATTCTAATCAAATTTTTTATAATATAAAAAAGAAGTTGAACAAATTAATGAAACGTGGCAAATTTACGTGGTATAGTAGTCGCATACGATATATTGTATGTTGGTACATAAGCTTCAGTCAATGTCTGTGATATTAAAATTTTCTAGTACGACTTTAATCTGCAGGCACCTTTCTTGTAAATTGAGTAATTAGTAAATCCACGACTTCAAAAATTAATATAGTTGACCGCTCGTCCCTTCATGACAATACAAGTGTAGGTTTGCATTCATGTCTTCAAATTATTTTATTGCTTTTTTTGAACAATAACACTATTAATATTAATAAATTTGGTTATATACAAGACTATTTTCTATATGTTCACATTGGGAAACTTTTCGTACATCAGTATTGCATGTATTCGAATACAAAATTTGGGTCAAAATGAGAGGCAGGAATTTTACACAAAATTTTGTTAATATTTATTGTTTTTGGTTTGAAAAATTCAGATTTTGGTATTGAGTGAAAGTATTTGATAGTATAATGATCAGGAAAAAAATCTGCAAAATAACAAAAAAAAATTAGAGACAAAAAATGTTGGGAGTTTAGAGATCGAAACAGAGATGGTAATTTGTAAGGATTTAGAGACATATTAGAGACGAAAATTGTAAGGTTTTACAGACAAATTAGAGACAGAATTAATAAACAAAAATTTTACCTTCAGAGATGGATTAGAGACGGAAGTACTTTTTTATCAATGGAATTGAGACGGATTACTCTAAAATTTGTTCTGGTTCGAGAATCAACGACGAAAATGTTCGATCCAGAATTAGAGACGAAATATTTCTGTCGCTAATATTTAGCACTGGGCTTTCCGCCACAGAGTGCGGCGACGATTTTCCATCGCTGATTTATTTTACAGACGGAAATCATAATTTCAGAAACGGAAATAAATTTTCGTCTCTAATACCCTGTTTTCTTGTAGTGCATAATCAATTAAATTTAAAAAGTGAATTAGAAATAATAGAGTTATTATTAGTTTGTTTGACAATATAATTGTACATACTAATATTTTATTGATGCTGCTAAACGCACAAATTAATATTGTCGACGACGAGTATTAATTAGTAGCTGAGCGCGCGATGTGCAGTAACAACAAACACCAGAGGAAATTAATCAAAAGAGAATACAATAAATACGCATTAATCCAACATAAGACAGATCCATCACTGCCATGGCCTCCATCACCTTATTTCTGCCCAGATTCTTGTTTCTTCTGTTCACGCACAAATTTCTTAGTGGCCAAAAAGTTAGCGAACCATATCGCTGAGGCTTTCGGATATCTTGTGAGATAATTCATGTAGTCGACGTAAATAAGCCCAAATCTGACAGTGTATCCTTCGGTCCATTCAAAATTATCACACCACGACCATGCAAAGTAACCTTTTACATTCACCTTATCTCTGCAATATTTACAATAATCACACTCAACTATGATCAGCTTGCTCTCTAATATTAAACAAGTCAAAATTCAATCAATCATATGTATTAATTGAGAGTTAATTGATATATATGGGATCGATGTCACAACTTACTTATTCATTGCAATTAGAAGAGTTAGAAGATGGCTTCTGTGATAGTCCTCCCTCATGATGTCGGCACAAGCGTGTTTAGCTGTGAGCCTGTAGTCATTCTTTTCGTCCACCCCTAATTAATTAAGTACATACATAGATTGCAAACTTAGTAGTGATCATTAATAAATATTCACTTAAACTATATATATATACATATATATATATATATATATGTATAACATAGCAAATGAGTATGGTACGTAGTGCGTAAAATGGTACCATTTTCTGTAATGTATATAACCGGGACCTTGTCTTTATATTGGTCTTTGACGTATTTTGTCAGCAAATTGTAAAGTCCGTCAGGATATATGTGCAACCACTCCGAACCAGCCTATAATATATATCCATCAATGGAAATATGATTATATAAGTCAGTTTGTCATTAATATGTAATAAGAATGAATATTCCAGTCCAATAAACGTAGTTATTTCTATTTAACAATAATTAGCAAGTTGAGAGAAAATTTAGGAATATAAACTTCAATATTAATATTGTAGATCTCTTGATCTCACTTGTGGACCTATTAGCGTCCCAAAAGGATCAGCTGCAGAAAAAAATAGTAAAAAGATACAATCAGTTGCATGTATATATTAATTAATTTACAAAAAAAGGATGCACTACATTTGGTTCATAAAGAAAAAGGAGAATTTTCTGAAAAACTTACTGTAACTAAATTTGACGTGCTGATCTCTAGAGTAGCCTTCTTCGACGTCTCTGGGATTGCGATTATTGGCTGCATAAATGGCTGTGTAATAGTTTATGCCAAGAAAATCAATGGAGCCCTCGAGCATCTCGGCTTCATGATCTGAGAATGGTTCCAGATTTCAGAAGGAACGTAATCTCTCATACGTTTTGGATATTGACCAGTTAATACAGGCTCCAAGAACCTGAAATTAATAGTAAATTGGGACAACAAAAATGATATTAAAATTAAATTAAGATGCATGGGAGGAGGTGTGCATCGTTAAACTTTAAAAATGAGGAAGAACTCATCACATCGACGTAGTGAACAACCTGGATATCTTCTCTTGTAGATATGTTAACGTTTGCCCATGTTTCAACTCATAATTACACGTTTAATCATGCATATACGGTCACATAATTAAAAAAGAGACAAATGATGTTATAATTAATTAAAGTGGATTAATTACCATCCCAACATAAAATCCATAGCTCTTTTGGCCGCTTCTATATCATCATCATTAAATTTCTTGTAAGGCTCGCACCAGAATGAGTTAAGTGCAATTCCTATCTTGCCCTTTTGATGTTCCTGATGACAGTTTAAAGTTTCGATCAATTCATGGACATCAATTTGTTCTCTAAATTTGTGAAGAAGAAATGAATTAAGTGGTCAAAACCAACCTCAAATTTGGTTCTATAAGCGTGAAAAGCTTCTGCATGAGCAAGCAGCAAGTTTCTTGCAACAGTGTATGCATCTTTGGCAGGATCCCATCTTAGTCTGGAGCCACTGCTACTAAATTGATTGGAGGCTGCAGCTGTCTTGAGATATTGATGTTGCTCATCATATGGCCTACCTCTGTAGGGGATGTAGTTCATCCGTTTGGGTGTTCTGCGTTTTGTTAGAGCTGGCGGAGTTGAAGTTAGAGCTGCAGTTAAATCATGGCCCAGAGGTGGAAAGTGGCGTGTCACATATCCATTATGAGCATAACTGCATGGCTCGTTCAATGTGATCCAATATTTCACTCGGTCACCAAATTCCCAAAAGCACAGCTCTGCAAACTCACGGAAATCCTCCCTATATATTAATTAATGCATGTAGCACCCAATTTATTTTTCTTGTAATTAGTACAATCTTGAAACATTAATGTGTATATATTTATGTGGTTTGGAAGGATATTGGACATGAATGAGATAATGAACTACTTACACTACGTCTCTGCTTAAGAAGCCATCGTACTCTTGTTGCAGAGTGTTATAAGTGGATCGGTCTTCGGCACCAATTCAATATAAGCGATTACAGAAACTAAATTATTACAGGCTTTTTCTAATACAAATTACAAGGACCCTATAGAACAGAAATAAACATACAAAAATAAGTCGGGGAATTACAGAATGGGGAACATAAACACCTTAGCAATTTTCGGCTCAGAGGCCTAAGACCCAGGGCCTAGCAAGGCCGAAGGCCGCAACCTTACTCACGGTTGCTTGAATCTCACAATAGCCACAAAGGCTAGTAAACCACAAAGGTTACCCAATATCCACCAAGGAACCGCCACAAAAGGCTGTCAACAGAAACCACAAAGGTCTGGCCACAAAGGCTTTGATTTTCGGAGTAAGGAGGAAGAGAGAAGAGGTAGTTACTTCGTTATCCTAGAGCCAACAAGGATCAGCCATTTAAAGAGGCATGACCTTAATGGCTCATTAATCGCCATTATCGGAGAAAGGAGGAGCACAGAATACAAAGGGAACGGGGAAGACCCGAAGGGTCGTGTGGGAGAAGAAGACGAGGAGAAGGAGCGGCTGATAGGGGATTAGGGTTAGTAATGGAGGGGAAAGGTTTTAAGTAGTGAGAGCACCGGGTCAAACCTTTCCATGGGCCGGGTCGGTGGATAGAGGGCGGATGGGTTTAGTGGATTCAGCCGTCCAGTGAGCAAGGCCCAATCATATTGGTTTGGGCCATCATTTTTATTAACATTTTCCACCTTGGTCCAAACCAAGATGGTGGGTCAAAAGGCTGTCATCATTGCCATAGCTTCCTTTTCCTGCAAAAGAGAGAAGTTAAGGAATAACAGTTTATAAATGTAGCATATCAAGACAGTTTTTAAATTTCTCTATTGCTAAGCATTTTGTTCCCATATCTGCAGGATTCTCTTCTGACTTTATTTTTTCAAGGTTGATAATTCCATTGTTTATAACATCTCTAATAAAGTGATACCTAACATCTATGTGTTTGGTTCTGTAGTGAAAGATTGGGTTTTTACATAGTTGGATACTAGACTGACTATCAGAGTAAACAACAGGTTTATCTTTCAGAAACCCAATTTCAGAAATCAAGCCTTTTAACCATATTGCTTCTTTTATTGCTTCAGTGGTTGCTATATACTCAGCTTCTGTAGTGGAAAGAGCGACTATACTTTGAAGTTGTGATTTCCAACTTATGCAGGCATTACAAAGAGTAAAGATGTAGGAGGTAGTTGATTTTCTACTGTCTTTGTCATTAGCATAGTTAGAGTCCACAAATCCTTTAAGTTTCACACCATCAGAATTTTTAGAGAAGGTTATTCCAACATTCTTAGTACCATTCAAGTATCTAAAGAGATATTTCACTGCTTCCCAATGGGAAGCACCTGGATTGGACATATACCTACTTAAGCAGCTAACTGCATATGCAATGTCTGGCCTAGTACTTACCATTAGATACATGACGGAACCTATAGCATTTGAGTAGGGCACATTTTTCATTTTGTCTTTTTCAAATTCTGTTTTAGGACATAGATCTTTGCTTAGCTGAAAATGTGCTGCAAGTGGTACAGAGGATGGTTTGGATTTTTCCATTGAAAATTTTTCAAGAATGCTTTGAATGTGAGAGGTTTGATTTAAGAAAATAGTTGACTTGGTTCTGTTTCTTTCTATGTTCATACCAAGTATTTTCTTTGCATTTCCTAAATCTTTCATTTCAAAGTTCTTGCATAAATGATGCTGTAAGCTTTTAATCATATTAAGACTAGGACTAGCTATTAACATGTCATCCACATATAAGACAAGAAATAGTGACACATTGTTTTCATGCTTGAAATATAAACATGGATCATAAGCACTATTTTTAAAATCCAAAGAATGCATGAACTGATCAAACTTTTTATTCCACTGCCTAGGGGATTGTTTCAGACCATATAAGGATCTTTTGAGTAAGCATACATGATTTGGATTTTGCTTATCAACAAAACCGTGAGGCTGAGACATGTAAATTTGTTCATCTAGATTTCCATGCAAGAATGCAGTCTTAACGTCCATCTGTTTTAATTCCCAGTCAAAATGAGCAACCAAAGCAAGCAAGATTCGAACAGTAGTAAATTTAACCACAGGAGAGAAGATTTCAGTAAAATCAATGCCTTCTTTTTGTGTAAAACCTTTTGCTACAAGTCTTGCTTTAAATCTTTTAACATTGTTTTCTTCTTTTATTTTGAAAACCCATTTACAATCAACTATAGAAGCATTTTTAGGCTTTAAAACTAGAACCCAAGTGTTATTTTCTTTTAAGGCTTTTATTTCTTCATTCATAGCAATTATCCATTCTTTTGAATTTGCACTTTCTAAAGCTTCTTCATAAGTACTTGGTTCTAAATTTCCAATATTTAGGGCTAAATGATAATCTTTAAGCCTAGAAGGAATCCTACGTTCCCTAGGTACTCGATCTCTAACTAGCTGATAGGTATTCGGATTTTCATTTTCAGTTTCTTCATCATTGTGTTCTTCCTGATTTTCTTGATTTTCTTCTCTATTTACTATTTCTTCCCCTTGTTGGTTATCCTCATTACTAGGTTCCACCTTATTAAAGGTATTTTCAATATTAAAATCTTCAGAATTTTTAGAGGAAGTGTTTAAGCATGGCATTTCTGATTCATTAAAGATCACATCTCTACTTACTATCACCTTAAAGCCAGGTTGATTCTTAAGCCATAGCCTATATCCTTTCACTCCGGGTGGATAACCAATAAATACGCATTTTTGAGACCTAGGATCTAATTTATCACCATTATTATGACAGAAAGCAGCACAGCCAAAAATGCGCAGAGAAGAAAAATCAACATCAGAATTTGACCAAACTTTTTCAGGAATATTTCCAAGTAAAGGCACAGAGGGTGACCTATTTATCAAATATGCTGCAGTTAATAAAGCTTCTCCCCAAAAGGTTTTAGATAGACCAGAACTTATTAAAAGACATCTTACTTTGTTTAACAAAGTTCTATTCATCCTCTCAGCTACCCCGTTTTGTTGAGGAGTATATGGTGTGGTTTTGTGTCTTTTAATACCATACTTATCGCATAATTCAGAAAACTGTTTGTTACAAAACTCCAAACTATTGTCAGTCCTTAATGCTTTAAGCCTATGACCTGTTTGGTTTTCAACCAGATTTTTCCAATTCTGAAATTTTTCAAAAGCATCAGATTTTTGCTTTATTAGAAAAACAAATACTTTCCTAGAATAATTATCAATAATAGATAGGAAATACTTATTACCCCCATGAGTACTAATATTAGCAGGACCCCACACGTCTGCATGCACATACTCGTACTAATATTAGCAGGACCCCACACGTCTGCATGCACATACTCTAAAATGCAATTTGAAGAAGTGGGAGACGGGTATGAGGAGATAGGAAACTTTACTTTGTGTTGTTTTCCTAATATGCAATCATCGCAGAAATTTAAAACAGAAGGTTTTTCATGCAAAAAACCATTTTTGTGTAACAACTCAAGCCCCCTAAAGCTGATATGACCCAACCTCTTATGCCAAATTTCAGATTTATTTTCTGTGGAAACATTTCCAGAAAAAGAATCATACTTAACGGTGCATAAATACAGATTTCTCTTTTTGATTGCTTTGAAAACAGTCATGGAGCCCTTAGAAATTTTCATGATCCCTTTTCCCCATTTTCCCTCTAACCCTTCTTCCTCTAGGGCAGAGCATGACATTAAATTGTGGGCAAGATCAGGGACATACCTAACATTCTTAAGGGTTATTTTCGAACCATTTTCAAAAATAAGACAAGTATCACCAAAACCAAGCACATCACATAATTTTTGGTTTGCCATTGACACAGAACCTAGTCTTTCAGTTTTAAAATTTGTCAAAATGTCTTTATAAGGTGTCATATGAAAGGTGCATCCAGAATCCACAAGCCATTCAGATTTATTTAAAGAACTTTCAACAAAATTTACATCAGACACCATATAAACTTCATCAGTTGTTTCTTCTGAGACATTAGCAGATTCATTTTGTTGGTTCTTTTAGGTTTTTTATAGTCTTTAATGAAATGACCTCTACCCCCACAGTTGTAACACCTAAAATCCTTTTTGTTTTTATCTTCATCTCTTTTATTATTATTGTTATTATATCTATTTCTAGACGGACTTCTTCCCCTACTTCTACTACGACTTTTACTGTATTTTCTGAATTTCGAGTTATGGTTATTATTCCTATTTTTAGGTCTTCCTCTTACCAAGTTCACTTCATTATTGTTATTACTAGAAGTATTAGTTTTTAAATCCATTTCTTTTGATTTTAAGCCACTAATTACAGTTTCTAAAGTTACATTATCACGTCCATATTTTATTGCAGCTTTAACATCACCATAAGACTCAGGAATAGCATTTAATAAAACTATAGGAGTATAATCGTCAATATTTTTATCCCCTGTCAATTTTATGTCTTGGATTAATTTAGTAAAATCATCAATATTTTCCTCAATATTTTTTGAAAGATCCAGTTTATATCTGAAATTTTTTTCCAAAAGAAATAATTTACTAGGAAGAGAAGTTTCTGTGTAAAGTTCTTCTAACCTATTCCACAGTTCTTTAGCAGTGTTTTGTTTACCTACTTTCCTAATTACAGAATCAGATAGGTTTAAAATAATAGAACTGTACGCATATTCATCATTTTCAAGCCGTTTTTCTTCAGAAACAGTTTCAGAATATTTTCCTTCAATGGCTTTAAAAACTTTCTGTTGTATTAAGATACCTTTCATTTTTTGTTGCCATATAGAAAAATCAGTTTTTCCGTCAAATGGTTGTAAATTATAACCAGACATTTTAGCAAGTTTCAGTAATATCACAGAAATTCACAGTTCAAGTAATAGAAGCAAATATTAAACAACAGCAAATTCCCAATCACAGAAAATTCCAAACAACAGAAAATAAATCACAGTTAATAGTGCTAGGGCCTTGACTACGCCTCCACTAGATACCCGACGGCTTCACAAGCCCGGCCAAGGGAGGTTAGCAATAAGGGGTCGGGAAACTGGAATCGAAAATAAAGAGGAAAGGGTTAGAACGATGTTACCGTGAGTGGCCTCAGGCCAGAGACTTAACCCCGCTCTGATACCACTGTTATAAGTGGATCGGTCTCCGGCACCAATTCAATATAAGCGATTACAGAAACTAAATTATTACAGGCTTTTTCTAATACAAATTACAAGGACCCTATAGAACAGAAATAAACATACAAAAATAAGTCGGGGAATTACAGAATGGGGAACATAAACACCTTAGCAATTTTCGGCTCAGAGGCCTAAGACCCAGGGCCTAGAGAGGCCGTAGGCCGCAACCCTGCTCACGGTTGCACGGATGTTACCGAGACCGTAAACCACAAAGGTTACCCAATATCCACCAAGGAACCGCCACAAAAGGCTGTCAACAGAAACCACAAAGGTCTGGCCACAAAGGCTTTGATTTTCGGAGTAAGGAGGAAGAGAGAAGAGGTAGTTACTTCGTTATCCTAGAGCCAACAAGGATCAGCCATTTAAAGAGGCATGACCTTAATGGCTCATTATCCGCCATTATCGGAGAACGGAAGAGCACAGAATACAAAGGAAACGGGGAAGACCCGAAGGGTCGTGTGGGAGAAGAAGACGAGGAGAAGGAGCGGCTGATAGGGGATTAGGGTTAGTAATGGAGGGGAAAGGTTTTAAGTAGTGAGAGCACCGGGTCAAACCTTTCCATGGGCCGGGTCGGTGGATAGAGGGCGGATGGGTTTAGTGGATTCAGCCGTCCAGTGAGCAAGGCCCAATCATATTGGTTTGGACCATCATTTTTATTAACACAGAGAATGAGGAAGATCGAAGTGAAATAGAGTAACAAAAGGTGTCATGTCTGCATCATCACAAGTACTTAATGCATCATGTATACTTCATAAATATATAATACTTTAAGAATTTATTATATATATTATATAATTTTATATATAGTATAGAACTATATATCCAGATAATGATCGTAGTATATATGTACAAATAACTGCTAGCCTAAAATGCAGCATAAGTGCGGGTAAGTTATGAAGCTGTGATGAGTCTAACCATTCGCAATGACAGTATTGACAAGATCATTATAATAGTCAATTGCTTCTTTATTGACGCCAAGCGAAAGTTTTCCACCTAACAATTTACACAAACCCAATAAACAAATTAGCTCAAACATATGTATCAAGACCTGCACCTCCTGGACTTAAAAATTTATTAATGACTAATCACATGTGAACCAATAAATTTATTGATTAATATTTGTTTTTATCACCAATAATTATTTATGAAAATGTATAATTAATCTTACCAGGCAAAATTCTTGACCATGAAAGCGAAAATCTATAGGCGTTAAAACCCATGCTCTTCATCATCTTAATATCATCCTATATAAATTAAGTAACAAATATATCCTTAATTATAGTCAACATGTAAAGTGTATATATACACATATCCATAACTTGGAGTAGGTACAATAAAAATTTTAGGGGAGTTAATTAAGTTACCTTATATTTGGTATACATATCAGCAGCTACGTTTCCATTGGATCCATCATCAATTCTGCCTGTCACTCGCATCAATGAAGCTAGCTAGTAACTTGCGCTAATTATATACAGCCTTGCACATGCACATGTATACGTTGTTCATGCAGTCTACATACACATACATACATGTACACAAATGGGGAGAGAGAGAGAGAGAGAGAGAGAGAGAGACCAGGAGCGTTCAAGGCGAAAACATCCCAGATGCTAGGGCCTCTACCGCCTTTTACAGCACCTCCTTCATGCTTTAAATTTATATATTTATAAATGACAAACAAAATAAATGAGCGTATTGACCCAAAAAACCGTATAAGTTATGTATGTACACAGATTTCTTAAGTATATTTGTTTAGAAATAAGATGGATGAGAGAGTAGGTGGTACTAGTTATATTTACCTGGTAAGCAGATGTACCAACTCCGAAGACAAAATCATTAGGGAACTGAGTACAGCTGATGTTACTTCTGTTCAGCCTTAGTTACTTCTGATGCGCTGATGCTCATACTGCTACATTGCTTCTCCATAACTCCTTAACACTTAATTCTAGATGCACTCTCTTTGTTTTACTTGCTAAGGGATTTTGGGGTTAATTTGATGAAACATGAGCACCCAATGCACTTCCATCTATTTATAGCTGCGGTGAGGTGCTCACTGTCACTGCTCTAAGGCTTAATTGGTGGTAGCTGCAAGAATCCAATTATTTTCTTGTCCACCAAGTACGCACGTACCTCTCCAGGTAAAGTTAAAGGATGAGAATTTAATTTAGTTTTCCTTCTTTTGCACTTATGGCATACTTTATTTTTTGCTATATTGGGTAGGTTTGAGTTAAAATATAAGGATAATTATACTTTTTTTTAACCTAAAGTTTGGTATAATAACACTTAATATATATGTATATATACACACACACACACGTATATATCTTTTTCTTTTGCTCAACTCCAGTAATATTGATTGAACGTTTTGACCTGAGAAGGTATTTTAAGGTAATTGACGGATTGGTTAGCAATCTCACTTATATTTTTATATATATTTTTAAAAATCTAACTATTAAATTATCAAAAATAATCATGTCATGAAAGAAAGGTTTCAATTTGTGGCTTTTCCAGCTTTAACTAGACAAGATAATGAGAGGTCGCCACCATCTCACACCAAAACTTGTAAAGGAGAGAGAGTCGTAATTAACATGGATTAGATGGAGAGGGCCATAGGAAGAGGATAAAGGGGGAAAAAATAAAAGGAGAGAAAGAATAAGAATAAGTACAAGAAAAGGAAAAGAGAAAAAGAAAAAATAAATAAATCGAGGGAAATGCACACGAGGAACACATTTGCGTTCGTAACATTCATATATATATGAGCATCATTTATTTAAATTATTTATCTATCTTTTATTATTCAAGCATGTATATCAAAAATAATAAGTTACCATATATATTAAGTATAAGAAATTGTTGATAAAAGAAGATAATAATGATATATATAATTTATGCAAGAGAGAGAAAAAGATGTATGAGAAAAATAAAAAGAAAAAAAATTTATATATCAAGCATCACCCCTTTTTGATTATATATATATAATATCGATAAAAATGTTGGTGCTCGACACACGTAGCGATAAATAGAACCTGAGTCCTCTTAATGGCATTTTTACATGCAACTTCTTTTTCTCTCTATAATAAATAATCACTACAAGAAAACAGGGTATTAAAGACGAAAATTTATTGACGGAATGAAATCCGTCTTTATTAAAGATGAATTTAGAGACCAATTTTTTTTTTATGATAAACTTTTAATAATTTTTATTTAGAGACGGATATATAATTTTGCTAAAGTATGTTATAATCCGTCTCTGATACTATTAAATGATTGCCTAAAAAATCGGGATGACTAGCACTTAAATTTTTTTGCTTATTTCCATCTGTATTTCTGTAGCTAATTTTTTCTTTAATTTAGCCACGGAAATTTCCATCTCTGATGTTGTAATTAGGAATTTTTTATTTATGAAAATATTAAAACACAAGAATAAGAATTTTTTTTATTAATGAAAATAATAATTAAGTTGTAAAATTTTATATGACATGATAATATATATATTTGTATAATTATAATGCATTATTTAATTTTAATTAATTAATTTGAATTTTATTAATTATATATATTCTATATTATATATTAATATATATTATATATGATATGATATTATATTATATATTATATATTTAAATTATATTCAATTGAAAGATGCGGATTAAAGGTGATTGCAATTTGCCAATTTAACTGTTGGAAGCATTTCTATTTCAGATATGTAGCCACAGAGTTGGCAACTAACTTGGTGATTGCTGTTGGGGATGTGAAGTTTTATGTCCACAAGGTATAATCGTTTTCAGTTGAGAAGGTTCCTATTACTCAAAACCATCTTTTCCTTTCGTTAAGTTAAGCTGAGAACCATACAACCGCCTCTTTTAATCGTGTTCTGCTACTTTGCTCCTAATTGTTTTTTTCCGACAGCTACTTGAAACTAAGAAAATCAGAAACTTCATGCTAGATAATAGGCATTAGAACATAACACATTTTGCGACAATTCTCAGTTGAACTTTTCATTGAAGAAGTTCATCAATATTTCAATACATGCACAACAAATGATTCACAAACTGGTATTGCTTACTCATAAAGGATTAAATGTTTTATATATTAAACTGTAAAATCCTTTCTAATTTGTCTTTTATTCCAATATCCAAACTCTGTTCTTTATTCTGAGCATGTTCATATATTAGAGGTTGAGTTACTACATCAAATTTGCTTAAATGTTAGTTCCTCTTTTTTTATATCAGTAGATCAAAAATCTTGGTTTCAAAAATAATGGCTAATTTACAAGTACAAGTTCAGTTTGTTCTACTTTTAAAGCATCTGAGGAGAAGCTTAATGAGATAACAAAAGTTGTGGAGGACACGCGCTCTAACGCTAGAAAGATGGAAGAAGAAAATAAAAAATTGCTTCAAATTGCTCTTGAAGAAGCACGAAAGAGGGAGGCAGACCTACAAGAATTAGTTCGAAAATTACTTCAAGATGTGGGACACACAAACCATCAATTTGCCGGTGGATCTGGATAGTAGGAGCAACAACATTCCAAAAAAGATCGTTAATTTATTTTTTCAGTTGGTTGTTTATGAATTAGCTTATGTTGATTTGGGTTGCACTTTGAATTATGTTTATTGATTTGGGAGTGCAGAGATTTATATAATTTGGTAGTATTTGGATGATACAACGACATCAATTATATTATTGTTGGTTGTATTATGAGTATTTTTTTTTTAATATTTATTGTTCTTGATTTGGAAAATTTAGATTTTGTATTGGTTGAATGTATTTGAGGGTTTAATGACCAAAAATTAATTCGGGTACAAAAATTAAAAAATTTGCCAAAAACAACAAAAATAAATTATAGAAGGATTAGAGACGGAACATTTTGTGCGTTTCAGAGACGGAATTAGAGACAAAACTAACAAATAAAAACTTTACCTTCAAAGACATATATTACTTTTTTTTATCAACGGAATCAGAGACGGATTGCCTACCAAAATTAGAGACAGATTACTCTAAAACTTTGTTCTCGGTTTAGCGATGGAAATGTTCGGTCTCAAAATTAGAGATGGAATATTTTCGTCATAATATTTATCCACAGGGCTTTCAGCCACAGAGTGTGGCGATGGATTTTTCCATCGCTGATTCATTTTAAAGACGGAAAACAGCGTATCAGAGACAGAAATTTCCGTCTCTGATACCCTGTTCTCTTGCAGTGAATTCCCAAAATTTTTTTTTCTTTGATTTTAATCTTATAATGTCAATTAAATTATTAAACAATTGGGAACTAGACCTAGGTATATAAATAACTAGCGATATAAGGCATGCTTATTGTGTGTGCAAAAATATTTAAAAATTATAAATATTTAATAAGTTGCGGAAGTTTGAGGATTATCAATTTAGGGATAATGACTTCAAAAAAACATAAAAATGTCAAAAGTTGCGGAAGTTTGAGGACTATTTTAGTAAATTTGTTAAAAAATATTAAAATTATTATTATGATCAAATTTTATTATAGAAAAAAAATGAGTTGAATGATAAATTTGAATATTCAAAAATTGATACGATGGAGTTCTCTTTTATAATAGTATAGATGAGTAATATATATGTCAAAACCAGCTTCAACGTCATAAGAATAGTTTGAAATAAGAAACAATGTAACTTAAACACTTAGTTCTGATCTGATCATATTGATCAATAGGATAATTTATTTTCTATGTACTTCTATTCTTATAATTTTATACTACAAGAGTTACACTAAAAAACAAAAACAAAAGGAAGTTTATTTGCTATGGAATTTTGCGACAGATAATCAGAATGTGCACAAAAATATCACTAAGCTCATCACAAAAAAAATGACAAACGTTTGCAAAGATATGTTAATACAAATTACTCATCATCAAAAAAAAAAAGAAAAAACAGTTTATATCCTTGGTGATACCTTGTAAAGTTATAAATAAGCCTCCAAGTAGCATTATATCTTTACGAGGTTAAAGAAAATTATTCACTACTCTTAACATCTTTAATTTATATCATCTATATAATATTAAACAGTGTTATCAGATTTATTTAACACGGAAGCTTTTATACTTATATTAAAAGCAAGGAGAGGAAATTAGCAAGCAAAAAACATAAATGACGATAAACAAAAGAAACAAACCATTTAGTAATTAGGAAACAACACAAAGGTGGAGCAGTTTATTGATGCTGCTCAACGCCACAAATTAACATTGTCGACGATGAGTATTAATTAGTAGCTGAGCTCGCGGTATGCAGTAACGACAAACATCCGAGGAAATTAATCAAAAGAGAATACAATAAATACGCATTAATCCAACATAAGACAGATCCATCACTGCCATGGCCTCCATCAGCTTATTTCTGCCCAGGTTCTTGTTTCTTCTGTTCACGCACAAATTTCTTAGTGGCCAAAAACTTAGCGAACCATATTGCTGAGGCTTTCGGATATCTTGTGAGATAATTCATGTAGTCGACATAAATAAGTCCAAATCTGACAGTGTATCCTTCAGTCCATTCAAAATTATCACACCACGACCATGCAAAGTAACCTTTTACATTCACCTTATCTCTGCAATATTTACAATAATCACACTCAACTATGAACAGCTTGCTCTCTAATATTAAACAAGTCAAAATTCAATCAATCATATGTACTATTTTAGAGTTAATTAATATATACGGGATCGATGTCAGAACTTACTTATTCATTGCATCTAGAAGCTTTAGAAGATGGCGTTTATGATAGTCCTCTCTCATGCTGTCGGCACAAGCATCTTTAGCTGTGAGTGTGTAGTCGTTCTTTTCGTCCACCCCTAATTAATTAAGTACATATATAGATTGCAAACTTCGTAGTTATGATTAATAAATATTCACTTAAACTATATATATACATATATATATATATATATATGTATAACATAGCAAATGAGTATGGTACGTAGTGCGTAAAATGGTACCATTTTCTGTAATGTATATAACCGGGACCTTGTCTTTATATTGGTCTTTGACATATTTTGTCAGCAAATTGTAAAGTCCGTCAGGATATATGTGCAACCACTCCGAACCAGCCTATAATATACATCCATCAATGGAAATATGATTATATAAGTTAGTTTGTTATTAATGTGTAATACGAATAAATATTCCAGTCCAATAAACGTAGTTATTTCTATTTAACAATAATTAGCAAGTTGAGAGAAAATTTAGGAATATAAATTTCAATATTAATATTGTAGAATCTCTCCATCTCACCTGTGGACCTATTAGCGTCCCAAGAGGATCAGCTGCAGAAAACAATAGTAAAAGGATACAATCAGTTGCACGTATATATATATATTAATTAAGGCTTAAAGGCAATTTTCATCCACTAATTTCAGGTCATTCTCGTTTTAGTCCTCTAAGTTATTAGGGTTCCATTTTGGTCCCATAAAACTAAAAAAATCCTAATTTTGGTACAAATTTGATTGGAAAGTTTTGAGTCACTCGCCGGAATGACTTTTTAAATTGGGGCTTGCATTGTGATTGGCTGAAAAAAATGATGTGGTGAAGACATGGCCTGAAGTTAGGGGACTAAAACGAGAAAGGCCAGAAATTAGAGGACGAAAATTACCTTTAAGCCTTTTAGGATGGCCAATTACAATGCAAGCCCTAATTTAAAAAGTCACTTTTTACGGCGAGTGACTCAACTTTTCGATCAAATTTGTACCAAAATTGAGATTTTTTCAGTTTTACGGGACCAAAATGAAACTCTAGTAACTTAGGAACTAAAACGAGAATGTCCTGAAGTTAGGGGATGAAAATAATCCTATTAATTAATTTAGAAGAAAAGGATGCACTACATTTGGTTCATAAAGAAAAAGGAGATTTTTCTGAAAAACTTACTGTAACTAAATTTGACGTGCTGATCTCTAGAGTGGCCTTCTTGGACGTCTCTGGGATTGGGATTATTGGCTGCATAAATGGCTGTGTAATAGTTTATGCCAAGAAAATCAATGGAGCCCTTGAGCATCTCGGCTTCACGATCTGAGAAAGGTGCCAGATTTTCAGAAGGAACGTAATCTCTCATACGTTTTGGATATTGACCAGTTAATACAGGCTCCAAGAACCTGAAATTAATAGTAAATTGGGACAACAAAATTAAAAATGACATTAAAATTAAATTAAGATGCATGGGAGGAGGTGTGCATCGTTAAACTTTAAAAATGAGGAAGAACCCATCACATCCAAGTACTGAACAACCTGGATATCATCTCTTGTAGATATGTTAACGTTTGCCCATGTTTCAATTCATAATTACACTTTTAATCATGCATATACGGTCACATAATTAAAAAAGAGACAAATGATGTTATAATTAATTAAAGTGGATTAATTACCATCCAAACATAAAATCCATAGCTCTTTTGGCGGCTTCTATATCATCAGCATCATCTTTCTTGTAAGGCTCACACCAGACTGAGTTAAGTGCAATTCCTATCTTGCCCTTTTGATGTTCCTGATGACAGTTTAAAGTTTCGATCAATTCATAGACATCAATTTATTCTCTAAATTTGTGAAGAAGAAATGAATTAAGTGGTCAAAACCAACCTCAAATTTGGTTCTATAAGCGTGAAAAGCTTCTGCATGAGCAAGCAGCAAGTTTCTTGCAACAGTGTATGCATCTTTGGCAGGATCCCATCTTAGTCTGGACCCACTGCTACTAAATTGATTGGAGGCTGCAGCTGCCTTGAGATATTGATGTTGCTCATCATGTGGCCTACATCTGCAGGGGATGTAGTTCATCATTTTGGGTGTAGTGCTTTTTGTTAGAGCTGGCGGAGTTGAAGTTAGAGCTGCTGAACGTCGAGCTGCAGTTAAATCACGGCCCAGAGGTGGAAATTGGCGTGTCACATATCCATTATGAGCATAACTCCATGGCTCGTTCAATGTGATCCAATATTTCACTCGGTCACCAAATTCCCAAAAGCACAGCTCGGCAAACTCACGGAAAAACTCCCTATATATTAATGTTGTTGTAATTAGTACAATCTTGGAACATTAATGTATATATATTTATGTGGTTTGGGAAGATATTGGACATGAATGAGATAATGAACTACTTACACTACGTCTCTGCTTAAGAAGCCATCGTACTCTTGTTGCAAAGAATGAGGAAGATCGAAGTGAAACAGAGTAACAAAAGGTGTCATGTCTGCATCATCACAAGTACTTAATGCATCATGTATACTTCATAAATATATAATACTTTAAAAATTAATTATATATATATTATATAATTTCATATATAGTATAGAACTATATATCCAGATGATGATCGTAGTATATATGTACAAATAATTGCTAGCCTAAAATGCAGCATAAGTGCGGGTAAGTTATGAAGCTGTGATGAGTCTAACCATTCGCAATGATAGTATTGATAAGATCATTATAATAGTCAATTCCATCTTTGTTGACACCAAGGGAAAGTCTTCCACCTAACAATATACATAAACCCAAATAAACAAATTAGCTCAGACATATGTATCAAGACTTGCACGTCTTGGGTTTAAAAATTTGTTAATGACTAATCACATGTGAACCACATAAATTTATTGATTAATATTTGTTTTTATCACCAATAATTATTTATTAACATGTAATAACCAATAACTATTTATCAACATGTATAAATCTTACCGGGCAAAATTCTTGACCATGAAATCGAAAATCTATAGGCGTCAAAACCCATGCTCTTCATCATCTTAATATCATCCTATATAAATTAAGTAACAAATCTATCCTTAATCAAAGTCAACATGTAAAGTGTGTATATATATATATATATATATATATACATATCTATAACTTCAATAAAAATGGAGAGTCAATTAAGTTACCTTATATTTGGTATACATATCAGCAGCTACGTTTCCATTGGATCCATCATCAATTCTGCCTGTCACTCGCATCAATGAAGCTAGCTAGTAACTTGCGCTAATTATATACAGCCTTGCACATGCACATATATACGTTGTTCATGCAGTCTACATACACATACATACATGTACACAAATGGGGAGAGAGAGAGAGAGAGAGAGAGAGAGAGAGAGAGAGAGAGACCTGGAGCGTTCAAGGCGAAAACATCCCAGATGCTAGGGCCTCTACCGCCTTTTACAGCACCTCCTTCATGCTTTAAATTTATATATTTATAAATGACAAACAAAATAAATGAGCGTATTGACCCAAAAAACCGTATAAGTTATGTATGTACACAGATTTCTTAAGTATATTTGTTTAGAAATGAGATGGATGAGAGAATACGTGGTACTAGTTATATTTACCTGGTAAGCAGATGTACCAACTCCGAAGACAAAATCATTAGGGAACTGATTACAGCTGATGTTACATGTGCTGTCTGCCTTAGTTATTTCTGTTGCGCTGATGCTCATACTGCTAAATTGCTTCTCCATAACTCCTCAAAACTTAATTCTGGATGCACTCTCCTTCTTTTACTTGCTAAGGGATTTTGGGGTTAATTGATGAGACATGAGCACCCAATGCACTTCCGTTTATTTATAGCTGCTCAACACCGGCTTCTTCACCTCATCTCAATTTATATTAATTTTAGTATATTATTGCAACTTGCCTTAAATAATCACATAACTAAGCCCACTGCCCCCTGTTGCTAAACCCATTTTCCCGGAAATTCAATTGTAGTAACATCACATACTGCTTCATATATATTTTCCTACTGTATGTCAATTGTAATTATTTCGGGTTTTTCCGATATACTCATGATACCTCCAATGTTCTAATATGTATGCGATTTTCTTTTTATCATTTGTGGTTCATAACTTAACTTGAAAATTGTACAATTAGGGGAAACTTATAAATAATTACACTCACATATTCTAAGTATAATTTTTACTATCCTAATATGCTTACAACTTTATACATTATACCTACGACTTATCTGACTTAAGCATTGAAGAGGTCTATTACCAACAACTTTCTAATGAAGTTCTGACAGTGGTTTGCTTCGTAGGTCTCATAGGTGAGAAATTTAAACATATCTTGCTCATTAGGGAGTTCAACCCCCTATTCACTCTAAATATATTGATAAGATAATTCGGTAGCGACACTTTTCTTAATACAGAATGAAAAATGCAATTTTATTTTGGACTATCAACCACCTTATAATTAATTGCCTCATCATTCTAGTGTATGAACATGATCATTCCTCGATGCTTGACCTACATGATTAAGTCAATTAACAAATTAATTTTCTGTTCCCAATTTGAGTGGTTCCCACTTGCCTTTTTTTTTTTTTTTAATAATTATAAATAGCGAACTTGTCGGGTTCCACACTTGCCTTTCTTCATCTTCTTTTTCTTTTTATTATTATTATTTCTCTTCTTTTCTAACAATGAAAAGATAATTGATATATAATTAACTATATATGTCCTACGTTTGTTAATTGCTTATTCATTCATATGATTAGGGGTTTGATTTTTGATTCATATAAAAATTGAGTTAATAAATAATATATAAATATTTTTATAAATGATTCATGGTTTCAAATATATCCTAATTTTGTGGCGTTAGTTGAAGTGTTGAACTAATAAAATGCGACGAATTTAACGTTGGCAGTCGCATATGACAAATTGTATGTTGGTAAGCTTCAATCAATATCATATTAAATATTTGTAGTACGATGTCAACCTGCAGGCCCCTTTCCTGTAAATTGGGTAAGAAAATTTACTGCAAAAATTAATATAGTTGACTGACTGGCTTATATTAATGTATATATTTTCTTTTTTTAACAATAACATTATAATTAGTATTAAATATAATAGGTTTTCTCACAAGAGTATAATTACATATACGCTTTAGATGCTTAAATTGGATAACCTTTGGTACATAACTATCATATATATATATATATATCTTAACACAAAATTAAGGTCAGAAATATGGGGCAAGAATTTGAATTATAGTGATTCAAAATTAGAAGCTACTGCTTCTTTTGCCAAAACATCTGTCGCCTAATTGGTTAATTTTTGGATATAGTTATAAAATAGTAGTTGGAAGTTGGTTATTTAATATTATTAGTTTTCTTTCAACATTATGATATGATATTATTACTTGATTGAATTAACTCCCATGAATATGTTTCTTAATTGATTTCTCGAGTATTTTTGTTAGCAACGATTCCAACACTTGATACATTGTAGTTACAAATCATTGTACAATTATGACTAATATCTAATTAATTATGCCTTGGGAATGCTCTATTTTGGATCTTGACTTAACTTTTGTTTTTTCTAGTATATAATGATTTAGTCGAGATGGGATTGGGCACCTAACATTTTGATTGAGACACCTTAAGTTTCGCATTGATTTTTAGTTTGGCTGTTGTAAATAATATTGATTTGTTATGATTTTTAAGTCACAGTCATCGATCTATATTATATAGAAAATAATTTATTTTTTGATAATGGTATTTAATTTATTCTCTGAAAGCCATTGATTTCTATATATCTGAAAATTAAAAAACAATGAAGAAAAAAAAAAAAAAACCGGGGGAACGAAACGTGCATGCATCAGTGTCACGTTCCTTAATTAATTATCCAATCTCATAAGAACTTAGGTCATAAGTAATATATTCTGTCAGGACGAAAAAGTCTAAGTTGCAATGTTATTTATGGGACATGGAATATTTTATTTGTTCAAATAGTACTGTCCTGAAATATAAATTTAGTAGAGTTGCATTTACTTTTAGTAATTGTAGTTATCAACAAAATTTCCTTCTGGAAGATTGAACAAATAAAGTTGACTAATGAAACTCTCTTTCACACTATTTATCATATCTCACACGGTCATTAAGGGTGCAGCTGCCCACCTATACGTCATGTACCCAGTTTTTATTTGTCTGTATGGGGATAAGGCTATTGGAAATTAGCATTCCAAGTTGGTCTGCTGTTATATTTGGACGATGTAGATGTATTTTTAATCTTGTAATTTATTAGGATAATAATTTAGTTTTATACATTTTAAACTTTTGGGATTTTAGGACAAATTGGTTAGAATTTTTCAAAGTTCGATTTTTGTCTTTTTCTGTTCAATTTTAAAAATCTCGATCAATTTTATTTTAAAATTGTAAAAACTTAAAAGCGTACATGACTAAATTGCTAACCTAGTAAATCATGGCCAAAATACCAAATGACTATAACTACAAAACTAGAAATGCAATTAAACCTATTTGGATTCGTAAATTTAAATTTGTGAGAAGTATTTGAAGAAATAATTTTGAATTACTCGAAGTTAAAAGAATTTAAAATCTATTGGTAACTGTTCAACAAAATATAATTCAAGTTTATAGTTGAAAATTTTGAAAGGTATGAGTTCAAATCTATGAACCCGGATGTACTCTTACATCAGACCATAAACCAGAATAAGCCAATAATTTGATTTGGTATCTATATATCTAAATATAATAAGGAAAATAAATGAAACCATGTACTCATAATTAAGTTGTTATATATATTGTTTATAAAGCACATCACACATTGCAACAAGAAGCAGACCCTGCTGGAGGCCTCATAGCTGTAGGGCTCCATTTATTGTACGTAGAATAACCAACACAAACAGTTATTCATCAAACCACACACTTAAAAACATACATATAGTAAAAGGACACACAGACACAGTGCATAAAAGCACTGGTTTTAGTAGTCTTGAAGCAGCAGCAGCTTTAATCCAGCGCATCCAGATCATCATAATCAGTAGTTTTTGTGTTTTGCCTCTTCTTAGCATTCACAATTACCTTCTTCTTCCTTTTCAAAAACTTACTGAACCATATAGCTGACTTTTTGGGGTATCTTTTGAGATCATTCATAAAGTCCACATACATGATCCCGAATCTAACTGAATACCCTTCAGTCCATTCAAAATTATCACACCACGACCATGCAAAATAACCCCTTATGTCCACGTGCTCACTGCAATTATAATCATAATGATCAAAACTTTAATATATTTATATATATATAACTTGAATATTAGAGTTGACATGCAATATATCTGATGCAAATCCGAATTTATAAATAAAAAACTCACTCCATCGCCTTCCGAACATATGTAAGATGTTCCTGGTAATAGTTCACTCTCATTGTGTCGTCACAGGCTTGATGAGCAGTAAGTTTGTGATTACTCCTTTCATCCACCCCTATCAAAGTGATTCGTTTGCCAATATTGATCACCGCATATATCTATAAATTATGGTTTAAATACAAACAATTGCAAGTAATTAAAAAAGAGTATATAGTACCGTTCTCTGTTATGTATATTGGTGGCAAGTTCTTGTACGTTTCGTTTGTGTGTTTGAGGAGCTTGTAAATTCCCCATGGAACTATGAACAACCAAGATGAACCAGCCTAATTTCACAAATGCATGACAAACAAATATATTATGAATGGACGCATAAATCAGTTCTTTCAAACTAGTTTATTTCATCTATGTACAAATACATATATATAGGATTCATGCATGTGTGTACCTGTTAATTTGACTAAAATAAATAAATAAAAATTTGAATAATGGAATGGGAGATCGATCATTACCATTTTGCCGATTGGCGTCCAATCTCGACGAGCTATATATAGAGGGGGCAAAAGAAGGACATATAGAATTAATTGTTGATTAAAAAGTTTCATTTAATCTGATTAAATATATAGTTTTCAAAGGAAACAAAAGCAATTATATTTGTCTTATATATAGAAGGTTGTTCGGAGCATACTGTGAAGCTTAATATGTTGATCTTTAAAGTAGCCATCTGCACAGTCGGGTTCAGGATCATTGGAAGCATAATTTGCTGTATAGTAGTTCAAACCCAGAAAGTCATATGATCCTTTCACCATTTCAGATTCAGACTTTGTAAACGGAGCCAGGTTTTCTGTTGGAACATTATCTATCATACTTTGCGGATACTTGCCTGATACTATAGGTTCCAGGAACCTGAAATTATTAATCAACCAACAAAACTCGATCATTTGTATCAAAAAAATTAATTAATTTCGATCAGGCGAATTGACTCAATTAATTACCATCCCAACATAAAATCGACGCCTCTTTTAGCAGCCTTTATGTCATCAGGGTCACGTTCATTTAGAGGCTCAAGCCAGTGGGTGACAAGTGTTATTCCTATCTTTCCTTCTTGATGTTCCTAATCAAGATTTTTCAATCAAATTAAGTCCATAATTAATAGACAGGGGGAAAATTTAAATCAGAAATTATTATGCATGGAGGCATCAGTAAATATATATAGTAAATTAATTGTATTCTTAATAATATAAATTAAATACAATGAGCAAACAAAGCCGATGGACATATATTAGTTAGCCTGGAATTTTTTCCTGTACGAGTCCACTGCGGCGGCATGAGCAAGGAGCAAATTTCTTCCAACAATATAGACATCTTTGGTTTGATCTGTCTTTGGCTTTGAACTATAATTGTTATAATTAGTACAAGTATCATCATAGAGAAATGTGGATAAGAGTTGCGTTGGTTCAAAAACGCCTCTGTAAGCAACAACGTTGGTTCCATCTGTGTAAGTGTCTGAAGAATATGAGTGGAGAAGTGAAGCCAAAAGTGAGCGAATAGTTGATGGAATAGAAGTGATATCAAAGCCTTGCATAGCTGGATGATCATGAAAGAAATCTCTCACTGATGAAATTAGAGCTGAAAGGAACGTTGGAGAAGGGGTTTGACTGGGGGGAAAAGTGCATGCCGCATATCCTTGAATACTATAGGTTGTCGGCTCATTCAGCGTAATCCAGTGCTTCACCCTATCACCGAATTCCCAAAAGCACAACTCCGCATACTCGCGAAAATCATCCCTGTTGTTGTATGATCACCAAAAACCATCAAAGTTATATATAACCTCCATCTCCCCTCCTAATGAGGACAACCTATTTTGACCAATCTTGTTATTGTTTATGCATCAAGTCGACTTTTGAGACATCAGAAATAACTTACACCACTCTTTTGCTTAAGAAGCCCTCGTACTCATCTTGTAAACACTGAGGAAGATCCCAGTGAAAAAGAGTCACATAAGGCTCAATTCCTGCATGACAGGGACACATGCACAAATAAACATTAGCATTCTGAAAGTACCATCTCAGTGGTTAAAAGATCTAGATATTTCTCTTCAGAAACCTATATATATATGTGAAAGCAACGTATCTCAAATGATGGAATTGTACGTTGCAATAAAAGAATTGTTGATGATTTTTTGTCTAACCATGTTCAATGAGAGTGTCGATCACGTTGTTGTAGTAGTCAATTCCTTCTTGATTGATTCCAGCACAACACCTTCCACCTAATAAGACATTTACAACATAAATCAGTTCAACAAGTAGTAATAACACCTCATATAGGGAGCTCTTTTATTACACTCTAATCGTCGTTGTAAACCTTACGGGGCAAAATTCTTGGCCATGAAATGGAAAATCTATAGGCATCAAACCCCATTTTCTTCATAATTTTAATATCTTCCTGCAAGAAAATAAATTAAATGTAAGTATATGCACCCTATTTATAAATTATATACAGTCCATTAAACTCCAAGGAGAGTTAAAATTACCTTGAATCTGGTATACATATCAGTAGCCATATTTCCATTAGATCCATCAACAACCCTCCCTGTCACTCAGAATCCATCCATTTTATCAACATATAAAATTAACTTGCATGCATGCATATACATGCACACATACACGCAAAGAGAGAGAGAGAGAGAGAGAGAGAGAGAGAGAGAGAGAGAGAGAGAGAGAGAGAGAGAGAGAGAGAGAGCATATATAATTAACTTGCATGCATGCATATACATGCACACATAAACACAAAGAGAGAGAGAGAGAGAGGGAGACCAGGAGTGTTGAGGGTAAAAGTATCCCAGATACTAGGGCCTTTACCACCTTGTGCAGCAGCACCTTCATTCTGCAGGATTAAACATCAATATCTTGAATTAATAAAAAAAATCTTGTGATGGCCTTTATAATAGTCAATCGTACAGTACATAATTAATTAATAATGAAGAAGTAGGTATTTGGAATTAATTAGTGGTGGTGTTGATGAAAAATTACCTGGTACGCAGAAGTGCCAGTTCCAAACACAAAATTAGGAGGGAAATCATTACGAGTGATTTTGAGGTCGCCATCGGCGGAAGGCGGGTTCATCAGCTCATAAACCTTATCAAGAATTGCTGGCCATAATCCAGTTGAACCGTTGTCCATTTCACCACCTGCACAACAACTACGTACCTACTATTGTTTTTTTCTCTAATGCTTATATATAGAAAATGAAGAACCACTTCACATATTTATAGCTGCTCCATTGCATCTATTTTGCAAGAATCCAATTTCTTGCTTCTCATCCAAGCTTATTAAAGCCAAAACATTAGATTCTATTTTTTCCTTTTCTGGAAACTTATCTAACTTGCTGCACACACCACACATTCTATAACCGTGCTATTAAAGTATCAAAAACTAATATACATAACAAGATTTTACTACAGCAATTCAATTTAGCACTTTTCCACCTTTAAGACAAGACGATTGCAAGGTCACCATCTAACAGCAAAACTTGTAAAAAAAGAAGAGGAGGATTGAATGGAACGAAAGGAAGTTGATCATGGATTACCAATAAGCCTAAAATTGATTCTTCTTGGGTCGATGCCCGAGCAGTTAACGGCAACGGACTATAAATTTGTAGCCAATATATCTACGCTCGTTCAAATTCAGCTCGATTGGGAAAATTCTAGTCCAAACTTAACTCGACCAGACCTAAATCATTACACTTGCCGTGTAATTGGTGTACAATTTAGAGAAAATGACCAATCATATAGCAAGCGTGATATCTTTACTCTGTGATTTGTTTGATTAAACCTAGTCCGAAAATGATTTTTACTGGGATGGAGAGGTCCATAGAAAATGACGTTTGTGTCCCGATGGCTGGACGTCCTAGATTTTAGGAAACGATTAAAGGCAATTTTAGTCCCTTAATTTCAGCCAATTCTCATTTTAGTCCCGTAACTTACTAGAGTTCCATTTTAGCCCTCTATAACTTAAAAAAATTCAATTTTCATTTGGTCGAAAATTTGCCTCAGTTACCGAAAAAAAGGTCACATGACCTTCACGTGACTTTTTAAATGGGGGGTTTCATTTTTATTGGCTTAAAAAGTCACATGGCCTAGGGATTAAAGGCAATTTTAATCTCCTATCTTCAGGCAATTCTCATTTTAATCCCGTAACATACTAGGGTTCCATTTTAGTCCTCTATAACTTAAAAAAACTCAATTTTTGTACACGTTTTTATTTCCACGCCATCACCAAGTCGTCGCCACGTGAGCTTTTTAAGCCAATAAAAACGAAACCTCCAATTTAAAAAGTCACGTGAAGACCATGTGACTTTTTCCGGTGATTGAGGCGAATTTTCTACTAAATGTGTATCAAAATTGAGTTTTTTTAAGTTATAAAGGACTAAAATAGAACCCTAGTAAATTACGGAACTAAAATGAGAATATCTTGAAGTTAGGAAACTAAAACTGCCTTTAATCCTCTTAGAAAACACAGCAAGTACAGGAAATATATAGGAAGAGGATAAAGGAAGAAAAAACAAAAGAAGAGAAAGAATAATTAAAGGAAAAGGAGAAGATAAAAAGAAAGGAATGATGAAAAGAAAAAAAACAATTGACGATAAAATTAGCGTACACGAGGAACACGATTAATACGTACTCATTACATGTATTTCAGTAATAGAAATGTTGGCGTACCTCCATGCAGTAGCTGCAAATAGAGCCATATACTACAAAAAAATTCATTTAATTATGATTCATTGTCATGATTAATAATAAATAGTAGTACCGAATTAATAGTTATTGATCATGATCTTGTAATGATTATTAGTTGTAATTTTTGCCAGTGGAGCTAAAATATTTACCACGATTAAAAGCCATGACAAATATTTTGACATGGCTCTTAACGAAATAATTTTGTCATAATGAAAAAATTAATTTTTTACATTAATCTTATTTAACCGTGATTAATTATAATTATTTACTAAAAAAATTAATCATAACCATTAATATTGTTTTTAATAATAATTTTTTTCTAGTGATATATATCATACTCTTAATTTTTGTTTTATATGCAAGCCAGAGTCCTTTTTTTTTTTCTTATCTAAATTTAGTAAATAATTGAGTTATTTATTCATATATTATTAAAAAAAGATAAAATTGCAACTCTACCGCAAAATGGGTAGAGTTGCAATCCTAAGGGGAGTCGTTTCTGCTACTAACACTCCCCTTTATTTTTATTTTTTTAACGACTTGGGCATTTTTATTTCTTTTAATTTTTTTGTTAAGTATTGTTTATATTAAATTTTATTAAATATTGTGCTACACTAACAAATAAACATACTTTGTTTTAAATATTTTTCTCTTCATTTTAATAATTACATAATTATACTATTTTTGGTTTACTACATGCTAAACAGATTAAAAATATTTAAATAAGATGTGATAATAAACCAAACAAGAACTAAGGACTAAATTAAACCCTGAGCCACGTTATAGTTCTTATATTTTTATTTATATGTAATTTTTAATTTTAATAATTGTTAAAAATTAATAAAATAATTAATATATTTTTTATTATTAAATATTATATAAAAAAATTATAATGTAATTCAGTTAAAAATTATAATTAGTAAATACATAAATAGAATTATAATTAGTATATATATTATAAATATGTGTAGAGTAGTGTTGTGGATCAATTGAAATTTTGGGACATTTCAATTGATGTACGACACTATTCTAATGAGATGGACTGACCCCAAACATAGATAAAAAAACAAATCGTGTCCAATCACAAACAAAATGAAGCTCCATCACATCAAAATAATATGTTAAGGCAGAATTGTAAATGTTAAAATAATAAAGCCAATACTTGAATAATTTTTTTATTTATATGTAATTTTTAATTTTATTAGTTGTTAAAGTTAATTTAAAATTAATATTTTTATTAATATTTTACATTATAAAATTAAAATAATGATAACTATTAATTAATTAGTATATAATTATCACTATTAAGTATAACACAAATATAGATTAAAAAAACAAGTTGTGCCCAAGTCATTAGTGCTACTAATGACTTGGCCACATTTTTCAAAAAAACCTAAAAAAGTTTAAAAAGGTGGAGAGTTGTAAGTAGCACTAAGACTCACCTTATAAATTTAGACATGAATATCTCATATTTGATCATTTTCTGATAAAATTAGTCCCGTGTTGATAGTTTTGGTGCTAACAGGACAAAAAATAATATATACTTGAATTTGAAGGAGACTAAATTATAAATACGTTATTAAATTTGTCAAAATTGGATCAAATGGAAGATGTTTACAATTAAATTCATAAAATAAAGAATTAAATGTGTAAATAGAGAAAATTACATGACAAAAAATACTAGCGATCTCTAATAACGAAAAAAAATTATAATTTTACCTATGAAAAATCTGCATGTCAGATCCAATATATAAATGATAAATCAAATCCATCCTTATCATAATTAACTTCTTATATAAATTATTAAAAAACACACCATACATTACAACAATAAAGATACATTGCTGGAGGCCTCATAGTGCTCCATTTATTATTTGAAGAACTAGTGTGTAAACCACAACCAGTTATTCATATTTGATCAAACCACACAAACCAAAAACAAAGAACACACGTACGCGAGAGATACATATTTCAACTTATATAGTACCTTGGGATTTATTAATTGTATATAGTAAGATCATTCACTTTACTTTTTCCACAGCTTTCAGCCTCTTCTCAACCTCACTTTCCGCAACATCAATAATTTCCCTCGTTTTTAGGCCACCCAAAGGCTTATTCCTTGTTAAGAAATTTGTGAACCAAATTGCTGATTGTTTCAGATATCGTGTAAGATTATTCATGAAGTCCACATATATAAGTCCGAATCTGACTGTGTATCCTTCAGTCCATTCATAGTTGTCAGACCATGACTATACAAAGTAACCCCTTACGTCCACGGGGTGGTCTTCGCTGCAATTGCCATAATGATCAATTTTATGAGCAATATTAAAAAAACGAATTGTACATATATTGTTATTGGTTGATTTGGAACATCAGATTCCACAATCAAGAAATGAAGATTCGTATATCAATATTGTTGGGGAAGAATATAATTTTGGTCCTGTAATTTAGGGGTAGCATTTTTTACCCTACCCAAACTGAATTTCGCAGTTTAGTGTTGTATCTTTAAAATTTTGTTAATTTAGTCCTTTCCTGGCCAATTTGGCCAAAAAAATACACATAACTTGCAAATGATCTAATTAAATTGCAATTCTAGTCCTGTAACTTTGAAAAATAATTTTTTAACCGAATTGGCTTAAAAGAAATATTATAAAAATTAGTTTATACAGAAAATACCACTTCTTAAGATATCAGACTAAAATTATAATTTTTTCAATCTAATTAAGAGCATAAATTGATTTTAATAATATTTTGGAGTCTAGATATAATAGTTTGTCTTAAAAGACTCACTCATGCATTGCTTTGAGAATATTTGCAAGATGGTCTTGGTGATATTTCACCCTCACTGGATCAACACAAGCATCACAAGCAGTGAGCTTGCAATCAC
Organism: Sesamum indicum; assembly: GCF_000512975.1. Taxonomy (NCBI): domain Eukaryota; kingdom Viridiplantae; phylum Streptophyta; class Magnoliopsida; order Lamiales; family Pedaliaceae; genus Sesamum; species Sesamum indicum. The sequence continues at coordinate 16,264,336 of NC_026150.1, forward strand.
TCTTTTTATCCACCCCTGAAAAGAATAATTACAAAAAATTGCTACTAAATGTCATTTATAAAAAATATTTAGAAACTACTTGCATTATAAAAAAGTAATTAGCACATTATCATTTTCTGTGATGTATATAGGTGGTATGCTATTATATGTCGCTTTTGTATATGTCAGAAATTTTTTAATTCCCCATGGGACTATGTGTAACCATGATGAACTAGCCTAAAATCCAAGCAAAAAATAAGTTTATTCATTAACGAATAGATCAATTATTTTATAAATTTAAACAAACATAAAAAAATGCATGCGTGCACATATATTATATATATATATATATATATATATATGTGTGTGTGTGTGTGTGTGCGTGCTTCATATATTAGTACGTGATAGCTAGCCAACTAGTTACTTCAAAAAAAAACAAAACAAGAGGCAAAAAAATATTATTTGAAAAATTGAAAATGAGGATCTTACCACGGGGCCGATTAGTATCCCTCCTCGATTGTCTATAGACAAAAAAATTATCATATGACTTATAATTCTAAAATAAAAAGGAAAAAGAAAAAAAAACAACTAAGATTTTGCTACATAAGATTGTCTGCAACATATATACCTTGATATTTAACATGTTGATCTTTGAAGTAACCATCTTCACATTGGGGATCAGGATCATTAGCATCATAGATGGCTGTATAGTAGTTCAATCCCAAAAAATTGTAGGATCCTTTAAGCCTTTGGGATTCATGTTGTGAAAATGGAGCCAGATTTTCAGGAGGAACATAATCAATCATATTTTGAGGATAGTTTTCCGTAACTATAGGCTCCAAAAACCTGCCATGATTCATCAATCTATACTAAGAAACCTTTTTCATCCTAAGTACAATTAAGTGAACAGAACATACATGCATACACTGCAATTAGTATCATGAAATGAGGATTACAACAAGATTGCTTACCATCCCAATGAAAAATCGAGGGCTCTTTTATGAGCGGCAATATCATCTTTATCTTGTTCACATAGAGGTTCGTACCAGACACAACAAAGTGCTATACCGATCTTCCGTCCTTGATGTCCCTATAATTATTATATACGATTTTCCAATAAGCCAAAACTTTATACATGGAGGCATTATAAATTGCATCCTAACTAATTAAATAATAATATAAACTAAACATGCATTAAAAATGCCTAAATTAACATGAAATTTGGTTCTGTAACTGTGCACAGCTTCGGAATGAGCAAGGAGCATATTTCTTGCAGCAGTATACACATTCTTGGGATCATATATGTTTGGATCGGAACCATAGAGATTACGGTTATTAATATTACTGCTTTGAAATGTGGATAAGAGATGCTTTGGGTTATGATGAAGACCTCTGTGAGGAGGAATATTAGTTCCATTTCTAAAAGCGGTTGATGATGTTCGTAAAAGTGAAGTAAAAGCTGAGCGGACGTATGGTGGAATAGAAGTCAAATCGACGTCTGCTGGAGCTTTATCAGAAACAGAATCTTTTGATTGTGGAGCTAAAGCTGAAACATAAGCTAAAGAAATAGCTTGACTAGGTGGAAAAGTGCATGAAGCATATCCATTAACACAATAGGTTGTCGGCTCATTCACTGTGATCCAATATTTCACCCGTCCCAGAAGCATAACTCAACATATTCACGAAAATCTTTCCTGTTGCAAAACCCAATTAATGGAAATTAAATGTTACATCCATCATTTCTATGTACGAATAATACAACAAATTTTGGAGACATGAATATATAGTTTAATAAGTCCACTTACACTATTTGTTTGCTTAAGAACCCACCATACTCTTCTTGTAGTGCTTGAGGTAAATCAAAATGAAAAAGAGTCACATATGGTTCAAGGCCTGCATTACAGGGACGACATATATGCATGTTAATTATAATGACATAACCATATGCAGTTACTTATTTGAAGGTGTATGCAGTGTTGTGTGCATATTAATATGTAATTTACGAAAAGACTGCACAAGAAATGAGTTGTTGCATATTTTGATTCCAACCATGTTTGATAACAGTATTGATAACGGTGTTATAGTAGTCAATTCCTTCTTTATTGATTCCAGCACAACACCTTCCACCTAATAATGAAACGAGTAGAACACAGTTAATAACACTTAATATATATATATATATATATATGTGAAAATATATAGGAAGTTTTATTTTTCATGACTCCAAGTTCAAAGATAAAAAAATAATTAATTTATTAAATTGTAATTAAATTTTATTGTATATCTTATCGGGCAAAATTCTTGACCATGAAATTGAAAATCTATAGGCATCAAACCCTATGTAATATCTTCCTGCAAGTAAATTAATTAAATATAAGTATATATATACACCTACATAGGTGTATATATAAATTTTATACATTCCCATTAAATTGTAAAGAGAGTTAAAAAGAATGACCTCGAATCTGGCATACAAATCAGTAGCCACATTTCCATTGGATCCATCAATGATTCTTCCTGTCACTCAGAATCAATCCATGTATTTATCAGCTGATTTTGCAATTAAACTAATTTGCATAGCAGTCACATTATATATAAATGTATATATATATATATATATAGAGAGAGAGAGAGAGAGAGAGAGAGAGACCAGGAGCCTTGAGGGCAAAAGTATCCCAGATACTAGGTCCCCTACCACCTTTTGCAGCAGCACCCTCAAACTGAATGAATTCAACATATTAAATTTGAAACAAAAAAAGATCATGCATGATAATTAAAATCTTGTCATTATTTTCTTAATAATATACATATGTATATATATGATCATTAGCAATTTGGATTATATTGTTAAGTTGTGAAGAATAATTTGAAGAAGAATGATAACTCGATTCAACTTAGAAATTCCAAGTTAAGTTGGAAAAGGATAAGTCATGGCTATAAATACTACTCTTATTAGCATTGTTTTGTAGAGTAAAGTAGAGAGAAAAACATATAAGTTCTCTGTGTAATCGAGAGAGAAAAGAAAGAGTTGAGACGAGAGTGAGTGTTGTCTTTCACGTGTGGTGAAGACTTGCATACAGGTGTGTGTGTGTTGTACTCCTCAATTTTCCTCCTCTTTGAGTGTTTTCTCCTGGCTTGGTATCGCCCCCAGTCGTAGAATTTATATCCGAACTGGGTTAACAAATTCGTGTGTCTTTTATCGCCTTCATATTCCAACTGTTGTCCATCTTTTATATCCGAACTGGGTTAACAAATTCGTGTGTCTTTTATCGCCTTCATATTCCAACTGTTGTCCATCTTAACTCGATCCATTTCTTAACAACTGGTATCAAGAGCCTGGTTCAAGGAGTTAAGATGGAGGGAAAGGTTCCAGTCGAACGGTTCAATGGTTCCGACTTTGGGTTTTGGCGTATGCAGATGGAGGCCTACCTATACGGGAAGGACGTGTACGAACCACTTGCAGAGAAGCCCGAGAAGACGAGTGATGAAGAATGGAAGGTGCTCGATCGAAAGGCGATGAGCGCAATAATCCTGTCACTCTCTTAGAATGTCGCCTATCATGTGAAGGGAGCGAAGAGCACGAAGGAAGTCCTACAGACTCTTGCCGATATGTACGAGAAACCCTCAGCAATGAATAAGGTCATGCTGATGAAGAAACTATTCAGGTTGCAGATGGAGGAGAGGAAGTCGGTGGCCGATCACCTCAATGACTTCAACCAACTCACGACACAGCTGGCGTCTGTGGATATCGTGTTTGATGATGAGGTAAAAGCGTTAATTTTGCTCTCATCTTTACTTGACAGTTGGGATGTGGTTGTTACTTCGGTAAGCACTTCGTAAGGGAAGGAGAAGATGAAGTTCGACAACATCAAGGACATGATGTTGAACGAGGAAACCCGTAGAAGGCAAACGGGTGGACCATCTGGCTCTGCACTACATACAGAGTCCAGAGGGAGACCGGACACACGGGGTAAATACCGTGGAAGGTCAAAGTCCAGGGGGAAAAACAAGGGCAAGAAGGAGATGGTGTGTTGGAACTAAGCCCGGACCGGACACATGAAAAGCGAATGTCGGGCGCCAAAGAAGGAAAAGGAGGGCCGAACAGCGAATGCCGCGACGGAAGAGATCACGGATGCACTCTTGTTGAGTGTGAGCAGTTCTTCCGATGATTGGATTGTGGATTCAGGGGCCTCATTCCACTCATGCAGCAACAAAGACATCATGGAGCCATACACCTCAGGTGATTTTGGCTTAGTTTATCTTGGAGATAACAAACCCCTCAAGATTGTAGGAAAGGGAGATGTGCGGATTAAATCAACGAATGGGTCATGCTGGACCTTACATGATGTGAGACACATACCAGGACTGAAGAGGAACTTGATTTTAGTCGGACAACTGGACAGTGATGGATTCCACACGAAGTTTGGAGACGCGAAGTGGAAGATCAGTCGGGGAGCAATGACTTTGGCACGAGGACTAAAGTCGGGAACGCTCTACATGGCGGGAGGATCCAGTTCAAACATCCCCTTTGCAGCAACTGTATCGCAGGCTAACGGGGAGCAATGACTTTGGCTCGAGGACTAAAGTCGGGAACGCTCTACATGGTGGGAGGATCCAGTTCAAACATCCCCTTTGCAGGAACTGTATCGCAGGCTAACCTGTGGCACAATCGCTTGGGCCACATGAGCGAGAAAGGAATGAACGTGCTGAAGTCGAAAGGACGGTTGCCCAAGTTAAAATCGATGGAGGTGGGTCATTGTGAACACTGCGTGTTCCGAAAGCAAAAGCGGGTGAGCTTCTTGACCACAGAAAGAACTCCGAGGAAAGAAAAGTTGGAGCTTGTTCACACCGATTTGTGGGGGCCAGCACCAGTGTCATCTCTTGGTGGATCAACGTACTACATGACATTCGTCGATGACTCCACTAGAAAGGTATGGGTGTATTTCTTAAAAAGAAAATCTGATGCCTTTGATACATTCAGGAGATGGAGGGCACTAGTGGAAAATGAGACAGGTCTACAAGTGAAATGTCTCAAATTGGATAACGGTGGCGAGTACAACAGTGAAGGTATCAAGAATTATTGTGCCGACCATGGAATCCGAATGCAGAAAACAATCTCGAGGACAGCTCAGCAAAATGGCGTTGCTGAGAGGATGAACAGAACACTGAATGAGCGTGCGAGATGCATGCGATTGAAGAGCGGACTGCCAAAGATGTTTTGGGCAGATGCAGTCAACACGGCTGCTTTCTTGATCAATCGAGGGCCTTCTGTCCCATTGAACAACAGGATACCAGAAGAGGTATGGAGTGGTAAGAAAGTGGATCTTTCTTTCTTACGTACGTTTGGTTGTTCAGCCTATATTTTGAACGATGATCGGACTAAGCTGGATGCTAAGTCGATTAAATGTACATTCATTGGGTATGGGACTGACGAATTTGGGTATAGATTCTGGGATGATCAAAACCGGAAAATAATTCGTAGGAGGAATGTTATATTCAATGAGGATGTAATGTACAACGACAGGAAGGTAAGCCCGGACGATGACAAGAAGGAAAGGGAATTTGTTGATCTCTACATTTCAAATTTTGGGATCATGAGACCAGCAGATACAGATTCAGTGGGAGTTCAGACGGACGAAACCGAACAGACAGAGATAGAGCCAGAACCAGCATCGGAGGAACCGATTGCTGAAAGCAGCACACCCTTGGCACTGGGTCGAGAATCGAGGCTGAGAAGGGCCCCAGATAGGTACTCCCCCTCTCTTTATTATTTGCTTTTGTCTGATTGTGGAGAACCCGAATGTTATGCAGAGGCAATCAAGGATGCCTACAAGAGCAAGTGGGAACTTGCGATGAACGACGAGATGAACTCGTTGAAGAAAAACAACACATGGGAATTGTGTCAGCTCCCAAAAGGAAAGAAGGCCCTACAGAACAGATGGGTCTATCGGGTTAAGGAAGAATCAGACGGGAAGAAGCGGTACAAGGCAAGACTCGTAGTAAAGGGATTCCAACAAAGATACGGTATTGACTTTACTGATGTTTTTACACCTGTTGTCAAGTTAACTACTATTCGTCTTGTGTTGAGCATGGTAGCGGCAGAGAACTTGGAGTTACAACAGATGGATGTAAAGACAGCCTTCCTACACGGGGATCTTGAGGAGGAGATATACATGGTACAACCAGAGGGGTATAATGGAGATGATCAGCAGGTGTGTCACCTGAAGAAAAGCCTGTATGGATTGAAACAGGCTCCGCGACAGTGGTACAGAAAGTTTGACAACTTCATGCTAGAGATAGGTTTCTCTAGATGCAATGCTGATCATTGCTGCTACGTGAAGAGGTTCAATGAGTTTTTTATCATTTTACTCCTGTATGTTGATGACATATTGATAGCAGGATCAAATGTCAAGGAGATCAATAGGCTCAAGGATCAGTTGTCAACGAAGTTTGACATGAAAGATCTTGGCGAAGCAAGACAGATATTGGGCATGAAAATCACAAGGGACAAAGGTACTGGTAAATTGTGGTTATTTCAATCTGATTATATTGAGAAGGTATTATGCAGATTGAAGATGGAAAATGCAAAACCGGTTGGAACGCCATTAGGAAATCAGTTCAAACTATCCAACAGTGATTCGCCCCAAACTGACTCCGAACGTGCAAAGATGAGAGTCACACCGTATGCCTCAGCAATTGGGAGCCTGATGTATGCTATGATCTGTACTCGACCGGATATAGCACATGCAGTGGGAGTAGTTAGCCGTTTTATGAGCAATCCAGGAGTGATGCACTGGGAAGCTGTGAAATGGATTCTTAGGTACCTGAGGGGTACTAAGGACCGAGCATTGGTGTTTGGTAAGGGCAAGCTTACCTTGTTTGGGTTTGTTGATGCTGATTTTGCAGGGAGTGACTATGACAAAAGGAGGAGCACTACAGGGTACGTGTTCACATATGGCGGTACAGCCGTATCCTGGGTCTCAAAGCTGCAGAAGGTTGTCACACTGTCCACGACGGAAGCTGAGTACGTGGCAGTTACTGAGGCGGCTAAGGAGCTCATTTGGTTGCAACACTTCTTAGGTGAATTAGGGAAACCTCAGGCAGATGTGATCCTTCATAGCGATAGCCAGAGTGCGATCCATCTGGCAAAGAATCCCGCGTTCCATTCGCGGACAAAGCACATCGAGATAAAGTACCATTTCATCCGACAACTTTTGGAGAAGAAGGCACTGCAGCTGGAGAAGATCCAAGGAGAAAAGAACCCTGGGGACATGCTGACCAAGGCGGTTGCGATGGAGAAGTTGAAGCTGTGTACGGCTTCGACTGGCCTTGATGGCTAGAGTGGACAAACCCGGCGGTACCAAGAAAGAAGTGGAGAAAAGCTAATCAATCTTCAAGTGGGAGATTGTTAAGTTGTGAAGATTGATTTGAAGAAGAAAAGGATAACCTGATTCAACTTAGAATTCCCAAGTTGAGTTGGAGAAGGATAACCCGATTCAAAGTTGAGTTGGAGAAGGATAACCCGATTCAAAGTTGAGTTGGAGAAGGATAACCCGATTCAAAGTTGAGTTGGAGAAGGATAACCCGATTCAAAGTTGAGTTGGAGAAGGATAACCCGATTCAAAGTTGAGTTGGAGAAGGATAACCCGATTCAACTTAGAAATCTCAAGTTGAGTTGGAGAAGGATAACCCGATTCAACTTAGAAATCCCAAGTTGAGTTGGAAAAGGATAAGTCATGGCTATAAATACTACTCTTATTAGCATTGTTTTGTAGAGTAGAGTAGAGAGAAAAACATATAAGTTCTCTGTGTAATCGAGAGAGAAAAGAAAGAGCTGAGACGAGAGTGAGTGTTGTCTTTCACGTGTGATGAAAACTTGCATACAGGTGTGTGTGTGTTGTACTCCTCAATTTTCCTCCTCTTTGAGTGTTTTCTCCTGGCTTGGTATCGCCCCCAGACGTAGGATTTATATCCGAACTGGGTTAACAAATTCGTGTGTCTTTTATCGCCTTCATATTCCAGCTGTTGTCCATCTTAACCCGATCCATTTCCTAACATATATTGAGTATTAAACCTGATAAGCAGCAGTAGCAGATCCAAAGATAAAATGTGGAGGGAAATCGTGGCGAGTAATGTGGCTGTTGTGGTTGCGGACTTTGGAGTTGAGTGCATCAGTAAACTGATCCTCATAGTCTGCTGGACTGTTGTGGACTTGGAGGCTTTTGTTGCTCTCCATTTCAGACAAATTAACACTAGAAAGGTAATCTAAGTTTTGAGGATATATATTTTTTTGGGTTGACAAAAATGAAGAAGGACAGGAGCTATTTATTTAACACGGAAGCTTTTGTACTTATATCAAAAGCAAGGAAAGAAAATGAAGACTATATTATTGTATAGATGGCATATATGCGATCTATACAATACAAAAAAAAATCATTTTATTCAAACGACTTTTTTAAATTATAACGGATTTTGTAACGAAGAGCCTTACTGCGACTAAATCGGGCATTACAAATTATTTGTAATGGCTTGACTGAAAGCCGTTACGATTTGTAACGGTTATTGTTCTGACTGCTATAGGCCGTTACAAAGTAGTGACATGAAAAAAAATAAATTTGGAATTGCTTCTGTAATGGCTCAGTAGAATTTAATTTAATTGTTATTGTAATGACCTTTGTAACATATTTCGTTATTATTGTGCTCGTTATTTGGATCGATTTGTAATGCTATTTGTAACAGTTTTGAATTATATTGTATCTATTTTTGCCACTGCATTTATTACTGCTTTTTACACTGATTTTGTAACAGTTTTTGGAAAGTCAGTTTCGAAATTGATAACTGTTTTTGGCCTAGTCTTTGTAACGGTCTTACGATTTTATTTGTTTTTTGTGTATTACAAAAGTCGATACAAATGCAGTTACAGAACTTATTATTTTTTTAATTTATTTTAATATCTATTTGATTTAATTTTATTTAATATATTTTAATATTTAGTTTGTTTAATTTTATTAAATATTTTTTAATATTTATTTTGTAAAATTTATATAAAAAACACATAATATAACAAAAAATATTATATTAATTACAAAAATAAAAATATTATTTTAAAATAATATTTTTACAGAATTAAAAAAAATTCTAATCTAAATTATTATCCGCTGCGGCAGCGTGTTCGTCGTCGTCTTGGTGGCCGCTAGGTGCTGGCGGATCAGTTGGAGGCTTGGGCGCTAGACAATCGGGTTAGTTGGGATCGATACTTCTGATGTAGCGCTCGAGTGCCAACACCCGATCATCTACGTTGGGGTGGCAAGAGCAATGGAGCAGAGGAATGGCTGAGATGTGATAGTCCAGCAATTGAATGGTGGGCCTTGGAGCCGAGACTGAATACTCGACCCCTCTTCTGATGGCAAGCTGCTACAGCCAGACCTGCTGCTTGTCGGGGCCACGGAGCCTTGAGACCATAATGGAGGTTTTTCATTATTGTTGTGTTGTCTTTGGCATTCCTCCATCATCCTCAAGAACATCTCTTGCAAACATGTTAAATAATTACACAAATTACAAAAATTCCAAAAACATTTCAGAAATTATGAAAAATTTCCAATTTTTTATTAAAATTATAAAAAATAAAAAAAATAAAAAATTAGAAAATTTCTGAAATTTTTTAAAAATTACAGAAATTAAATAATAGAAATTTATGAAAAAAATTTGAAATTTTTTTAAAATTACAAAAAATAAAAAATTTAAAAAATTATGAAAATTTTCTGAAAATTTTTTAAAATTATAGAGAATAAAAAATTTCAGAAAATTATGAAAAAATTCTGATTTTTTTAAAATTACAGAAATTTAAATAAATGTTAGAAATTATGAAAATTTTTAATGTTTCAGAATTTTTTTTTAAATTTCATAAATGTATTAAAAATTCCTAAAATTACCAAAAAAAATAGAAAAACTTTAAAAACCATAAAAATTATATAAATATTATAAAAATAACACAATAATTATATAAACATTTTTCAAAATTTATAACAAAAATAAAGATTCAAAAAATAACAATGCCAAAAATAATTATACAAGTAAAAATAAATTAGAAAAAAAAAACTACATAGGGGCAGTGAACTGGTGGTGGCGGGGGTGGGGGATGGGGGGGGGGGGGGGGGGGGGGGGGGGGGGGGGGGGGGGGGGGTGGACGACGGGGGCGGCAGGGGGGGGGGGGGGGGAGGGGAGAGGAAGAGGAATAGGAAGAGGGAGTGGGAGAAGAGAGTAAGGGAGGAGAAGGGGGGAAAATCTGCCTAAAGGTAATACAAAATATGAGTACGACGTCGTTTTGTTCAGTGGTGTGCCTAAAGCCGTTACAAAGAGTGTTCCAAATAATTAATTATTTTTATTTAAATTGTGGAAACATATCATTGTATGTAGTGGAACAATATAATTGAAATACATTAAAAAAGAAAAAAACCAAATTTTTTTGTTTGACATTGGTACATGTATGCAATATGCAATAAATTTGTATACTCTAGATGTTAGAATTACATTGATGTAACTATCATCTTATAGTGTTAAACTGCATGGGTTAATCGGGCTGTCAAAATTAAGGTCAAACCATTATATATGATCACACTTATAAAAGAATCCATTAGGCCAAGTTGTAGCCTTATTCGGTACACAGATTTCGACATTTGTTCCTAGAACGTAATAATAATCATTCAAAATGTTGTATTTCTAAATCAGACCATATGATTTAAAATCATACCGTCGATATGATTTAATGGACATGTACTTGTATATATTTAAATTTGATATGAATCGGGTGCCCGAATGTAAAGATATCCTACTTTTCAATCTGAATTTAGAGATGACTCATTTTTTGTTACTGCTTTTGTAACAGCAAGTATAATTTACCATTATAACGGCTTTTGTAATTTGTAACGGCCAATTGAAATTAAAATTCCTATTTTTTTTTATTTTGATTTCAAAAGTTTTAAGTTGTAACTGGGTTTGTAACGGCTATTTGCGTTGTCGCCGTTACAAAATTTTATTTTTCGCCTGTCGCCAAAAGTTGATTGCCTTAAATTGTAACAATTTTGTCCTTAATGTGGTCACTAAAAAAAATTTAGAACAATTAAAAAAATTATAATTTTTCTTATTTGACAACATTGCAAAATAAAAAGATATCATTAAAAAAATATACATTATGTAACCTCGTATTCATCCTTGTCAGTCTCGTAGTCCTCGAAATTGTCTTCATCATCCTCTTCATCTTCATTATTAGTTTGACCAGCTTGAGTTCGTGAAGTATCTACACCCTACTGGTGTACAATCGAAAGATCAACCACAATTTGTAAACTATGGGATCACGTAGATTATACGATAGATTGTCTGCAGCAACTTTAGGGACTGGTACTACTTCCTCCGGCTGATATGTGACCTCAGTCCACTTGGACTCATCAACAACTCGCTGAGCCTTGATTTTGCAAACAGCCATCCAATCGCTTTATCCTTTTTCATACTGGGGTACTTAGTGTAGTACATTTACACTACTTGTTGTGCAAGTATGAATAACTCATCCTTTTGGTACATGTTTTTTAAGTTTACAAGAACGAGGTGATAGCGTAGGTGTACCTTCATGCATCTTACTAGATCGACCCAACGACACTTGAACAGGATGATGTGAAAATTCGAAATAAGTGTGTTCATATCATTATATTCGCACGTACGTGTATATATATATATATATTAATTTTCTAATTTGACGACCTACAAATTTATAAATATTACACTATACTATTTAGAAGAATATATATAATTAATATGATATACGATTACTAAAAAATTATAAACTTAAAATAAGTAAACTATAATTAATTAATTAAACACAATAAAGTATTAAATTAGTCTATGTTACCTTATCAACCAGCTTAAGTGATGATCAGCACTAGTCGACGGTCTAAAATTCTAGTAATAATCTATAAGCTAATCAAATGTATATGCACGAAAATCAGAGTGTTGAGAGTGTGTAGTTAGTAAGAATTTCTACAAAAAATGAAATGAAATTAAAACAACTTGCACATATATAAGTTTTTTTGTAGCGGCTTTTGTAATGGTCTCTGAAACTCTTAATATAGTTGTTGAATAACTAGCCGTTAGAAAATATAGCCGTTATTTCGTAACGGATTTTGTTACAACCATTACAAAAAATTCGTCTCTAATGTCACGATTTTTGTAACATTGTCTTCTGTATATTTTTCCACGGTCTTTTTCCATGCCATTATAACGGCTCCATATTTCACCAAAAAGTCGTTATAAAAATCATAATAAATTAGTAACGGTCAATAAATTATAACGGTTTTAGGCACACTGAAAATATGTAATGGCTATTGTAACGGTTCTGGTGGTTACAAAATAAATACATTTTGTTACCTCTTCAATGACGTCAGTACGTCCAATCCATTACAAAAATGTTAAAAAGGCCGTGTGTAACCATTACCAAAAAGCCGTTACAAATCCCGACATTTTTTGTACTGTTAGACTGTTTGACTGCATAAAGAATTCTTGTTGAAATAAATATCCTATTAATTTTTTTTCCAAATATCTTTTTAAAAATATTATCAAGAATAAAATAGTAATTTCTTCCTCACCGTCTAGAGGTTACATAATTATTTTTCATTTAAAAAGAATTTATAATTTCTCCAAATAATAAAGATGCATTAGTAATTCCGGTTAAAGTAAAACCAGATTTATATGAACATTTCTCGTTTCCGTCCAAAATTGATGGAAAAGTAAAAGTATAAGCCCAAAACATATATATTTTTATTTTATTTATTTTTGAACTCATATATATATATATATATATATAAGTTTCCTCCAATTCATTATTCATCCCCCCTAATAATACCGGTATATATATATTTTTTTAGAAAAGACATCCATATTTTCTGAAAAAACTACTACATCGTGGTCACTTTGATGACTATTTTTATTAATAAAAAATATATTCGTTCTAGTTTGACGAATTTTTACTAATAAGAATTTCTAAATTTGTTATGATTTAAAATTATTTTAGTATTATATTAACTTATTTATTTGCTATTATATGAAGAAAAAAAAATCGAAAAAGGTTTCATCAGCAAAATTACCAAAAAATTAGTTATCCTCATATTTGCTTTAATTGCTCCGACATATACGCACATATTGACCATATTAAGAAATTTGACTATAATCCAATATAAATAATTAAAAGAACTTCTTATATCATAATTAACTTCTTATATATATTATTAAAACAACACACCATACATTACAATAATAAGCATACACTGTTGGAGGCCTCATAGGGCTCCAATTATTATTTGAATAACTAGTGTGTAAATCGCAACCAGTTATTCATGATCAAGTCATAAAAGAGCGTACACAGTACATAGTTCATCATTTTATAATAACTTAAGATTCACCGTATGATCGGTGCATTGACTTCACTCTTCCATATATTTCAACCTCTTCTCAAACTCGCTTTCCTCAGTATTAGCTATTAGCCTCTTTTCGCTACCCAAAACTTTCTTCCTAGTTAAGAACTTTGTGAACCAAATTGCTGAATGTTTCGGATATCGTGTAAGATTATTCATGAAGTCCACATATATGAGTCCGAATCTGACTGTGTATCCTTCTGTCCATTCATAGTTGTCAGACCATGACCATACAAAGTAACCCCTTACGTCCACGGGGTGGTCTTTGCTGCAATTCAAATAATGATCAATTTTATGAGCAATATTCAAAATCGAATAATATATATATTGATATTGGTTTATTTGTAACATCAGATTTCACAATGAAGAAATCAAGTTTGTCTTAAAAAAACTCACTCATGCATTGCTTTCAGAATATTTGCAAGATGGTCTTGGTGATATTTCACCCTCACTGGATCAACACAAGCATCACAAGCAGTGAGCTTGCAATCACTCTTTTCATCCACCCCTGAAAAAATAATTGCAAAAATTTGCCACTAAATGTCATTTATAAAAAATATTTGGAAACAACTTGCATTATGTAAAAGTAATTAGCACGTTACCATTCTCTGTGATGTATATAGGCGGTATGCTATTATATGTTGCTTTTGTATATGTCAGAAGTTTTTTAATTCCCCACGGAACTATGTGCAACCATGATGAACCAGCCTAAAATCCAAGAAAAAACAAGTTTATTCATCAATAAATAGATCAATTATTTTATAAATTTAGACACACATATAAAAACGCATGTGTGCATATGTGTGTGTATATGCTTCATATATTAGCACGTGATAGCTAGCTAACTAGTTACTTCACCAGAAAAAGAACAAAAAAAGAGGCAAAAAGAATATTATTTGAAGAATTGAAAATGAGGATCTTACCACGGGGCCGATTAGTATCCCACCTCGATGGTCTGTAGAAAAAAAAATTATCATATGACTTATAATTCTAAAACAAGAAGGAAAAAAAAAAAAACAACTAAGATTTTACTACATGAGATTGTCTGGAACATATATACCCTGATATTTAACATGTTGATCTTTAAAGTAGCCATCTTCACATTGGGGATCAGGATCATTAGCAGCATAAATGGCTGTATAGTAGTTCAATCCCAGAAAATCGTAAGATCCTTTAAGCCTTTGGGATTCACGAGGTGAAAATGGAGCCAGATTTTCAGGAGGAACATAATCAATCATATTTTGAGGATAGTTTCCTGTAACTATAGGCTCCAAAAACCTGTAATGATTCATCAATCTATATTAAGAGACATTTTTCATCAAAAGTAGAATTAAGTGAACAAATCATACATGCATGCATGCATGCACTGCAATTAGTATCATAAAATGAGGATTACAACAAGATTGCCTACCATCCCAATGAAAAATCGAGCGCTCTTTTATGAGCGGCAATATCATCTTTATCATGTTCCCTTAGAGGTTCGTACCAGACGCAACAAAGTGTTATACCGATCTTCCCTCCTTGATGTCCCTATAATTATTATATACGGTTTTCCAATAAGCCAAAACTTTATACATGGAGGCATTATAAATTGCATCTTAACTAATTAAATAATTATATAAAATAAAGGTGCATCAATAATGCCCAAATTAACCTGAAATTTGGTTCTGTAAGTGTGCACAGCTTCGGAATGAGCAAGGAGCATATTTCTTGCAGCAGTGTACACATTCTTGGGATCATATGTATTTGGATCGGAACCATAGAGATTACGGTTATTAATATTACTGCTCTGAAATGTGGATAAGAGATGCTTTGGATCATGATGAAGACCTCTGTGAGGAGGAATATTAGTTCCATTTCTAAAAGCGGTTGATGATGATCGTAAAAGTGAAGTAAAAGCTGAGCGGACGTATGGTGGAGTAGAACTCAAATCGACGTCTGCTGGAGCTTGATCAGAAACAGAATCTTTTGATTGTGGAGCTAAAGCTGAAACATAAGCTGAAGAAATAGCTTGACTAGGTGGAAAAGTGCATGAAGCATATCCATTAACACAATAGGTTGTCGGCTCATTCACTGTGATCCAATGCTTCACTCGATCACCAAATTCCCAGAAGCATAACTCAACATATTCACGAAAATCTTTCCTGTTGCAAAACCCAATTAATGGAAACTGAAGGTTACATCCATCATTTCTATATACCAATAATACAATAGATTTTGGAGACATGCAAATATATATAGTATAATAAGTTCACTTACACTATTTTTTTGCTTAAGAACCCACCATACTCTTCTTGTAGTGCTTGAGGTAAATCAAAATGAAAAAGAGTCACATATGGTTCAAGGCCTGCATTACAGGGACGACATATATGCATGTTAATTATAATGACATAACCATATGTAGTTACTTTTTTGAAGGTGTATGCAGTGACGTGCACAGATTAATGTATAATTTACAAAAAGATTGCACAAGAATAGAATTGTTGTATATTTTGATTCGAACCATGTTTGATGACAGTGTTGATAACGGTGTTATAGTAGTCAATTCCTTCTTTGTTGATTCCGGCACAACACCTTCCACCTAATAATGAGACGAGTAAATCACAGTTAGTAACACTTAATATATATATATATATATATATATGGAAATATGTTGGAAGTTTTATTTTTCATGACACCAAGTTTAAAGATAAAAAAATAATTAATTTATTAAATTGTTATTAAATTTTATTGTAAATCCTACCAGGCAAAATTCTTGACCATGAAATTGAAAATCTATAGGCATCAAACCCCATTTTCTTCATCAATGTAATATCTTCCTGCAAGTAAATTAATTAAATGTAAGTATATATATACACCTACATAGGTGTATATATAAATTTTATATATTCCCATTAAATTGTATAAGAGAGTTAAAAAGAATGACCTCGAATCTGGCATACAAATCAGTAGCCACATTTCCATTGGATCCATCAATGATTCTTCCTGTCACTCAGAATCAATCCATGTATTTATCAGTTGGATTTTGCAATTAAACTAATTTACATAGCAGTCACATTATATATAAATGTATATATATATATATATATATATATATATAGAGAGAGAGAGAGAGAGAGAGAGAGAGAGAGACCAGGAGTCTTGAGGGCAAAAGTATCCCAGATACTAGGTCCCCTACCACCTTTTGCAGCAGCACCCTCAAACTGAATGAATTCAACATATGAAATTTGAAACAAAAAAAGATCATGCATGATAATTAAAATCTTGTCATTATTTTCTTAATAAAATATATTATATATATATATATATGATCATTAGCAATTTTGATTAGTATTGAGTATTAAACCTGATAAGCAGCAGTAGCAGATCCAAAGATAAAATGTGGAGGGAAATCGTGGCGAGTAATGTGGCTGTTGTGGTTGCGGACTTTGGAGTTGAGTGCATCAGTAAACTGATCCTCATAGTCCGCTGGACTGTTGAGGACTTCGAGGCTTTTGTTGCTCTCCATTTCAGACAAATTAACACTAGAAAGGTACTCTAAGTTTTGTGGATATATATTTTTTTGGGTTGACAAAAATGAAGAGGGACAGGAGCTATTTATAGGTGCTCACTGTCACTGCTCTAAGGCTTAATTGGTGGTAGCTGCAAGAATCCAATTATTTTCTTGTCCACCCTCTCCAGGTAAAGTTAAAGGATGAGAATTTAATTTAGTTTTCCTTCTTTTGCACTTATGGCATACTTTAATTTTTTGCTATATTGGGTAGGTTTGAGTTAAAATATAGGGATAATTGCATACCTGAAGTTTGGTGTAATAACACTTAATATATGTATGTATATATCTTTTTTCTTTTGCTCAGCTCCACTAATATTGATTGAACGTTTTGATCTGATAAGGTATTTTAAGGTAATTGACGGAGTGGTTAGCAATCTCACTTATATTTTTATCTATTTTTTGTTGATTATTGAACAAAAAATCTATAGGTCATCCAACTATTAAATTATAAAAAATAATCATATCATGAAAGAAAGATTTCGATTTGTAACTTTTTCCAGCTTTAATAAGACAAGAGAATGAGAGGTCGCCACCATCTAACACCAAAACTTGTAAAAGAGAGAGAGTCGTAATTAACATGGATTAGATGGAGAGGGCCATAGGAAGAGGATAAAGGGGGAAAAAATAAAAGGAGAGAAAGAATAAGAATAAGTAAAGAAAAGGAAAAGAGAAAAAGAAAAAATAAATAAATCCAGGGAAATGTACATGAAGAACGCATTTGTGTTCGTGACATTTATATATATGAGGGTTATCAGTCAAGGGATAATGACTTCAAAAAAACATAAAAATATCAAAAGTTGCGCAAGTTTGAGCGATATTTTAGTATATGTATTAAAAAAATATTAAAATTACTATTATGATAAAATTTTATTAAAGAAAAGAAATGACTTAAAGGGTAAATTTGAATTTTCAAAAATTGATGTGACAATAGATATTCAAAATGAGAAATATTTGAATAATACAGATTACTCGTCACGAAAAAAAAAAAATAGTTTATATCTTTGGTAATAACTTGTGAAAGTTATAATTAAGCTTCCAAGTGACGTTATATATATCTTTAGGAGGTAAAAGAAAGTTACACTATCATACTCTTGACATCTTTAATTTATATCATCTGTATAATATTAAATAGTGTTATCAGATCTATTTAACACGGAAGCTTTTATACTTATATCAAAAGCAAGGAAAGGAAATGAAGACTATATTAGTGTATAGATGGCATATATGCGATCTATACAATACAATATATATATATATATATATATATTATTGAAACGGTTTTTATAACCGTTATTTATTTATTTCAAATGGGTTTTTTAAATTGTAATGGCTTTTGTAACGGAGACTCCTTACTGCGGCTAAATCGGGCTTATAATTATTTGTAACGACTTGACTGAAAGTCGTTACAATTTGTAACGGTCATTGTTCTGACTTCTATAAGCTGTTACAAAACTAGTCACATGATAAAAAAATAGATTTGGAACTGCTTCTGTAACGGCTAAGTAGAATTTGATTTAATTGCTATTGTAACGGTTTTTGTAATACATTTAGGTTTTATTGTGCTAGATATTTAGATCAATTTTTGTAATACTCTTAGTAACGATTTTGTATTATATTGTATCTATTTTTGCCACTGCTTTACACACTGCTTTTATAACAAATTTTGGAACGGTTAGTTTCGAAATTAGTAATTATTTTTGGCAGTCTTTTGTAACGGCCTTACAATTTTATCTATTTTTGGTGTATTACAAAAGTCGTTATAAATGCAGTTACAAAAGTTTAATATTCATCTAATATATTTTAATATTTATTTTATTTAATTTTATTTAATACATTTTCAATATTTATTTTTGTAAAATTAAATAAATAAATTTATATATAAAATACATAATATAACCAACAACAATAAATTAATTACAAAAATAAAATATTATTTTAGAATTATATTTTTACAAAATACAAAAAAAATCATAATCTAAATATTCCCTGCAGCAGCGCGTTTGTCATCATCGTCGTCCTCGTCGTCGGATGCCAGGATCAGCTAGAGGCTTGGAAACTAGATGCTCGGACTGTTGGGATAGGTGTTTCTAACGTACCACTCGAGGGCCAATACACGATCATCAAGGTCGGGAGCGCTGCGATGTTGGGCTGGTGGTGGCAGGGTGGTGGTGTGGGGGTGGGGGAGAGAGAGAGAGATGAGGGCGGTAAACAGGTGGGGGAAGGGAGAGGAAGAGGAACACAGAGCGAGAGAAGAGAGTGAGTGAGGAGAAGGGGGAAAAAACTGCTAAGCGTCGGTTATATAACTTTTTTTTTTGGAACGGCCATGACCGTTACAGGTACAAAGTGTGTGTACCATATCTGGTGTGAGCGCAACATTAGGCGATTTGATGGAGTACATAAAGATACACACATTGTCGTTGCGTTGATGGATCGAGATGTGCAACAGAGGATTCTTAGTATAGAATTACCTACTGCTATTAGCACTTGTGCGTTTTACCGCTTATGGTGGATTCCTTGGCCTGTCGAGGAAACCGCTTAGATTAAGTAAATTGTATTGTACTATTGTACTTTTTTTTTACTTAATGAAAAATACCTTTACCGAAAAAATAGGTGCAAAGTGAGTTACAAAAGAAATTATGGAAACATAGTCGTGTAAAATCCGTTACAAAAGGTAATACAAGATATTGGTACGACGTCGTTTTGTTCAGTGATGTGCCTAACGTTACAAAGAGTGTTCCAAATAATTAGTTATTTTTACTTAAATTGTTTTAGAAAAAATTGTCGTTTTCGACAACTTAATATTGTGAAACGTATCATTGTAGTGGAACAATATAATTGAAATACATTAAAAAACACAAAAAAAATTATTTGACATTGATACATGTATGCAGTATGCAATAAATTTATTTATTCATAAATGTTAGTATTACATTGATATAACGGTCATCTTAAAGGATTGAACTGCATGAATTAATCGGACCGTCAAAATTAATATCAAACTGTCAAGTACGATCACACTTATAAAAGAATCCATCCGGCCAAGTTGTAGCCTTATTGGGCATATGGATCTCGCCATATTGTTCCTATAACGGTAATAGTAATCATTCAAGACTTCTAAAGTAGGCTATATGATTTAAAATCATAATGACAGTATGATTTTATGGACATATATTTGTACATATTTAAATTTGGTATGAATCAGGTGCCCAAATGTAAAGATGTGACATTTTCCAATATGAATTTTAGAGATGGCTCGTTTTCAGTAGCTGCTTTTGTAACAGTTGGTATAATTTACTATTGTAACAACCTCTGTAGCACCCTTTGTAACATTCAATCGAAATTAAAATTCTCACCTTTTTTTTTATATTTTGATTTCAAAAATTTTAAGTTGTAACTGCTTTGTAACGGCGACAAATGGCTCTTTGAGTTGTCTCCGTTACAAAATTTCATTTTTCGTCTGTCGCCAAAAGTTGGCCACTTTAAATTGTGATGGTTTTGGCCTTAATGTGGCCGTTACAAAAAAATAAATTTTTAAAAAAAAATATATATTTTTTTATTTTATAATATTGCAAAATAAAAATATTTTATTAAAAAAATATACATTATGCTGCCTCGTCTTCATTCTCGTTAGTCTCGTAGTCATCGAAGTTGTCTTCATCATCCTCTTCATCTTCATTATTAGTTTGACCAGCTTGAGTCCGTGAAATACCTGCATCCTGCTGGTGTGCAATCAAAAGATTGACCACAATTTGTAAACCATTGAGATCACGTACATCGTACGTCTGATTGTCTATAACAACTTCAAGGACTGGTACTACTTCCTCCGGTTGATATGCAATCTCAATCCACTTGGACTCATCAACAACTCCCCGAGTCTTGATTTTGCAAACAGTCATCCAATCCGCTTTGTTCTTTTTTATACTTGGGTACTTAGTGTAGTACATTTGCACTGTTTGTTGTGCAAGTATGAATGACTCATCCTTCTGGTACATCTTTTTTAAGTTTACATCAACGAAGTGATAGCGTGGGTGTACCTTCATGTCTCTTACTGGATCGATCCAACGATATTTGAACAGAACGATGTGCAAATTTGGAGTAAGTGTGTATATATCACTGTATTCACATGTACATATATAATTAATATTCTAATTTAACGACCTACAAATGTATAAATATTACAGTACACTATTTAAGAGAATATATATAATTAAAATGATTTAAGATTAATAAAAAATCATAAAATTAAAATAAGTAAACTACAATTAATTTAATTAAACACAATAAAGTATTAAATTAGTCTCTGGTACCTAGTCAACCAACTTAAGTGATGATCAGCACTAGTCGACGGTCTAAAATTCGAGTATTAATCTATAAGCTAATCAAATGTATATGTACGAAAATCAGAATCTTGAGATATAGTGTGTGTCGTTAGTAAGAATTTCTACAACAAATAAAATGAAATTAAAACAACTTACACATATATAAATTTTTTGTAGCGGCTTTTGTAACGGCCTTCGGAACCCTTAATATATCAATTGAAAACTAGCCGTTAGAAAATGTAGCCGTTATTTTACAACGAATTTTGTAACGAGCATTACAAAAAATATCGTCTCTAATGTCACGATTTCTGTAACATTGTCTTTTCGTATATTTTTTCGCAATTTTTCTCCAGCCATTGTATCGGCTCCTTATTTCACCAAAAAGTCGTTACAAAAATAATGAGTCGTTATAAAAACCATAGCACATTAGTAACGGTCAATAAATAGTAACAGTTTTAGGCATATCAAAAACTTGTAATTGCTACTGTAATGGTTTTGGCCATTACAAACTAAATGCATTTTTATTACCTCTTTCAATGACGCAGCACATCCAATCCGTTATAAAAATGTTAAAAAGGTCGTGTGTATTTGGCGTTACAAAAAAGCCGTTACAAATCCCGGCATTTTTTGTAGTGTTAGACTATTTGACTGCATAAAGAATTCTTGTTGAAATAAATATCCTATTAATTTTGTTTTCCAAATATCTTTTAAAAAATATTATCAAGAATAAAATAGTAATTTCCACATAATCATCTAGAGAATATAATTATTTTTTATTTGAGGAGAATTTACCCGTAACGAAAAAAGATAAGAATAGAAGGACAATCTCACTTCCAAACCATTACAAATTTTCTGGCTAATTACTTAAGCTATCTCGTTTTATTGAACTGTCATTATAACATTACTCCTTCGATTGTTCAAATATACCTTCAAAAGGACTTCCAAAACTACCCAAACCATCTTTCTACCTTTACTTTTCCACAGCATATTCTCCACACCTTTAGGAGGGTGTACATTTGACGAATAATCAGTACTTCTTATACGGAAAAGAAATTTCGGTTAAAGTAAAACTAGATTTATATGAACATTTCTCGTTTCCGTCCAAAATTGATGAAAAAGTAAAAGTATAAGCCCAAAACATACATATTTTTATTTTATTTATTTTTTACTCATATATATATATATATATATATATATATAAGTTTCCTCCAATTCATTATTCATCCCCACTAATAATACCAGTACATATATATTTTTTTAAAAAAGACATCAATGTTTTCTGAAAATACTATTACATGATGGTTATTGATATTAATTTTTATTTTATTTAAGTCCAATCGCTTAGAATAAATGCACAATACTCTTGATGACAATTTTTATTAATAAAAAATATTTTCGTTCTAGTTTGACGAATTTTTACTAATAAGATTTTTTAAATTTGTTATATATTAAAATTATTTTAGTATAATATTAACTTATTTATTTTCTAATATATGAAAAAAAAATCGAAAAAGGGTTCATTAGTAAAATTACAAAAAAAATAGTTATCCTCATATTTCCTTTAATTGCTCCAACATATACACACATATTAACCATATTAAGAAATTTGAACATATAATCCAATATAAATAATTAAAAGAACATCTTATTTCATAATTAACTTCTTATATACATTATTAAAACAACACACCATACATTACAATAATAATAAGCATACATTGTTGGAGGGCTCATAGGGCTCCAATTATTATTTGAATAACTTGTGTGTAAACCACAATCAGTTATTCATGATCAAGCCATAAAAGAGCACACATGGTACATCGTTCATCAACTTATAATAACTTAAGATTCACTGTATGATCGGTGCATTAACTTCACTCTTCCATATATTTCAGCCTCTTCTCAAACTCGCTTTCCTCAGCATTCGCTATTAGCCTCTTTTCGCCACCCAAAATTTTCTTCCTAGTTAAGAACTTTGTGAACCAAATTGCTGAATGTTTTGGATATCGTGTAAGATTATTCATGAAGTCCACATATATGAGTCCGAATCTGACTGTGTATCCTTCTGTCCATTCATAGTTGTCAGACCATGACCATACAAAGTAACCCCTAACGTCCACGGGATGGTGTTTGCTGCAATTCCAATAATAATCAATTTTATGAGCAATATTCAAAATCGAATAGTATATATATTGATATTGGTTTATTTGGAACATCAGATTTCACAATAAGAAATGAAGTTTGTCTTAAAAAAAACTCACTCATGCATTGCTTTCAGAATATTTGCAAGATGGTCTTGGTGATATTTCACCCTAACTGGATCAACACAAGCATCACAAGCAGTGAGCTTGCAATCACTCTTTTCATCCACCCCTGGAAAAATAATTGCAAAAATTTGCCACTAAATGTCATTTATAAAAAATATTTGAAAACAACTTGCATTATGTAAAAGTAATTAGTACGTTACCATTCTCAGTGATGTATATAGGCGGTATGCTATTATATGTTGCTTTTGTATATGTCAGAAGTTTTTTAATTCCCCACGGGACTATGTGCAACCATGATGAACCGGCCTAAAATTCAAGTAAAAACAAATTTATTCATCAACAAATAGATAACTTAGTTTATAAATTTGAACACACATATAAAAAAATACATGTGTACACATATATATATATATATATGTCTGTGTGTGTGTCTATGCTTCATATATTAGCGCGTGATAGCCAACTAGTTACTTCACCAGAAAAACAAAAGAAGAGGAAAAAAAATAATATTTGAAAAATTAAAAATGCGGACATTACCACGGGGCCGATTAGTATCCCACCTCGATGGTCTGTAGAGAAAAAAATTATTATATGACACATAATTCTAAAATAAAAAGGAAAAAGAAAAAAACAACAACTAAGGTTTTGCCACATAAGATTGTCTGGAATATATATACCCTGATATTTAACATGTTGATCTTTAAAGTAGCCATCTTCACATTGGGGATCAGGATCATTAGTAGCATAGATGGCTGTATAGTAGTTCAATCCTAGAAAATCGTAGGATCCTTTAAGCCTTTGGGATTCACGTTGTGAAAATGGAGCCAGATTTTCAGGAGGAACATAATCAATCATATTTTGAGGATAGTTTCCCGTAACTATAGGCTCCAAAAACCTGCAATGGTTCATCAATCTATATTAAGAAACATACTTCATGAAAAGTAGAATTAAGTGAACAGAACATACATGCATGCATGCACTGCAATTAGTATCATGAAATGAGGATCACAACAAGATTGCTTACCATCCCAATGAAAAATCGAGGGCTCTTTTATGAGCGGCAATATCATCTTTATCATGTTCCCTTAGAGGTTCGTACCAGACGCAACAAAGTGTTATACCGATCTTCCCTCCTTGATGTCCCTATAATTATTATATATGGTTTTCCAATAAGCCAAAACTTTATACATGGAGGCATTATAAATTGCATCTTAACTAATTAAATAATTATACAAATTAAAGGTGCATAAAAAATGCCTAAATTAACCTGAAATTTGGTTCTGTAAGTGTGCACAGCTTCGGAATGAGCAAGGAGCATATTTCTTGCAGCAGTATACACATTCTTGGGGTCATATGTGTTTGGACCGGAACCATAGAGATTACGATTATTAATATTACTGCTCTGAAATGTGGATAAGAGATGCTTTGGATCATGATGAAGACCTCTGTGAGGAGGAATATTAGTTCCATTTCTAAAAGCGGTTGATGATGATCGTAAAAGTGAAGTAAAAGCTGAGCGAACGTATGGTGGAGTAGAAGTTAAATTAACGTCCGCTGGAGGTGAATCAGAAACAGAATCTATTGATTGTGGAGCTAAAGCTGATACATAAGCTGAAGAAATAGCTTGACTAGGTGGAAAAGTGCATGAAGCATATCCATTAACACAATAGGTTGTCGGCTCATTCACTGTGATCCAATGCTTCACTCGATCACCAAATTCCCAGAAGCATAACTCAACATATTCACGAAAATCTTTCCTGTTGCAAAACCCAATTAATGGAAATTGAAGGTTACATCCATGATTTCTATATACCAATAATATAAAAGATTTTGGAGACATGCATATATATATATATATGGTATAATAAGTTCACTTACACTATTTTTTTGCTTAAGAACCCACCATACTCTTCTTGTAGTGCTTGAGGTACACCATACTCTTCTTGTAGTGCTTGAGGTAAATCAAAATGAAAAAGAGTCACATATGGTTCAAGGCCTGCACTACAGGGATGACATATATGCATGTTAATTATAATGACATAACCATATGTAGTTACTTATTTGAAGGTGTATGCAGTGATGTGCACAGATTAATGTATAATTTACGAAAAGAATGCACAAACAAAGAATTATTGTATATTTTTTTCCGGACCATGTTTGATGACAGTGTTGATAACGGTGTTATAGTAGTCAATTCCTTCTTTGTTGATTCCGGCACAACACCTTCCACCTAATAATGAGACGAGTAAAACACAGTTAATAACACTTAATATATATACATATATATATATTTGGAAATATATAGGAAGTTTTATTTTTCATTACACCAAGTTCAAAGATCGAAAAATAATTAATTTATTAAATTGTAATTAAATTTTATTGTAAACCCTACCGGGTAAAATTCTTGACCATGAAATTGAAAATCTATAGGCATCAAACCCCATTTTCTTCATCAATGTAATATCTTCCTGCAAGAAAATTAATTAAATGTAAGTATATAAAAATTTTATACATTCCCATTAAATTCTAAAGAGAAATAAAAAAATGACCTCGAATCTGGCATACAAATCAGTAGCCACATTTCCATTGGATCCATCAATGATTCTTCCTGTCACTCAGAATCAATCCATGTATATATCAGCTTGATTTTGCAATTAAACTAATTTGCATTGCAGTCACATTATATATAAATGTGTATATATATATATATATATATATGTAGAGAGAGAGAGAGAGAGACCAGGAGTCTTGAGGGCAAACGTGTCCCAGATACTAGGTCCCCTACCACCTTTTGCAGCAGCCCCTTCAAACTGAATTGATTCAACAGATTAAATTTGAAATACAAAAAGATCATGCATGATAATTAAAATCTTGTGATTATATATTATCTTAATAATGTATAATGAGTATGTATATATATATTAATTGAAGTCAAATAATTAATATGATGAGTAGCAATTAATTTGGAAAATTGAGTGTATATTAAACCTGATAAGCAGCAGTAGCAGATCCAAAGATAAAATTTGGAGGGAAATCATTGCGAGTGATGTTGCTGTTGTCGCTGCGGAGATATTCGTCAAACTGATCGTCATATGCTGCTGGACTGTGGAGGACTTTGAGGCTGTTGTTCCTCTCCATTTCAGACAGTAGGTACGTACTAGCTAAGCTGGTTATATATAGAATTCAAGAAAGTAGTTATTGTAATTTTGGGTTGATAAAAATGATAAGACAATGGACGTATTTATAGGTGTTCCATATGGCTTCATGCAAGAATCCAATTGTTTCCTTGTCTGCCAAGTACCTATGTATCTATCATCCAAAAGTTAAAGCATGCTAATCATTACAATCTAAGTTTATTTGTTTTCCTTCTTTTGCACTTTAGTTTTTGCTATATTGAGGGGGCACCATACCTCTTCCAATTTAACATCCAAATTTTATTAAATGAAATTAGAGATAGATTTTATAGTCAAGGTTTGCGCATTTATGCAATGAAATAGAATTAATTAATGTTTGTGCTTTGTCCATGCACTAGTGTAAAAATGAATAATACCTGCAAAATAAGAAAAATTTATTGAAAATAGAATTAAAAGTCGGCATATCTCACTCTGAGATTAATTATATCAAATATGGTTTGGTAATATTATATATATTAATAAGTTTGTCAAAATAACAAAAGGTGATTGGATAAGATTGAGAGGGGCCATGGATCTAATTATGATGATGGCCAAGGTTAGAAGAGGAAGGAGATGGAAAAGAAACCAAAATTAAAGCAAAAGAAAGAGATGGAATTCGAATAACAAAAAGAAAAGGGTAAAAGAAAAGAATAAAGAATAATTAAATATCCGTACACGGGGAACACGCAATTATATATATTCGTAAATATACATACATATATATCTAAAATTGATGCAACAAGAATTATAACAAAAGAGAAGATCAAAATCAAAGAGAGCTAATTAAGTCAAATGGCCCAATAATTAATACACAATAATTCAATTGGAATGCATGCTCTCATAATTAATACACAATAATTCTATGTGTTAAGTTAATGACAATAACATGCATTAATTTATAAAATATATATTATATAATACAAAAAAATATGTAAAAGCTCAATATATATGCAAACAAAATATTTTGAATTGTCATGCCATCAAGTCCGTCGGAAGCCACAATTTTGATGTTGGCATGATTAATGACGTGGTATTTTTCTACTAAATTTGCTGAAAATTACTATAATTTTTAAAGTTATAGGATCAAATTGCAAATTGTAATCTAAACATGATAAAAATTATTACTCCCTGATTTATAGGGCTAAAATTGCATATTTCCCCTTAAATTTTCATGTAACTTTTTACGGTTATTTAGTTTCCAATGATTTTGTCAAGGATATTGAGTACATGGTGCGAACTTAGTCAGAATCCGTTGTATTAATTATTTTCTTGCCAATAAAGAAAGCAAATATCCGTGATTTGGTAATTTTATATCACATCTTGTGATTAAGGAAACAAATAATAAAAGGTCAATCATATTGCGCCATATCATCTCAAGTGAATATGGCAAAGTCTTCCACCCTACAATTATAAATAGGGGTGTTTCATCACTCAACAGATACAATTCAAGGCACCAGACAGGACACGAGTTAAAACGAGTCAAGAAATCACTCAAAATAGAATTAAGAGAATCAAAGAAAAAAGCAAGAGAGCGTTCAAGAAGTCTCAAAAATCCTCTCAAGCGCAAATCAAGAAAGATCTACACGTTCAAAACAAAATTAAGGTGTTCGCCTCAGAAACCTTCCAAAATCAACATTTGATTCTTGAAGAAATCAAAAGACCTGCGAATTAATATTGTCAAGACACAAATCCATCTTGGTGGAAGATGAAAATATCCAGTCCACCAAGAAATACCCAAACTTCAAGTCAAACACTCCAAGTTTATAGCTTTTAATTTGGGAATAAGTTAAAAGATTCTTGAATTAATGTTATCGAAAACCCAAGTCAACATCGTAGGAAATCAAAGCATCAAGCTCCACCTCCAAAGTTGCCAAAATTAAAATCGCATTCATGAAGTGAAGAATCAGGGTTCCAAATAGAGATTTTGTAGCCGCAAAAGTATAATTAAATTCAAAAATCATTTATGATATTTTTCTTGTTTCAATAAATTTAAAAACATGAAATTTGCGTTACATCCATCAGAAAATCCATCGGAAAATCCTATTTCTGTAAAATTATTTTTCTGTGGTGAGGTGCATATTCGTTTTACACAATAGCATCGTAACTTAATTGCAATAGTGTGTAGACCAATTAACAAATTTCGTATATATTAATGGAAAAAGATAGAGTAGAAGGACTATCTCACTTCCAGACCATTACAAATTCTCTGGCCAACTTAATTTTTGGCATTTATTAAACTGGTCATCATAACATTACCCCTTCCATTGATCAAACTTTGAAAAGACCCGACCCAAACCATCCTTCTAACTTTACTTTTCCGCTGCACATTTTGCAATGAGAAAAAATTCAGGCAGCTTTAGGAGTATATATATATTTGACGAATAATCAGTACTTCTTACACTGAAACCAAATTTCGGTTACAAGGAAGGGTAAATTATATTTTTGGTATCATAAGTGGACCTATTTTTAATTTTGGTCCTTTACTCAGTTCAATTCGCACATTGAGTCCTATATGTGGTTTTTTTTTTTTTCAATTTGAGAAACATTGAGAAATTTTCTTTCAATTGATAATGCTCTTTCTGTTAGTCAATACAATAAAAAATAAGGGTAAATTAAATTTTTGATCTCATAAGTAGACTTGTTTCTAATTTTGGTCCCATAAATTTAAAATTAGGTACGCACGTCTTATATGACCTTATAGTTATCCTCAAATTTCATTTAATTGCTCCATCATATATTTGCATACATATATATATATATACACATATTGACCATATTAAAAAATTTGAACTTATAATTCAATATAAATTAAATATAAAAAAAGATCTTGTATCATAATAAACTTATTATATATGTTATAAAAGAAACACACCATACATTACAACAAGAAGCATACATTGCTGGAGGCCTCATAGGGCTCCAATTATTATTTGAATAACTAGTGTGTAAACCACAACCAGTTATTCGTATTGATCAAACCACACAAACCAAAACCAAAGAAAAAGATAAAAGAAAAGAGCACACGTACACGCGAGATACATAGTTCAACTTATAGTTTGGGATTCATTAATTGTATATAGTAAGATCATTCATTTACTTTTTCCACAGCTTTCAGCTTCTTCTCAATCTCACTTTCCGCGGTATCAGTAATTTCCCTCTTTTTTAGGCCACCCAAAGGCTCATTCCTTGTTAAGAAATTTGTGAACCAAATTGCGGACTGTTTCGGATATCGTGTAAGATTATTCATGAAGTCCACATATATGAGTCCGAATCTGACTGTGTATCCTTCTGTCCATTCATAGTTGTCAGACCATGACCATACAAAGTAACCCCTTACATCCACGGGGGTGTCTTCGCTGCAATTGGAATATGATCAATTTTATGAGCAATATTAAAAAATGAATTGTATATATATTGATATTGGATGATTTGGAACATCAGATTCCACAATGAAGAAATGAAGATTCGATAGCAATATTGTTGGGGAAAAATATAAATTTGGTTCTGTAATTTAGGGATAGCATTTTTAACCCTACCCAAACTGAATTTCGCAGTTTAGTGTTGTACCTTTAAGATTTTGTCAATTTAGTCCTGTCCTGGCCAATTTGGCTGAAAAATTGCACATAACTTGCACATGATCTAATTAAATTGCAATCTAGTCCTGTAACTTTGGAAACTAATTTTTTTATCCAACTTGACTTAAAAGAACTATTATAAAAATTAATTCATACACAGCAAAAAATTCCACTTCTTAAGATATTAGACTAAAATTATAATCTTTTCAATCTAGATAAGAGCATAAATTAATTTTAGTAATATTTTGGAGTCTAGATGTAGTAGTTTGTCTTAAAAGACTCACTCATGCATTGCTTGTAGAATATATGCAAGATGGTCTTGGTGGTATTTCACCCTCACAGGATCAACACAAGCATCACAAGCAGTGAGCTTGCAATCACTCTTTTCATCCACACCTGAAAAAAATAATTGCAAAAATTTACTGCTAAATGTCATTTATAAAAAAACTATTTAGAAACAACTTGCATTATAAAAAAGTAATTAGCACGTTACCATTCTCTGTGATGTATATAGGCGGTATGCTATCATATGTCGCTTTTGTATACGTCAAAAGTTTTTTAATTCCCCACGGGACTATGTGTAACCATGATGAACCAGCCTAAAATCCAAGCAAAAAACAAGTTTATTCATTAACGAATAGATCAATTATTTTATAAATTTAAACAAACATAAAAAAATGCATGCGTGCACTTATATTATATATATATATGTGTGTGTGTGTGTGTGTGTGTGTGCGTGCTTCATATATTAGCACGTGATAGCTAGCCAACTAGTTACTTCACCAGAAAAAAACAAAACAAGAGTCAAAAAAACATTATTTGAAAAATTAAAAATGAGGATCTTACCACGGGGCCGATTAGTATCCCTCCTCGATTGTCTGTAGAAAAAAAAATTATCATATGACTTATAATTCTAAAATAAAAAGGAAAAAGAAAAAAAAAAACAACTAAGATTTTGCTACATAAGATTGTCTGCAACATATATACCCTGATATTTAACATGTTGATCTTTGAAGTAGCCATCTTCACATTGGGGATCAGGATCATTAGCAGCATAGATGGCTGTATAGTAGTTCAATCCCAGAAAATCGTAGGATCCTTTAAGCCTTTGGGATTCACTTGATGAAAATGGAGCCAGATTTTCAGGAGGAACATAATCAATCATATTTTGAGGATAGTTTCCCGTAACTATAGGTTCCAAAAACCTGCCATGATTCATCAATCTATATTAAGAAACCTTTTTCATCCTAAGTACAATTAAGTGAAACAGAACATACATGCATGCACTGCAATTAGTATCATGCTATGAGGATTACAACAAGTTTGCTTACCATCCCAATGAAAAATCGAGGGCTCTTTTTTGAGCGGCAATATCATCTTTATCTTGTTCACATAGAGGTTCGTACCAGACGCAACAAAGTGTTATACCGATCTTCCCTCCTTGATGTCCCTATAATTATTATATACGATTTTCCAATAAGCCAAAACTTTATACATGGAGGCATTATAAATTGCATCATAACTAATTAAATAATTATATAAACAAAACATGCATTAAAAATGCCTAAATTAACCTGAAATTTGGTTCTGTAACTGTGCACAGCTTCGGAATGAGCAAGGAGCATATTTCTTGCAGCAGTATACACATTCTTAGGATCATATGTGTTTGGACCGGAACCATAGAGATTACGGTTATTAATATTACTGCTTTGAAATGTGGATAAGAGATGCTTTGGGTCATGATGAAGACCTCTGTGAGGAGGAATATTAGTTCCATTTCTAAAAGCGGTTGATGATGATCGTAAAAGTGAGGTAAAAGCTGAGCGGACGTATGGTGGAGTAGAAGTCAAATCGACGTCCGCTGGAGGTGAATCAGAAACAAAATCTTTTGATTGTGGAGCTAAAGCTGAAACATAAGCTGAAGAAATAGCTTGACTAGGTGGAAAAGTGCATGAAGCATATCCATTAACACAATAGGTTGTCGGCTCATTCACTGTGATCCAATATTTCACCCGATCACCAAATTCCCAGAAGCATAACTCAACATATTCACGAAAATCTTTCCTGTTGCAAAACCCAAAAAATGAAAATTAAATGTTACATCCATCCTTTCTATGTACGAATAATACAACAGATTTTGGAGACATATATGAATATATAGTTTAATAAGTCCACTTACACTATTTGTTTGCTTAAGAACCCACCATACTCTTCTTGTAGTGCTTGAGGTAAATCAAAATGAAAAAGAGTCACATATGGTTCAAGGCCTGCATTACAGGGACGACATATATGCATGTTAATTATAATGACATAACCATATGCAGTTACTTATTTGAAGGTGTATGCAGTGTTGTGTGCATATTAATATGTAATTTACGAAAAGACTGCACAAGAAATGAGTTGTTGCATATTATGATTCCAACCATGTTTGATAACAGTATTGATAACGGTGTTGTAGTAGTCAATTCCTTCTTTGTTGATTCCAGCACAACACCTTCCACCTAATAATGAAACGAGTAGAACACAGTTAATAACACTTAATATATATATATATGTGAAAAAATATAGGAAGTTTTATTTTTCATGACTCCAAGTTCAAAGATAAAAAAATAATTAATTTATTAAATTGTAATTAAATTTTATTGTATATCTTACCGGGCAAAATTCTTGACCATGAAATTGAAAATCTATAGGCATCAAACCCCATTTTCTTCATCAATGTAATATCTTCCTGCAAATAAATTAATTAAATGTAAGTATATAAAAATTTTATACATTCCCATTAAATTCTAAAGAGAGTTAAAAAAGATGACCTCGAATCTGGCATACAAATCAGTAGCCACATTTCCATTGGATCCATCAATGACTCTTCCTGTCACTCAGAATCAATCCATGTATTTATCAGCTGATTTTGCAATTAAACTAATTTGCATAGCAGTCACATTATATATAAATGTATATATATATATATATGTATATACACAGAGAGAATGAGAGAGAGAGAGAGAGAGAGACCAGGAGTCTTGAGGGCAAACGTGTCCCAGATACTAGGCCCCCTCCCACCTTTTGCAGCACCACCTTCAAACTGAATTAATTCAACATATTAAATTTGAAACACAAAAAGATCATCCATGATAATTAAAATCTTGTGATTATATATATATACATATGATCATTAGCAATTTGGATTAATATTGAGTATTAAACCTGATAAGCAGCTGTCGCAGATCCAAAGATAAAATTTGAAGGGAAATCATGGCGACTGATGTTGCTGTTGTGGTTGCGGACTTTGGAGTTGAGATATTCGTTAAACTGATCCTCATATGCTGCTGGACTGTGGAGGACTGAGAGGCTGTTGTTCTTCTCCATTTCAGACAGTAGGTACGTACTAGCTAAGCTGGTTATATATAGAATGCAAGAAAGTAGTTATTGTAATTTTGGGTTGACAAAAATGATAAGACAATGGACGTATTTATAGGTGTTCCATATGGCTTCATGCAAGAATCCAATTGTTTCCTTGTCTGCCAAGTACCTATGTATCTATCATCCAAAAGTTAAAGCATGCTAATCATCACAATCTTATTTTATTTGTCTTCCTTCTTCTGCACTTTAGTTTTTGCTATATTGGGCACCATACCTTTTCAATTTTAAAATCTAAATTTTATTAAATGAAATTAGAGACAGATTTTATAGTCAAGGTATGCGCATATATATGAAATGACATAGAATTGATTAATGTTTGTGATTTGTCCATTGAAAATAGAATTAAAAGTCGCCATTTCTCACTCTGAAATTAATTATATCAAATATTGTTTGGTAATATTATATTAATAAGTTTGTCAAAATAATTTCCTCCTTTAACCAAAGGTGATTGGATAAGGGTAAGAGGGGCCATCCATCTAACTATGATGATGGCCAAGGTTTAGAAGAGGAAGCAGATGGAAAAGAAACCAAAATTAAAGCAAAAGAAAGAGGTGGAATTCGAATAACAAAAAGAAAAGGGTAAAAGAAAAGAATAAAGAAAAATTAAATATCCGCACATGAGGAACACGCAATTATATTCGTAACTATATAATACACAATAATTCTATGTTTTAAGTTAATGACAATATAAATTTTATATCTCACAACAGAATGTGGGTGTGCAATTTTTGATATTATAATATAATACAAAAAAATATGTAAAAGCTCAATATATATGCAAATAAAATATTTTGAATTGTCATGCCATCAATTCCGTCGGAAGCCACAATTTTGGTGTTGGCATGGCTAATCACATAGAATTTTTCTACTAAATTTGCCGAAAATGACTAAAATTACTACAATTCTGAAAGTTATAGAATCAAATTGTAAATTGTAATTTGAACATGATAAAAATTATTATCCCCAATTATAGGACTAAAATTGCATATTTTCCCTTAAAATTTCGCGTAACTTTTTACGGTTATTTAGTTTCCAATGAATTGTTAAGGATATTGAGTGCATTGTCAGAAATTCGTCAAAATTTTGCTAATTATATATTGACATTTGTAATATATTTTTTCATCAATTTTATATTTTTTTATAAAATCCCCTATATTTTAAAAAGTATGCAAAAAATACCCCTCTGTTTTCAGAATAAGCTAAAAACCCCCTCTATTTTGTTTTGATCAGCAGAAAACCCTTATTTTATTAGCAACTAACGAGAAGTGGAGGAGACGCGCGTCAGCTGCGTTTGGTAGTCATTTTCTGCGGTTTCAGTTCATATTTAGTGACACTTTGGACTAAAATACCCCTCTATGGGTCTATATAACATACAAAGGATTTTTTGACTTATTTTGTATCTTCCTTTTGCTATTTCTCACCCTAAAAAATAAGTATTAAATTTTGTCATATTAAATTTAAATTATATTTAATTTATTTAATATTAAATATTAAATTAAATTATATTTAAATTCAAATAATTTGATAAATGTTAATTATCAAATCTAAAATTATTTTAATTAATTAAATATATTTAATTACAATAATAATTATTATTAATTAGTCAAAATATTTAATTATTAAAATTATTTAAAATATTCTTAATTAACTAAAACACATTTTAATTAATATAACTAAAATTAATTAAAAATTAAAAAAAGAAAAACTGCGATTTCGCCCCTTTTTTCGCTGGAAACTTAACTTGTTTCTAAGTTTTCGGGGCCGTCCGAATGAATTTCCGACGTCCAATGGTACCATTCGAATCCTCTCTTG
Organism: Sesamum indicum; assembly: GCF_000512975.1. Lineage (NCBI taxonomy): Eukaryota > Viridiplantae > Streptophyta > Magnoliopsida > Lamiales > Pedaliaceae > Sesamum > Sesamum indicum. The sequence goes on from NC_026150.1 coordinate 16,299,897, forward strand.
AAGACGAACATTTTTATATTTTCAATTTGAGTTTTCGTCAATCAAAGAGAGTAGACTCGAGCCACGATCGTCGAACATGTTTGTCGTTGATTCGTCTCCGTCCCGTCGAATCTCTATCTCATACCACCACCATCAGACTTGTCTCTTCAATAAGGGTAGTTTTTTGTTTTTCTTAAATATATAATAATAATATATTTTTAAAATTTTAAATTATTTATATATAATATAAGTTAAATAATTTGTTGAATCTAAACCTTTTGTTTTTTTAAAATCTAACGGTTGAAACTAATTGATTAGATCTAACGATCAATATTTAATAAAAAAAGATCCAACGATCAATAAAATAATAAATAATATATATTAAGTAAGGGTACAACGGTCATTTTCTAAAAAATTAACACTGTTAGTTGGATTTAACGGAGATGGGGCGATTGAGTTGAGTTTTACAAAACACATGGGAGCTTTTAGCCTATTCTCATAATAGTAGCGTTTTTTTGGTAAATTCTTTAAAACACAGGGAGTTTTTATGCATTTTGTCCATAAATTAACCTAAAAGTAATGTTGTATTTAATTGGGGCAAAATATCTTTTTAGTCCCATAAAATAAGGACATACTTTTTTTTGTACCACAACTATGGCAGATGACGCTTTTAGCCACATAAAACTCAAAATAATATCTTTTTAGTTAAAAAAAAAATGTGATTTTGGGTCTTTTTCTAGTCCTAAAATTACGTCTTTTTAGTATTAAACAACGCATTTTTTGTCCCAAAAACCATAATGTACGTGACCTTTTGGAATTAAAAGTATGTAATTATGAATTTTATGGGACTAAAAGCGATACCTATCAAAGTTGTGGTACCAAAATAAATTTTATGAGACCAAAAAATTATTTCATGAGACCAAAAAATTATTTTGGCCAACTCAATTGCAATAGTGTGTAGACTGATATACATTAGTGAAAAATACATATAAAATTGTAAGGGTAATAAAGTAATTAGATATGTAGGAGACACACCATAAGCAAATACAACCCATCACACCGTATAATTACCAATACCACTTTAAATACCAAAATACTAATTTTTTAATCTAAGTTACTATTCATTGATTCTCTTGAAATCAGCACCCACTTTTCGAAAATTGCATTTCACCTGGTGTGCAATTGCGTCGTGGTAAAAATCCTAATTTTATCCTTTAGTAAAAAAACCTCGACCACATCATTGGCGTCGTCTGTGGGAAAAATTTACATCAACGTTGAGCATGACCAGGTCTCGAGCCCGTGACGTACACGATCTAGATGTAATCCGAGAAGCCCAAGCAAACGGAATGGAACAGAGCCCGGCTGGAGAACAACCAGTTCCTCAGGAGGTAACCCCCCTGACGCATGAGCAGGCATCCCTCAATGGGGGAGTCCCTCGTCACATCAACAATCTCTGCCCGTGTCCCTAACCGGAGTACTCCCCTCGGATGCTCCACCCCAAGAACCAATGATTCAGCTGACACAGGAGCCCTTGCTAGCCTTGATATGAGACGCGTCTACTCGAGCTGCAGCTCAAGCCATGGCCCAATTTGTGGCGCAACAACCAGTGAACCCGCCCCCTCCTTCCCCTCGCAGAAGTCGAGAACTATCGTCGGCTCCCGAGGAAGAGGAGCAGAGGCGAGAAGAAGTAAACAGTCATATCTCTAGACCCCAAGTTGTACAAACTCAAGATCGGAATCTCCATAACCAAGAATCTTCTGCCCCCCCCCCCCACCAACTCGGGGAGCCGAGGACTCCTAATTGTCGTTGGCTGTGGCACCTCCAAGACGAAGCTCATTTGCCTCCAATATTCTGGCCGAGGCGCTCCCAGCTGGTCTCAAGGTTTCGAATCTATCAGAATGTGACGGGACAGGAGATCCACAGGAACACCTAGACAAATTCTATGCCAAGATTGATTGGTATGATCTGAGTGACGCTGCGTACTGTAAAGTTTTCCACACTACACTCTCAAAACGCGCGTTGGTCTGGTTTAACCAACTGCCCACTGGAACTATTTCCAGCCTTGAGCAGTTGGTTCAGCATTTTTTGCACCACTTCTTCATGAACAAAAAGGTCTCGAAAACAGCGGCATACCTGTTAACTATTCGCCAAAAAGAAGGCGAGACCCTGAGAGACTTCATGCAAAGGTTCGTAGATGTAGTGCATGAGGTTCCCCATGTCAATCAAGAGTTGTTAGCCAGTATTGTCCAACAGAATTTACAACCGGAAAGATTCAAGGAGTCTATAGCCGGCAAACCCCCTAGCACTATGGAGGATTTACCTGTGTGCTCACAAAAGTACATCCGCATTGAGGAGTCGAACGCGATGGATCCTTCCTTCAATAACAAAAGGAAGGGTCGGGAAGAAGAGAAAGCGCCAAAGAAGAAGGAAGAATGCAAACATGTACCTCCAGCTGGTTTCGCCCACTATACCCCTTTGAATGCTCCCAGAGAGGAGATACTAGTTGTAGCTGAGCAGCAGAGACTGATAAATCAATGGCCGAGAAAAATGAAAGACAATCCTAAGAGGCTCAATCCGACAAATACTGTCATTTCCACCGAGACAGAGGGCACACAATGGAGGAGTGCCACCATTTGAAAAATGAGATAGAAAAGTTGATCCAAAGAGGATATTTAAAAGAATATGTCAATCAGGGATCGAAGCCCCAACCCCGGGACTCAACCTCCAAACAAGCTGGGAACGGCGACAACCTCCCCACGACAGGGGTCATCGCCGTGATTTCGGGTGGCCCCGCTGGGGGTGACTCGGCCAATGCGAGAAGGGCCCTCACCCGAGCAGCTAGGGGGAGTCATGCGCAAACCCCTATCCAAGTTCATAACATTAGATCGCAGCAAGAGGACGAGATTTCATTCGGCTAGCAAGACTTTGACCCAACGAGGAATCAAAACAATGACGCCCTGGTCATCTCCGCCACGATATCTAACTTCTGGGTCAAGAAAATTTTGGTGGATAGTGGAAGTTCTGTTGATATTATATTCCATGATGCATATGTCTAGTTAGGGATTGATAACGCATAACTTCGGAAGGTGAACACCCCTCTCACGGGTTTTAGCGGAGACATGATCCAACCAGTGGGGGAGGTGACGCTGCTGTTATCCCTCGGTTCTTATCCAAAGAGATCCACGAAATTAGTGAAGTTCCTCGTGGTGAAAGCCCCATCCGCTTACAATGTCATCTTGGGGAGACCAAGCCTAAACCTCTTCTGAGCGATAGCATCTACTTTCCACTTGAAGCTGAAATTCCCCACTCCTGACGGTGTGGGGGAAGCAATAGGGGATGAGAGAATGGCGAGGGAATGCTACATAAATACATTTAAATGATCTCGCGAGAAGATGGATGAAGCGACCGATGAAAAAATGAAGAGAAAAATAACTGATGGGAGACGAGAGGCAACAGATCCCCCGGAAGAGTACGTAGGAGCACCCAGTGGGGAAGAAAGAGTTGAAGCCGTGGAAGAGCTGAAGGTGATCCATCTCTCTGTAGATGGCGAAAAGACATTAAAGATAGGCACGGCGATGTGTTAGTCCACCGAAGAGAGTTTGACCCGATTTTTAACTGAAAATGAGGAAGTGTTTGCTTGGAGCATGATGGATTTCTATGGGATCCCTCCCGGCGTCATCACTCACCAACTCAACGTAAATCCCGAGGCAAAACCAGTGAAACAAAAGAGAAGGGTATTCGAGCCGGAGAGAAATCAGGCAATAAAAATGGAGGTGGATAAGCTGCTAGAAGCCAAGCACATACGCCCGGTGCAATATCCAGAGTGGATGGCTAACGTCGTCTTGGTTCCGAAGCCAAACGGAAAATGGCGCCTCAGCATCGACTTCACAAATTTGAACAAGGTGTGTCCAAAGGATCCCTTCCCCCTCCCACGTATCGACCTGTTGGTTGACTCCACCTCCGGATGTGAAATGTTGAGTTTTTTTTACGCGTATCAAGGATACAATCAAATTCTGTTGCCCCTGAAGATCAAGAGAAACCAAGTTTTGTCACAAACCAGGGGATCTTATGTTACAATGTCATGTCGTTCAGCCTGAAAAATGTAGGGGCAACATACCAACGGCTGGTCAACGACATGTTCAAAAACCAAATTGGTCGAAACATGGAAGTATATATAGACGACATGTGGGTTAAAAGTGTTAAAGAACAGGATCATGTCAAGGATCTAGACGAATGCCTCCAAATCCTAAAAGCTTTTGGCATGAAGTTGAATCCTGCTAAGTGTACCTTTGGGGTACGGGGGGGAAAATTTCTCGGTTACATGATCTCCGAAAGAGGGATAGAAGCAAACCCCGAAAAAATCAGCGCTATCATGCACATGCCCCCACCCAAATCGATCAAAGAGGTACAAAAGCTTGCGAGAAAATTGGATTCCCTGAATAGATTCATTTCGCGGTCGCGGATAAAGGCCGTCATTTCTTCAAGATACTTCGTGGCGCGGCAAAGTTTGAATGGAACAGATCTAGCCAAGAAGCATTCGACGAGCTGAATAGGTACTTGTCTTCACCGCCTCTATTGACAAAATCAAAAATGGGAGAAACCTTCTACCTTTACTTGGCGATTTCTGTTGATGCTGTCAGCTCAGTTTTAGTACGAAAGGAAAATAGAGAACACCGCCCGGTGTACTATATTAGTAGGATGCTGCAGGGGGCCGAATCCAGGTACTCCCAAATTGAAAAACTAGCCCTCTCTTTAATCACCGCAGCCAGAAAGTTGAGGCTGTATTTTCAGTCACACCAAGTGGTGGTGTTGACGAATCACCCCTTGAAACAAGTATTGTCGAGTCTAGAGCTCTCCAGAAGAATGGTCAAGTGGGCTATAGAGTTGAGTGAATTCGGCGTTGAATTTCACCCCAGGCCAGCCATTAAAGCACAAGTGCTAGCTGACTTCATCGTAGAGCTGGCACATGATGAAGCAAGTATTTCTACGTCTTCCTGGACTCTACACGTCGATGGATCGTCAACGATGACGGGAAATGGGGTCGGAATAGTTCTAGAGAACCCTGAAGGTGACCAATTCGAGTATGCTATAAAGCTGGAATACCCTTCGTCGAACAATGAAGCGGAATACGAGGCATTCTTAGCAGGAGGTGAGTTAGCTCTAGCCGTAGGGGCAAGGAAGATTATCATTTATAGCAACTCACAGTTGGTGGTTAACCAGATCCAAGGCTCATTCGAGAACGGAGATGAAAAAATGGCTAAGTATTCATTGAAAGCAAAAAAATCTACTTGAAAAGTTTGAAGAAGCCTCTGCTATCCAGGTGTCGAGGACGGAAAACGCTGTGGCTGACCAACTAGCTAAACTGGCAAGCTCGATGGCAGCCATCCGAAGCAGGAGAATCACTTTTCTCTTTTCAGAAAGAGCCGCGATAGAGAGAAAGAGGAGATCATGTGTGCTGACCCAATACCTCCGAGCTGGAAGGAAGAGATCGTCAAATTCCTAAGTAGTGGAGCCGTACCAGGGAACCAAAAAGAGGCGAAGGCCTTGAGAGGAAAAGCGTCCCGCTTTGTCATAATGGATGGAGAATTGTACAAACGCGGTTTCTCACTGTCTCTCTTAAAATGCCTAACCCCCGAAGAGGAAAATTATGTCTTACGAGAGACACACGAGGGAATTTGCGGAAACCACCTCGGAGGAAAAGCCTTAGCGGGAAAAGCCCTCAGGCAGGGTTTCTTTTGGCCAACGATGCTCTTCGATGCGCATAGGTTGGTAAGGCGATGCCGGGCGTGCCAAGAACATGCAAACATTAGTCACTAGCCGGCAGCGTTGATGCATCCCCTGGAAAGCCCCTGCCCTTTTGATTAGTGGGGCATGCACCTAGTGGGGCCATTTCCGCAAGCCGCGGGGCAAAGAAAGTTCCTAATCATTGCAGTGGACTATTTTACTAAGTGGGTTGAGGCCGAGCCGTTAGCCAAAATATCAGAGAAGGAAGTGATTAAGTTTTTATGGAAGAACATCATATGCCGCTTTGGCATCCCCCGCGCCATAATTTCTGACAATGGGACTCAGTTTTCGGGAAATAAACTTAAGGACTGGTGCAAGGGACTGGCGATAAAACAAGTCTTCACCTTAGTTAGTAATGCCCAAGCGAATGGGCAGACAGAAGTCACCAATCGGACGATACTTCAACACTTGAAGACACGTCTGGAAAATGCAAAGGGGCCATGGGTGGATGAGCTTCCCAGTGTCTTATGGGGTATCAAACGACGCCGAGGACTCCAACAGGAGAATCGCCTTTCAACCTAACCTATGGGATAGACGCCGTAGTCCCTGCAAAGATAGGAGAACTTAGTTGCCGAGTGAAATATTACAACCCAGACTGCAACGAGCAAAGATTGAGAATGAACTTAGACTTTGTCGAAGAAGTCAGAGAGAAAGCCGCAATCCAGGCTGCTGTGTACAGAACTAAAATGGCAAAAGTATACAATGCGAGAGTCAAGCCCAGAAACTTTCAAGTAGGAGACCTGGTGATGCGAAAAGCCGAGGCCTTGGGCCCCATTGGGAAACTGGACCCCAAATAGGAAGGCCCCTACAAAGTTGTAGATGTGGTGAGTGCGGGGGCTTACAAGTTGTAACAGCTCGATGGGAAGAACATCCCTCGCACATGGAACATAAAAAATCTGAAGAAGTATTACTGTTAAGTTGTTTGAGTAGATAGAGTTACTTTTTGAACAATTTGTAATACAGGACGAAGTAGAAGTGTAACGTTTTTCTCTGACCCCTTGCGAAACCCTTGTAATTCGTGCTCGAGTAATAAAGTTAATTTTCCTGCCCTAGTTAATCTTTTCGACAAGGGGACTATGGATCTTCATGAGGCCCCCTTGAGGCATTACTTGCCCAGGGACCCCTAAACAGAAGTCCATCAAAGATCACCCTCCAGCGATGTTGTCCCCGGAAAATTTTGCCCCCCATAAATGAAGTTGGCAGAAATCTAACTCTGGGACTCGAGCAAAACCATCCCTCGAGGCAACACCCAATCAAAATACTTTGCGTAAGAGAAGGCAAACTCGTCCAAGAAATGTACAAGGCAAACAAAATAAAAGCCGATTACGTAAACTACTACAATCACGAATCAAAGTCGATTACAAGCCGGATGTCAAAGACTAAATAATAAATCCACTCACATGCCGATAATAAATCCTAGAAAACACATGAAAAACTACGAAACTTCTAGACTTGGGGGCTCAACCGTCGGCAACTTCCATCACCTCCTCTTTACCCTCCGACACCTCGGGATCGAGGAGTCCAATGTCCTCCTCAACAATTCGGCCTTTCTCGCGAAGGGTCCGACGAAGGACTCGACGGCACTTTCGAATAGCGTCGTCATAAATTGGAGCTGCCCGATCAGTTAAGATTGTCTCGAACTCCTCCGATTCCTGAAATTTCGAAACCGCCTCCTCTTGAGTCTTAGCAATAAAAGCAACACCGGAGGGCGAGGATAAAAATTTCTTCCCACTGGAGACCTCGCGCTCAAATCGACGCTCCCAAGAAGCAATATTCCCTAAAGCATCATCCCTCTCTTCTTTGAGCCGGGAAAAGTCGCCTTCCCGCTGCTCCAAAGCAGCCTCCAAACGCTTCATTTCGGCCAGTTGGGCAGCTCATCGATTTTTAACCGCCGTTGTCACAACTAGATCCTACAAAAATAAAATAGACTAATCAAAACCAACGGAATCACACAAAGTAGTTGGGTAAAAAGCACAATACAAACCCGAGCTGGGGGGAGGAGCCAACCCCCCCACCTCGAGGCGCCTCGATCTGACAACGGCGCATCCCCCCACCTTCGCCTTACCCTCCCTTCTGTCGGGCATGTCGTCACCCGTCGACTACTCTCACATTCACCCTCTCCACTCCACATCTCAATCAAAGAAGTAAAAAATAAGCAAGTGCACCAAATGAAAAGGGAAGCAAAAATTTAACCAAGGAAGTTACCTTTGCTAGCCATGTGGAGAAGTATGGAAATAGAGATGCAAATGGAAAGAGGGCAAATGCAAGGAAAAAAAATGTAAGTAAGTAGATAGGAGACAATTAATAGCCCCCAACCACCCACCTACTCTCATTTATTATTTGTAGTTAGTCTTCTTTAGTGTTTACTCTCACATAAAATATTACACCAGCAAGTGCAAATTCCATCCGAGAGTGGGGGGGCTGTATGATATACATTAGTAAAAATACATATAAAATTATAAGGGTAAAAAAGTAATTGGATATGTAGGAGACACACCATAAGCAAATACAACCCATCACACCGTATAATTGCCAATACCACTATAAATACCAAAATACTAATTTTTTAATCCAAGTTGCTATTCATTGATTCTCTTGAAATCAGCAGCCACTTTTCAAAAATTACATTTCACCTGGTGTGCAATTGCGTCATGGTAAAAATCTCAATTTTATCCTTTAGTAAAAAAACATCGACCACATCATAGACTAATTAATAGATTTCGCATATATTAACAGAAAAAGATAGAGTAGAAGGACTATCTCACTTCCAAACCATTACAAATTCTCTGGCCAACTTAATTTTTGGCATTTTATTAAACTGGTCATCGTAACATTACTCCTTCCATTGATCAAACTTTCAAAAGGACATGACCCAAACCATCCTTCTAACTTTACTTTTCCGCTGCACATTTTGCAATGCGAAAAAATTTAGGCAGCTTTAGGAGTATATATATTTGATGAATAATCAGTACTTATACTGAATCTAACTTTCCATTACAATGAAGGGTAAAATATATTTTTAATCCATAAGTGCATCTATTTTCAATTTTGGTCCTACACTCAGGTCAATTCGCACATTAAGTCCTGTATGTATTCTTTTTTTTGTTTTTTCAATTTGAGGATCATTGAGGGATTTCCGTCCAATTGATAACGGCAATTGCTCTCTCCATTAGTCAATAGAGTCAAAATAAGGATAAATTACATTTTTTGTCTCATAAGTGAACTTGTTTCCAATTTTGGTCCCATAAATTTAAAATTAGGTACGCACGTCTTATATGACCTTATAGTTATCCTGAAATTTCCTTTAATTGCTCCATCATATATTTGCGTACATATATATATACACATATTGACCATATTAAAAAAATTGAACGTATAATTCAATATAAATTAAAATCTTGTATCATAATTAACTTCTTATATATGTTATTAAACAAACACACCATACATTACAACAACAAGCATACATTGCAAGAGGCCTCATAGGGCTCCATTTATTATTTGAAGAACTAGTGTGTAAACCACAACCAGTTATTCATATTGATCAAACCACACAAACCAAAAACAAAGAGCACACGTACGCGCGAGATACATATTTCAACTTATATAGTACCTTGGGATTCATTAATTGTATATAGTAAGATCATTCACTTTACTTTTTCCACAGCTTTCAGCCTCTTCTCAATCTCACTTTCCGCAGTATCAGTAATTTCCCTCTTTTTTAGGCCACCCAAAGGCTCATTCCTTGTTAAGAAATTTGTGAACCAAATTGCAGACTGTTTCGGATATCGTGTAAGATTATTCATGAAGTCCACATATATGAGTCCGAATCTAACTGTGTATCCTTCTGTCCATTCATAGTTGTCAGACCATGACCATACAAAGTAACCCCTTACGTCCACGGGGGTGTCTTCGCTGCAATTGGAATATGATCAATTTTGTGAGCAATATTAAAAAATGAATTGTATATATATTGATATTGGATGATTTGGAACATCAGATTCCACAATGAAGAAATGAAGATTCGATAGCAATATTGTTGGGGAAAAATATAAATTTGGTTCTGTAATTTAGGGATAGCATTTTTAACCCTACCCAAACTGAATTTCGCAGTTTAGTGTTGTACCTTTAAGATTTTGTCAATTTAGTCCTGTCCTGGCCAATTTGGCTGAAAAATTGCACATAACTTGCACATGATCTAATTAAATTGCAATCTAGTCCTGTAACTTTGGAAACTAATTTTTTTATCCAACTTGACTTAAAAGAACTATTATAAAAATTAATTCATACACAACAAAAAATTCCACTTCTTAAGATATTAGACTAAAATTATAATCTTTTCAATCTAGATAAGAGCATAAATTAATTTTAGTAATATTTTGGAGTCTAGATGTAGTAGTTTTTCTTAAAAGACTCACTCATGCATTGCTTGTAGAATATATGCAAGATGGTCTTGGTGGTATTTCACCCTCACTGGATCAACACAAGCATCACAAGCAGTGAGCTTGCAATCACTCTTTTCATCCACACCTGAAAAAAATAATTGCAAAAATTTACTGCTAAATGTCATTTATAAAAAAACTATTTAGAAACAACTTGCATTATAAAAAAGTAATTAGCACGTTACCATTCTCTGTGATGTATATAGGCGGTATGCTATCATATGTCGCTTTTGTATACGTCAAAAGTTTTTTAATTCCCCACGGGACTATGTGTAACCATGATGAACCAGCCTAAAATCCAAGCAAAAAACAAGTTTATTCATTAACGAATAGATCAATTATTTTATAAATTTAAACAAACATAAAAAAATGCATGCGTGCACTTATATTATATATATATATGTGTGTGTGTGTGTGTGTGTGTGTGCGTGCTTCATATATTAGCACGTGATAGCTAGCCAACTAGTTACTTCACCAGAAAAAAACAAAACAAGAGTAAAAAAAACATTATTTGAAAAATTAAAAATGAGGATCTTACCACGGGGCCGATTAGTATCCCTCCTCGATTGTCTGTAGAAAAAAAAATTATCATATGACTTATAATTCTAAAATAAAAAGGAAAAAGAAAAAAAAAAAACAACTAAGATTTTGCTACATAAGATTGTCTGCAACATATATACCCTGATATTTAACATGTTGATCTTTGAAGTAGCCATCTTCACATTGGGGATCAGGATCATTAGCAGCATAGATGGCTGTATAGTAGTTCAATCCCAGAAAATCGTAGGATCCTTTAAGCCTTTGGGATTCACGTTGTGAAAATGGAGCCAGATTTTCAGGAGGAACATAATCAATCATATTTTGAGGATAGTTTCCCGTAACTATAGGCTCCAAAAACCTGCAATGGTTCATCAATCTATATTAAGAAACATACTTCATGAAAAGTAGAATTAAGTGAACAGAACATACATGCATGCATGCACTGCAATTAGTATCATGCAATGAGGATTACAACAAGTTTGCTTACCATCCCAATGAAAAATCGAGGGCTCTTTTTTGAGCGGCAATATCATCTTTATCTTGTTCACATAGAGGTTCGTACCAGACGCAACAAAGTGTTATACCGATCTTCCCTCCTTGATGTCCCTATAATTATTATATACGGTTTTCCAATAAGCCAAAACTTTATACATGGAGGCATTATAAATTGCATCCTAACTAATTAAATAATTATATAAACTAAACATGCATTAAAAATGCCTAAATTAACCTGAAATTTGGTTCTGTAACTGTGCACAGCTTCGGAATGAGCAAGGAGCATATTTCTTGCAGCAGTATACACATTCTTAGGATCATATGTGTTTGGACCGGAACCATAGAGATTACGGTTATTAATATTACTGCTTTGAAATGTGGATAAGAGATGCTTTGGGTCATGATGAAGACCTCTGTGAGGAGGAATATTAGTTCCATTTCTAAAAGCGGTTGATGATGATCGTAAAAGTGAGGTAAAAGCTGAGCGGACGTATGGTGGAGTAGAAGTCAAATCGACGTCCGCTGGAGGTGAATCAGAAACAAAATCTTTTGATTGTGGAGCTAAAGCTGAAACATAAGCTGAAGAAATAGCTTGACTAGGTGGAAAAGTGCATGAAGCATATCCATTAACACAATAGGTTGTCGGCTCATTCACTGTGATCCAATGTTTCACCCGATCACCAAATTCCCAGAAGCATAACTCAACATATTCACGAAAATCTTTCCTGTTGCAAAACCCAAAAAAAGAAAATTAAATGTTACATCCATCATTTCTATGTACAAATAATACAACAGATTTTGGAGACATATATGAATATATCGTTTAATAAGTCCACTTACACTATTTGTTTGCTTAAGAACCCACCATACTCTTCTTGTAGTGCTTGAGGTAAATCAAAATGAAAAAGAGTCACATATGGTTCAAGGCCTGCATTACAGGGACGACATATATGCATGTTAATTATAATGACATAACCATATGCAGTTACTTATTTGAAGGTGTATGCAGTGTTGTGTGCATATTAATATGTAATTTACGAAAAGACTGCACAAGAAATGAGTTGTTGCATATATATTTTGATTCCAACCATGTTTGATAACAGTATTGATAACGGTGTTATAGTAGTCAATTCCTTCTTTGTTGATTCCAGCACAACACCTTCCACCTAATAATGAAACGAGTAGAACACAGTTAATAACACTTAATATATATATGTGAAAAAATATAGGAAGTTTTATTTTTCATGACTCCAAGTTCAAAGATAAAAAAATAATTAATTTATTAAATTGTAATTAAATTTTATTGTATATCTTACCGGGCAAAATTCTTGACCATGAAATTGAAAATCTATAGGCATCAAACCCCATTTTCTTCATCAATGTAATATCTTCCTGCAAATAAATTAATTAAATGTAAGTATATAAAAATTTTATACATTCCCATTAAATTCTAAAGAGAGTTAAAAAAGATGACCTCGAATCTGGCATACAAATCAGTAGCCACATTTCCATTGGATCCATCAATGACTCTTCCTGTCACTCAGAATCAATCCATGTATTTATCAGTTGGATTTTGCAATTAAACTAATTTGCATAGCAGTCACATTATATATAAATGTATATATATATATATATATGTATATACACAGAGAGAATGAGAGAGAGAGAGAGAGAGAGACCAGGAGTCTTGAGGGCAAACGTGTCCCAGATACTAGGCCCCCTCCCACCTTTTGCAGCACCACCTTCAAACTGAATTAATTCAACATATTAAATTTGAAACACAAAAAGATCATCCATGATAATTAAAATCTTGTGATTATATATATATACATATGATCATTAGCAATTTGGATTAATATTGAGTATTAAACCTGATAAGCAGCTGTCGCAGATCCAAAGATAAAATTTGAAGGGAAATCATGGCGACTGATGTTGCTGTTGTGGTTGCGGACTTTGGAGTTGAGATATTCGTTAAACTGATCCTCATATGCTGCTGGACTGTGGAGGACTGAGAGGCTGTTGTTCTTCTCCATTTCAGACAGTAGGTACGTACTAGCTAAGCTGGTTATATATAGAATGCAAGAAAGTAGTTATTGTAATTTTGGGTTGACAAAAATGATAAGACAATGGACGTATTTATAGGTGTTCCATATGGCTTCATGCAAGAATCCAATTGTTTCCTTGTCTGCCAAGTACCTATGTATCTATCATCCAAAAGTTAAAGCATGCTAATCATCACAATCTTATTTTATTTGTCTTCCTTCTTCTGCACTTTAGTTTTTGCTATATTGGGCACCATACCTTTTCAATTTTAAAATAAAAAATTTTACTTTTATCCCGTAAGATAGCAGAAGCAATATATTTAGTCCCATATTTTTTTAAATTACACAATTAGCTCCACACTTTCCTCCAAAGTGTCCCATTAACAGGCATATACACTTCATGTGCGCGTGATGGTAATCTTATACATGTGCGCATATACACTTCATCTTACATAATTTTAGACCAAATGTTTTAAAAATTCTCAATTTTTGGAATAAATTGGTAATCTTAGAAAACGTAGGACTAAATATGTCGACCCTGGACCAATAATAAAATTTTGGCCTAAAATGAATGATAACAAATGCCCAAAAACAAAGATTGTTAGGTAATATAAAACTTTTCATGCTTTAATATAATTAGGTCATTAGAAGATCACCGTCAAACAGTAACGCTTTTAAAAAGAACTAGGATTAATCACGACATGGATAAGTTTATGGCGGGCCATCCATGTGTATGATGATGGCCAAGATTTGACGAAAGGAAGGAGAGGAAAAAGAAAGCAAAACTAAAGCAAAAGAAAGAAATCGAATACGAATAAGAAAAAGAAAAGAATAAAAATAAAAATATATATATATATATGAGTAATTAAATATCCGTACACGAGGAACACGCAATTATATTTATAACATGCATTAATTTTATTATGGGACTCATTTTGGTGTGCTTATTATTCTTTTACTAATCTAATTTATCTTCGACCCAAAAACTCAAAAGTAAACAATTAATGTTAGTTGCATATACAATAAGATGATCAAAGTTGATGTTGTCTCATTTCGCATTACAATAAGATGATCAAAGTTGATGTTGTCTCATTTCCCATTAATTTCCACAAAAAAAAAAAAAAGGTATAATAATGAAAGAAGAGAAGATCGATCTTCATCAACTGTCAAACTTGAAGAAAGCTTAGTAAGAATTAAAGCATAGCTTCAAATGTCCAAAGTACATGAAATGTGGTCATAATTAACTGCTCAACAAGAGCTGTGTACAAAAACTTAACACACATAAGCTATGGATTGTTATATAAATAAGAGACTTTTGAAAGGAATAAAGAAAAAGAAAAGCAATCGCATATTAATTTTTTTATCAGACAAAGGTATTCTATACAATTCCCAAACTCGAATATATATAGTTCATTAAATATGACTTGTTTTGCTATACAATTCGTCTCTGATGTTGTTAAATGATTGCTTAAAAATCGAGATGGCTGAGACTTGGTTATTTCCATCTGTATTTCCATAGCTAATTTTTTCTTTAATTTAGCCACGGAAATTTCCATCTCTGATGCTGTAAATAGGAATTTTTTTATTTATGAAAATATTAAAACACAAAAAATAAGAATATTTTTTATTTATGAATTCTTTATATATTTAATTTTATATTTAATATTTAATCAGTTTTATAATGTAAATTAACTATATATTATAATTATTAATCAATATCATACATTTTATTTTGGATAATAATAAATTATGGTTACTATGGTACTTTTATTTATACATTTGATCTTTATATAAAAATAAATTTAATCAACAACTTAATAAATTATTAATACTTTTTATAATTAAAATTATTATAATATTTTTATTTTATATTTTAATATATATTTGTATTATGTTATACATTTTTTAAATTGACAAGTAATTCACTTATGATTTTTATTATTTATAAATTTATGTCAAAATTTAGTAATTCCTATGAATTAATCTAAAAATCATAATAATAATAATAATAACAACAACAATAATAATAATGATGATGATGGTTGAACAATTCTAATTATTATTTTATTAGATATATAATGAGATTAAAAAGTTTAATCAATAATTACGATATCTTAAAATTCGAGCACCTGATTCATACGATTTAATCAATAATTACGATATCTTAAAATTCGAGCACCTGATTCATACGAAATTTAAATATATACAAGACTCTGTCCATTAGATCATATCAGACGGTATGATTTAAAATCACAGGGCCTAATTCAATGATACACCGTCTTGAATGATTATATTTATGTTTCGAGTACGATATCTTGACATCCGTATATCCAATAAGTCTAAAACTTTACCAAATGTATTTTTTTGTAAGTTTTATCATATCTAACGGTTTGATCTGAATTATGATGGCCCAATTAACCCATGTGTTCAACAATGTAAATTATCGATTAGCAAAATTTCTGAAAAATTTTGTATCTAATGATGTGCGGAGGAGATATGTTTTGTATCACCACTTGTAGTTCTAACTACTGCTGTGCAATTAATGTTATCCTGGTCGAGTATATTAAACGAAATACTAGTACTCAGGCTTTACGTCGATGTGAAATTCACGATAATATATAGCTATTTTGCAGCCAATACTTCAACAATTTTCCAAACATTCTTCATAGTTGATTGTGTATAGGAATATAAAGTTTTCACTGGACACTGGTGGTAATTAGAAGTAGCATGTCAGAGAGTAACATGAAACTTGAAATCCAACCAAGATTCTAGATAGCCATAGCTATGTGATCACAAGTGCAGCAGATCTGAGAATTGGTCGATTTCCTTACATCTCATGTTTGTATGTTGGCCCCAACTTCTGATGACGCAACCCCTTTTTCTGCGAAAATGAGTTTGCAGAAATGCATGATAGTTGTATCAGATTCACGTTCATCGTCCGTTTTCGATCTTTCTGATGGATCAGAAATTTTTTTTCTGACATAGACAATAACGAAGTGAGTGCAAGATACTCTACTAGTGTATACCTGAACAAACAACATGAAACTAGCTATGAACTGACTCAGGTAATCAGTCATTGCCACCCAATTAAAACAGAAGGCAAATGAACTTATAATTCTTGGTTTTAACTCTGCCAAGAACCTTAAGAATGTGAAGACAGATTCCTTGTACTAAAGCATAATACATGTCGGATCTTCATCACTGCTGCTTGCTGTCGGTAACGAAAGGGTGTTTGATTGATTGTTTAAAGGGATGAATGGTGTTTTTCTTCTGTCAAAGTATGGAAACTAAAATAGTCTCATTGTGTTTGGATTTGTAATTTGGTGTTTTGGTTGTGTTTTGGAGATAGAGAGAGAAAAATAAAAATAAATAAGTATGTGTTTGAGATAGATGGTATGTTCAGATTTGTGTTTTGATATAATATAAAATAGTTTAAAATAAGTGGTGTATGTTTGATATTGGGATATAGGAGACAAATTACTGTTGGATGTCAAATCATGTCTTTTTTGTATATATTTATTAATATAATTGTGTATGTATATAATAGTTTGTTTGTTAGTGAAATATAGTATATATATTTAAATTAAGTAATTATCTTTGTTAAATATTTTTTTGTAATATTTTAAATAATAATTACAAATTTAATGAATAATTTACTGCACTGTAATATTATCTCAAATTAGATCTTGTTACACCTACAATTTGGACTAACAAAAATATAATATATAAACATTTGAATAATAGATATTTGTTTTTAAGTACGTATTATTTGTATATTTTTCTCAATTTTCAAATTTCTCAAATATTTCACATAAGTATTAAAAATTTTGAGTTCGAAATATTAAAATAGTGTAAGTTCAAAAAATTTGAAATTAATATTTAGTAAATTGAAGTATAGTAATGTGATGAAAATACATTCGTTTGTTTTGTATTCGGATTGATTAATTATAATAGATAATTAAAGTAATAAAAAATATGAATTTCGTACATAGTACTGGTGTATTATCCGCAATATACAAAACTAAGTAATTTCTTGAGGTAGAAAATTTTAATATATTTTTAATCAGTATCACTGATAGTAAATATTTTTAATATCAATATTTTTGTAAGTTAAAAATTATTTTTATGTATAATTGTTGCTTAGATTTAACATATAGCATATATATTAAATAATATATAATATACATTATATAGATAATTTAAAAAAATTCACTATATCTCATCTGTTTTGGTGTGGAGTTTATTACTTTATATTAAATAATAATTAAAAATTAAATAAATAATTACATGCACTACAGTATTATGTTGAAAATCATTTCATCCGCCTTTATATTCGCGGTGAAAATATTTAATTGATAAATCAAATAATAAGTACTTGCATTACGCATGCAGTAATTATACAGTGTCCACACAGTTCAAATTTTGAAAAAAAAAAATCGTTCAAATAGAAAACTATATTGATTCCAAAATATGTAAATAATCAAAGTTTAATCAATTAGCATTGATTAGTCAAAAGCAGAACAATTAAAATTATTTTTACTCATGACATACAAGGCTGTCAATTTTTGGGGATGATGAAAATGTAATTACACAACTGCACGATATATAAGAAACTAATGCATTTGACACACACAAACTACTCCACAACTGCACGATATATAAGAAACTAATGCATTTGACACACACAAACTACTCGATTAGTTGTTTTCTTTTAAATGATTAAATCAATATTCGACTTGAAAGTTTCCCTGTCGGCAGTGTATGTCTAAGGACCGTCACGACGGTGTGGTGGTAGTCCTCGTGGTCGCGGTGAGCGCGCTGTGCTGTCTCCCTCACTGTACGTCTGGGCACCCCGATCAGACTGCACACCAATCCGACGAATGTAGTCAGTCCACGATCCAATCCCCCCCACTTCTGAGCCCATGTCGATACTGCGTCGTGCAGCTACTGAGGTACTGCATGCTAGAACCGGGCCACCATCTCCACGAGCTACATGGTCCACTGCATCCCAACTGGCGACGTGCGTATGTGACTGTAACGATGGGGCAGTAGAATCCGATACAACAATAGGTGCATCCACGCTACCTCTCACCGGATTACGCACGATGTTACCACTTTCGTTATTTCCTGCTTCGCTTTGTGCCTCAATAGGAACACCTGGCAACATGATGCGCCCCCACACCTCTAACATGCTGGGATAATGTGGCTCTGGGTACTCATAGTACCGTCTAGCAAATGAAAAACGCTGTAAAAAGGGTCCAATTATAAATTTGTTAGCGTTGGAAATTACAATAGTATTTTCAAACGAT
>NC_026150.1:16318674-16376913 GCF_000512975.1 Sesamum indicum
TAAGGATATCCAAAATGTCTACGTAATGCGCGTGCCCAGTAACTCATCTGCGCCTCCGCAAGTGCATCGTCTCTCATAGGCGCCCGAGTGTTGTCGTCAAGTATCATCCACATGAAGCGCTGCTCAATATTT
The DNA here is from genome assembly GCF_000512975.1 of Sesamum indicum. NCBI lineage: Eukaryota > Viridiplantae > Streptophyta > Magnoliopsida > Lamiales > Pedaliaceae > Sesamum > Sesamum indicum. Next base: position 16,318,807 of record NC_026150.1, read on the forward strand.
AAACTCTAGTGGTCGTCCTATGGAAATCCAGCACTCTCCAGATATCTGCGGTATGCCATGGCTGCAAAGAATTACGGTCAGCAAAATAATTATTGTGCAAATTCGCAGCACGTGTGCAGTTGAAAAATGTACAAAACTGTCAATTTGTTTAAAACTACTATCTAAACAGTTTCACAAATGTGAACAATCAAGCACATCTATAATTTTTCATGCAAATAGTACTAAACGATATTATAGCGTAACATAAACAAGACAAAGTTACATTAGGAAAGTAGTTTGAATAGTTCACATATGAATCAACACTGTCCACTACGTTCATTGCTAGTTTCGATGGTTGGCTGCCCACATTTGCATCGCTATGCTATCTCGAAGGTTGCGCTGGGCTTCTATCTCGTAAGTGGTTGGATGTCCCCTATGGTAGAATGAATCCGTGTCAGTCTGAATATCTTCATCTGGTTCGTTGAATATGATGTCATCGTTGCTGAACTTACGGATGAAGTTATGAAGGGCGCAACAGGCAATTACTATATCGACCTGGTGGTTCTGAAGGTAGCTCGGCATCCCCCACTGTAGTATTGAAAAACGTTTTTTCAGTACATCGAAGCATCGTTCAATTACGTTTCTCAACCTTGAATGTGCATGGTTAAACATGTCCTGTGGGGTATGATATCGACGACCTTGTCCCCTCCACTCAGGTAGGTGATACCTTGTTCCTCGATAAGGAGCCAGGAAACATTGGTAGTTTGCGAAACCCGCGTCTACCAAATAATACTTACCTGCATTGTCACAAGGTATCATCATAAAGAGAACCGCTAGTGCCACGTAATTGGTCCTTAAACTAGAGGTTGGTGGAATCTAATTTATATATTACAATACTCACCGATTGGAGGGAAAGGAAAATTTCGATCCTGTGAAACTGCATGGTCCAGGACACGGGCATCGGCCGCACTTCCTTCCCACCCAGCATACACATAAGTGAAATTCATGTCGAAATCACATATTGCTAGTACATTCTATGCTAGGCGGCCTTTCCGCGACCTGTATCGATTTTGGTCAACTTGGGGGACCCATGCAGGTACCAACGTTCCGTCCATCGCTCCAACGCAATCCTACAAGAATTTCAACAATTACGTATAGCTACATGCATGAAATATTACGATAATGATAGATGTGGTACGTACCTTGAAGTATGGGTAGAATTCTGGGTTATTTGCCACTCTCGGATGTGTGTTTGTAAAATTCGGATGTGTTATTAGTTCTGGCGCCATAGCGCACAAGGCAGAAAGCACTCGGTGGAATCTACGATTAATAGTCTCCAATGAGTGTTGAAATCGCTCCATATTGTCGCGGTGCCTTTTATGCATGCCAACCGTTTGCATGAAAGTGCAACCTCCTCAATTGAGGTAACTCTGGACGTCTGACCATGAGGCAATAAACCTCTACTAGTCAATGCATCAACCAAAGCATAAAAGCATGGCTTGGTCATGCAAATGTTGTCAAAAAACCTTCCCTGGTGTGGGGTCGTCATAATCTCCGCAACCCAAAACAAGATAAATTAGTGTGTAAGTTACATGCATTAGATGTCTGTTGGCTGGGGACATGAAAATACTTAACGAGCATGGGTACTTGGATTGAGTGCAATATGATTAAATCGGTAATACATACATGCACGAATAGACATAATAAAATCAGTAACATTCCAATTTTCTAACAATCAAGCAATACAGTCACTTGCCCAAAGAGTACAACCATCGGAGTTTATTCTCGTCATTAAGACGTAAGAAGATCGTGCGCGTGCTGTGACTGTGAAAACGCTCCAATGCGGTGGTGAAGATGATATCTGGCAAATCATTAAACTTTGTCAACTCGTCTACGCACCGCTCAATTGATTCAGTAGCTTTGGGCCCGGTTCGGTCAATCTTCCCTTGAAGTGATTCATTCAACTTATCCATCGTCTGACACTTCTTAGCTTGCAACTCACTAGCTACTCGTCGGAATCGACGCCCGCTGCCAGATGGACCAGCGGAAGCATGCGATGGTCCCGGGGAAGAAAAGTATTCGTCTGGGGACGTCATGGGAACAGATTGAGAGAATGTTGTATCTTCGTACTCATCTCGTGAACGACGGCTGCCCGAATGTGTGCCATCCATCTGTTCATCGTCTATGTGGTTGGTGTTGTGGATTGTCCGACGTTGTTGTGATGACGAACGCGCGAGCCCACCAGTTGCGGTGTTTCGTGAGAACATTTCAGTACATAGGTCAAAGCGTTGAAGCCCATGCTCAACTATTTTTTTATATTCAGGATTTTCCTGCATTTATTTATAGTGTCAAGATATGTAATTAGTTTGCGACTCTGTAAGGACACTGCAATCAAGAAGGCAGCAGGAGTAGATTTTTACCCGATACAGCTCCTCCAAGCGTCCTGCATCGTCTGTTATGGTATTCCTTTCTGAATCCCATCCCCACCCAGTCCCCCTATTCAATATTTCGTTTAACAAACGCCAAGCACGACGCAGCCTGTTAAGTTTGCCCTTAAGCTGTACCGTCGTAAGAAGACAACCCTGACTCATAACCGAGTTCATTCGCTCGGTTACACGAGCCCAGACTGACGGTGGAAATGTGGATGATTGGAGTCGGTGTGTGATGAACTCCTCATGCATTAACTCAATGAACACGCGTTCCATTTCCGTGGTCCACAATACTTTATCGTATCGAGATGAGTGGGAGGAACCAGCGTCATTTGGGTGTTGCATCTTTGTGGGTTGTCTTATATATCAAAGTTTCGTAACAATTAATTACAATCGTTTACATATCCATAAGGAAAAAAACTGCCGCACATCACAAAGGGTTGGAATTATAAACAAACAATAATCATCTCGCTAATGAGTTACTAGAACATAAAACCATATGGTACCACGAGATGATTGCTTGAATTTTTTGAAATAATAATCTGGTTAACACCATTATAAAAGATGAAATTATTTTTAGTTTTTCCATGTAGTAGTTCAGTAATGTTTTTTGGGGAATGAATGAAAACAAACTTCATTTGTCAATAAGCGATAATTGTATCATTATTTATGCGAGTGTTACAATAATTCTGTATTCATTTTCTTGATAAGTTTGATAATAATTATACTGAAACATGCATTAAATCATTTATAATTATTTATACTGATTATTTAAATGGTCAGATTCGTTAATTGAATTTTTTTATTTTATTTAATATCTATATATATAATATAATTTGTATAATAAAAAATAATAATATATGGAAGACTTAAAAATAAAAATTCAATGAGATGAAAGTGAAGCAAAGTGCGACAAGCCATCTGAATTTCAACACAAATTATCGTTTATTACTCAACTTGCTCTCATTTTTTATTTTCTATGAGAAGTTTCGTTGGGCTAAGGATGCTATAAGCTATAACCTCGATAAAGTCAAACAGCAACGTTTAGCTCTAATGATACCATATTCATTGATTTGGTTTAGCTCTAGTTTCTTATGTATTCCATTAATATTTTTCCAAAAAAAATTATAATTACTTACAACATCAGCACTATGTTCCCCACATTGTTTCCCAAAATGCACGCTAAATTGCATAAAAGCACGCACTATCATTTTTTACCCTTTTCTAGAGTATGGATCCAATTAAAGCCGAACCAAACTGATAAGCATTTCCAAAAAAAATCCAATTTTCACCTAAACCACTGAATTAAAGTAGTGTCTAGACAACATTACTCAAACCTCACTGCAACACAACCATCAAACCATTGAAAAAGAAGTTTGTTGTTTTAAGCACCAAAAGAAAATTTGATAAAAATATAATTCATCAAGAATTCCCTTTTTGAACAAGGCGTCCAGTAACTAAGACCACAAAACACTATCATCCATACAAATCTACAACAAATCCAGAAGCAGCAAACACTACAGTCAACACACACCATTGTTAAAATCCACTTCCCTACAGTTAAATCTCCTTATAAAACCATTTCAATCAAATAAAAGAAACTTTTCCAGAACAAGCGGAAACTATCATAAATTCTACTATTTATGTAGTTAGACAAATACAAGAAGTATGAGCAAAAACCTCAAAGTGGCACAAGCCGAACTCAAACTGATAAGCATTTCCAAGAAAATCCCTTAATTTTCATCGAAACCGCTGAATTAAAGTAGTGTCTAGACAATATTGCTCAAACCTCATTGCAACACCACCATCAAACCAAAGGAAAAAGAAGTTTGCTGTTTTAAGCACCAAAAGCTTGCATTTGACAAAAATATAATTCATGAAGAATTCCATTTTTAAACAAGGCGTCCAGTAACTAAGACCACAAAACACCATCATCCATACAAATCTACAACAAATCAAGTAGCAGCAAACACTGCAGTCAACACACGCCATTGTTAACATCCACATCCCTACAGTTAAATCTCCTTATAAAACCATTTCAATCAAATAAAAGAAACTTTTCCAGAACAAGATTGAACCATTAAATATGTTCAACACCTACAAAATTGAAAGTAACATAACATAGAAAGCAACTTAACCAAGTGATAACTGCATTAACAAACATAAATCATCACTACAGATCTCAAACATCAGATTGTTACGAAGCGAATAACAACACATCATTGAATACAAATATAGGCATTCAGTTTTACTCACCGGAAAAAGGTAGCGAGATTTCGCTTTTACTGGCAGCTTCAAAAACTGAGTAAAATGATATCTGAATTAACAATGAAAGCTTCAATGTGGTGTTTTTATCGCACTATATATTGTATATATAGACATACACCTCGCTGTGCAGATTATTGTAGATGCATTATTGAATCACTATTCAATGTATGAATCAACAGGAACAGCAGGAAAAGGTGAAAATCTGACAACAATTTAAAGAAATAAAGCACTGTGCACATGTGAAATATCATATCACCGCAGACAATAATTTAAGGCAAATACTGTTGAACCGACAAACTTTTCAGTATGTATACATCCACACCCAACTCTGAAGACAACAGAAAATTCAGAAATCAGAATTTGAATGGAAGAAATCGTGCAATTAAAGTAAAAAAACAAGAAATTGTCGGCACTCGCCGTGGCTAATTCATGTGGCACTCGCCGTGGCTATTCAAGTAAACCTCGGTGAGGGCGCGATCTTCGTCGGCGGGGCCAACGGAGAAGGAACGGTGGAAGTGGGTGGGGGGTGGGGGAGGGGGGGCGAGGACATTGTAGGGGAAGAGACCTTGATGGAAGGGCCCATGCGTGGGGTGACATCGTCGTCGTCTTCTTCTTCGGGTTCTTGGTGTTCGTCTTCAGAGGGAACTTGAGCAGATTGTGAAGCGCCCATGGGCTAATAGTTAATATTGAAGAAGATCTATATATGTATGGAGATTAGTTATTGGGGAATTGATGGAATGGTTGTTTGTTTATACATTTGAATTTGATGATGGAGAATTGAGTTAGAATTTGATGATGGACCTGGGGGAGTAGAGCAGAGTACCCAAGGAGGAAAGGTTGAAGACGATAACGTTGAAGACAATGACTGCAATTTTCAGATTAAAAAACCCTTTTACAGATTAAAAAACATGGGCTAGACCTATAAAAAAAAAAAAATATGTGATAGTTTCTTCATCAAACATAAGATTGAGATACTTTAATTTACACATGTATTTAAATGTTATAATTAGGCCTAATCTGAGATCATTTGTTCCTATTCCTTTTTTTTTTCACTTGTTTCTTTTTTATTTGGTGATCAGCATTTCTCACTTCATTTTGATGTCAAGTCCTTTAAATTTTGGGACTTTTCTTGTATCAGTAGATAAAAAACCTTGATCTTCAAAATAATGGTTAATTCATCTAGCCTCCTTTCTCTAAAAATTGCGGAATAATGAATAGTGACCGTAGTTGGATGTGGAGGCGCTTGGATGATAATGAGTTTCTTTTAGATGAATTCGTAACAAGAGTTGATCAGGAGTTCTTGAACTTTGCCTTTAATAACCCACGATTTCTGAATAATAGACAAATCAAATGTCCATGCTCTAAATGCGGCAACACAAGATTTTTGAATCGGAGTGATGCGCATTTACACATAGTAAAAAATGAATTTACTCGGGGTTATAACATCTGGTACGCACATGGTGAATCCTTGAACACAAGAGATGATGTGGGGGGTTCTTCAACCGCTCCTCAGCTAGAAACGTCTCGTTATAGAATAATGGTGATGGATGCAATAGGCCGTGAGTTCAGCTCAAACTTCACGTGTGTTGAACAACTGCCTATCCAGAAACACAAAAGTTTTTTAACTTATTAAAAGATGCTGACGAACTATTATGGGACGGCTTCCATTTTCTCCTCTCATTTTTTCTCCAAACCCATCTCTTAGAACCCTAGCCCCAAATTAAACTCACGGCAACAAGGACGGTAAATCGGCAACGAGCTCTTATATCTAAGGACGGTAAACCCATCTCATTTGTATCTAATGTTGTATGTAATGTTGTAATTTTTGGAATTTCTGAAAAATTTCTGGAACAAACTCGAGCTCGGGCTCGAGCTCGAGAAAGCGAGCTCGAGTAGGTTGCAACTCTGCTTGCTTTTACATGCTTTCTTGATGAATAATATAATATAGCCATTGAATAAAACAAGAAAAACAAAGTAAGGGAATTTTATGAAAAAAGGAATAGTTGTAACCATCCAAAAATATATATTTGTGTATTTCTATTCAAGAGTTTATCCATATCTGCATTCTCTTTTTCTTGAGTCATCTATTATCTGTAATATTTCTAGTTGGACATGTCACTGTATCTCACTTGTTTGATTTTGATTAGTTGTTCTGCCTGTTGAATTTTAAATTCTGATTATATATGAAGGGAATTTTAAGTTCTGATTGGGGTTTTAAGTTCTTGCTAAGTTTTGGCTTCCATTAATCTTTCCAATGTGTTGCATTATGTTGAACATGCATTTTGAGTGATTGTGTGCTCAGCTTCATTAACATGCATTGAACAGTGGCCTTATAGGATGGGTCCCAAACTGTGATACCTTGCACCATCTCATTCGAGAGTATAGGGATGCCAGAAAGGTTTGGTTCGATCACTTCATTTCTCTCCTGACCTCATCACCTTTTCATACACCAAAAAGTATGCATTTCGTGATTACCGTGCCTGCTTCTGGTTTTGTAGATCACCCTGAACCAAGAGATAAGTTGATGCTTAGTTTTGCTCCAGATTATGATCATTTGCCTCTTATAGCAAAGTTTGAGGTGTTTGAGTATGCTGTGCAAAATAGAGAAGAAAATGATCTTGCAAGGGTAGGGGCTTGTTCACAAGTTGACTGGTTTCCTTCTTTTCTAATACATGCTTATAATTTATTTCCTGAAATGCTAGGTGCTATGGTTAAAGAGTCGCACTTCAGAGGTCTGGTTGGACAGGAGGACAAACTATACAAGAAGCTTGGTCGTCATGAGTATGGTAAAAAGTTCATACTTAAAATTGCCCTATTGCTTAGTATTAGATAATTGTTTTGCTATTACAGAATCAGGTAGGAATTCACTTCAACATCTATACTGTTATTTGCAAGTATTGCTGCAGACATATAAAAGCTTCTCCTTCCATACTTTCCTACCTCTCTCTGAGTCTGTGTCTGTGTGTGGCTTTCTTGATTTTTGTGTCTTTGTAGCATTTTGGGGAAAGTGGTTGGTTCCCTTTGTTACTGAGGTTTGCAGGGATGGATGGGATCAAAGAAGTTGGGATCTCATTAGATGTTTTAGAAGTGATCTTAATTCTTAAAGTCGCATTCCATAGAACTAGTGATTAATTGGAAGCTGGGACTAAGATAAATAGTTGTCTTTTGATCTTTGAATACATGTTTCTATCCAGTATGCTTATATCCTCATTGAAGTACTAATCTGGAATACTTGATACTGTAACGTGTCAATTGTGAAATATTCTTATGAGAACACTTGAACCTTGGTTACAGTATGAGACAGTTGTTTATTGTTTTCAATGTTCATAAAGTTATAAAGTGTAGTTACTGTGTTCTTTAAGTATGTCAAGTTAATTTGAAAACGATGTAGATCAAATCTGATATCAAATACACACAAAAACACACACAAACATATATATATATATATATATATACTTTGTTATGTAACTAGGATGGGTTTTGAGTACTCATATGTATAATATATACATTGTTATGTAACTAGGATGGGTTCTGAATACTCTGAAGTTTGGTTGCATTAGACATAACTGGGTGTCAATATAAAAAAGAAGACCAAATTAACAGATGAAGTGAAACTGTTGTACTGTAGTCTAAGTTCATAACCATAAACATAATAGGAAGACCATGCAAATGAGGTTTTGTTTAATGCCAGACAAAGATAACCTGTAGCCTATCCAAGATTACCTAGCTTCTGGTAAAACACACGACAGGACATACATTTAGCTAAGCAATGGTACTGATGCACTCATGTACTTGGGTTGCATAAGGCTTAATAGTGTAACTGTGAATAGTTCAACATCTAGGACCTTTTTTTGGTTTGTCATCCATAAATCTAAGAAATTTGACAAATTCAAAATCAGTTTTCCGCTAATGCATATTGTTCCTCTACTGGCATATGAGAACCAAGTCACCGACTATGTTCATGTCAACGCATGGTGGAAATAAATCATCACTATTATCTCATCCTTGATGAACCTCACAAACAAAGTAGCAAGATCACAACAATTTCTGGAACAAACTCGAGCTCGAGAAAGCGAGCTCGAGTTCGTTGCCAGGCCTAAGTATGTTTGTGTTCCTGAGATGTTTACTTCCTGCAACTCTGCTTGCTTTTGTGCAATTAACAGATGAAGTGAAACTGTTGTCTTGTAGTCTAAGTTCATAACCATGATGCTTTTTATGAAGAACAGTTGGAGATTCACATAACTTTATGCCCATTTATTTACATTTGCTAAATCATTAAATGTTTAAACGAGAAGAAGAAAATAGAAAATTGCTAGAAATTGCTCTTGAAGAAGTTCGAAAGAGGGAGGAAGAGGCTCGAAAGAGGGAGGAAGAGGCTCGGAAGAGGGAGGCAGACCTACAAGAACTAGTTCGAAAATTACTTCAAGATGTGGGATACACAAACCATCAATTTGCTGGTGGGTCGGGACAACAAAAGCAACAACATTCCAGGAAAGATAATTAGTTTATTTTTTCTATTGGTTGTTTATCACTTAGTGTATGTTGATTTGGGTTGTTTATGACTTAGTGTATGTTGATTTGAGTTGTACTTTGACTTATGTTTGTTGACTTGGGAGTAGACATTGATATTATTTGGTAGTATTTAGATAATGACATCAATTATATTAGTGTTGTTGTATTATGAGTATCTTTTTTATTAATATTTGTTGTTCTTGTTTGGGAAATTCAGATTTTGGTATTGATGGATGTATATTTAATGTTATAATGACCAGGATATTAATTTGGGTACAGAAATTAAAAATCTGCCCAAAGAAAACAAAAAAAGATTAGAGACGGATAATTTTGAAAATTTAGACGCCGAATCAGAGACGGATTAGAGACGAAAAATTTTGAAAATCTAGAGGTCGAATCAGAGACGGATTAGATTACGGAAATTTGTAAAGTTTTAGAGACGGATTAGAGACGGAATATTTTCTTCATTTCAGAGACGGAATTAGAGACGGAAATTATTTTACCTTTATCGACGGAATCAGAGACGGATTACCGACGGAAATCAGAGACGGATTACAGTTAAATTTTCTTCTTTTTTTGCGACAGAATTAGCGACCGAATTTTCGGTCTCAGATTTAGCGACGGAATATTTCTGTCGCTAATTTTTAGCGACGCGGCCTTCTGCGACGGACTTCCGCAACGGATTTTTCCGTCTCTAATATATTTTAGAGACGAAAATCCTACTTTCAGAGTTTTCCGTCTCTGATACCCTGTTTTCTTGTAGTGCACAAAACTCTCTGTTGTGGCCCAACTATTAAGTATCAAATCAGAGTACAATTTACCTGAAGCTTGCTATGATTGACTTGTGTCAACAGTCAAAAGCATGCTGCCTGAAGATGAAAAGTTGTCAGATAACTTCTACACGATCAAAAAACACCTAGATAAACTTGATCTGGGTATTGGTGGGATAATCTAAACGACATGGAAATGAGGAAGGTGTGGAATGAAAATGCGAGTGATCGATTCAAAGAAATGATGTACAAAGTTAAGCAAAAGGCACTGAATGATGCTCACAAACAGTCAGGTAGAGAACCAAAGATGAGTGATATGATTGATAGAGGTCCTTATTGGTTGAGTAATCAATTATGGAATGATCTAGTTCAGAAGTATTGGGCCTCAGAAGATTATTTAGGAAAATGTCAAACTGCCCGAAAAAATCGTTTGACTGAAAAAGATGATTCGATAACAAAACACACTAGTGGTTCTATTCCTGTAGGGGCACATAGGCAAAAAATGGTAAGTTTTAAATATAAAGTTTTTAGATATCCTTTATGCAATTTATTGACATGTGAATTAATATTGTTTTGTACACTATAGGAAAAAGAACTTGGTAGAAAAGTGACTGATCTTGAGCTATTTCAAAGATGCCATAGAAAGAACAAGGAATTGGAGAGTTCATGGACAACAAATCTAAAAGAATTAGTGTAAGTATAATTTGTCATTGGATTTAAATATTGGTTAGTATATATGTTAAGAAATTTTGTTAGACTTTTATTATATAAATATTTCTTTGTATCTAATGTATTTGCACAGGAAGAATACCTTGCAAAAATGGGTTGTATTGATGTTTCTTCACAGTCTTCATTCGATATCTGAACTTGGTATGATATCACTGGAGGTCCTTCTAAAGGACGCTTATATGGATTTGGATGTAGCTCCTCATCTACAAGTTCAAGTTCAGTCAGTTCTACTCTTAAAGCATCTGACCAGAAGATTAATGAGTTAACAAAAGCTGTGGAGGAATTTTCAAAACGAGAAGAAAAAAATAGAAAATTTCTTGAAATTGCTCTTGAAAAAATTCGAAAGAGGGAGGAAGAGGCTCGGAAGAGGGAGGCAGACCTACAAAAATTAGTTCGAAAATTACTTCAAGATGTGGGATACACAAATTATCAATTTGCTGGTGGGTCGGGACAACAGGAGCAACAACATTTCAGGAAAGATAATTAGTTTATTTTTTTCTATTGGTTGTTTATGAATTAGTGTATATTGATTTGGGTTGTTTATGACTTAGTGTATGTTGATTTAGGTTGTACTTTGACTTATATTTGTTGACTTGGGAGTAGACATTGATATTATTTGATAGTATTTGGATGATGACATCAATTATATTAGTGTTGTTGTATTATAAATATCTTTTTTGTTAATATTTGTTGTTATTGTTTGGTAAATTCAAATTTTGGTATTGATGGAATGTATTTGATGGTATAATGACCAGAATATTAATTTGAGTACAGAAATTAAAAAATCTGCCCAAAAAAAACCAAAAAAAATTAGAGACAGATTAGAGACGGAAAATTATGAAAATTTAGAGGCCGAATCAGAGATGGAAATTTGTAAGGTTTTAGAGACGGAATATTTTCTGCGTTTCAGAGACGGAATAACAAACAAATATTTTACCCTTAGAGATGAAAAATTCTTTTTTTATCGACGGAATCAGAGACGGATTACAGTTAAATTTTCTTCTTTTTTGTCGACAGAATTAGCGATCGAATTTTCGGTCTCAGAATTAGCGACGGGGCTTTCCACCACGGACTTTGGCGACGGATTTTTCCGTCTCTAATTTGTTTTAGAGACGGAAATCCTACTTTTAGAGACGGAAATTTTCATCTCTGATACCCTGTTTTCTTGTAGTGTTACCTCCTTATACAGAGAGATAAATTATTTCATTTTGAAAAATCATAGGAGGGTAAATTGTTGTATTTGAAAAAAATATAGAGAGGTAAATCGTTCTTCATTTTTCTATAAAGAGCTAATTGCTTATTTACGATATCACAAGGGGGTTGCTTACACTTTTTTCGAAAAGAAAGTGGGTGTCTTTCTCTTACAACTTTAGATAATAATAGACAAAAGTTTTATAAAGAGATATGTCAGTTGAATTTGAATTCAATTCTTTGGTTTAAATATTAATTAAAATTTTATCTGCCTAATAATGAGAGACGTCTAAACTATTACGTGGTATGACGACCAAATTTAACCCTATGAGCCCATATATCAGCGTGTCGTTGTAGTATAGTGGTGAGTATTCCCGCCTGTCACGCGGGCGACCCGGGTTCGATCCCCGGCAACGGCGTATCAATTCTTTTTACTTTTTCGATCGTAATTATTTTTCTGAACCGCAGTGCTAACGCCGTCGTTTCGAGTTTGATTCAGCGACGTCGTGCAAAGGTTTCGAAAATACTGTCGTCTGGGATTAACAACAGTAATTGTCTAATCGGAGCGACAGACACGGGGGGAGAGAGAGAGAGAGAGAGATTATGTGCGAGCGTGTTTGAGGAGATGGGGCTGAGAGAAGCAACTGCAGTTAAGGAAGCCGGCACTAGCAATAGCAACTTGGATGAGGGGCCCAGTGGCAGCGGCGGGGGGGGGGGCACGGGGGGAGAGAGAGAGAGAGAGAGATTATGTGCGAGCGTGTTTGAGGAGATGGGGCTGAGAGAAGCAACTGCAGTTAAGGAAGCCGGCACTAGCAATAGCAACTTGGATGAGGGGCCCAGTGGCAGCGGCGGTGTCCGGAGGTTTCCGTTGGCGGCGCAGCCTGAAATAATGAGAGCAGCTGAGAAGGATGACCAGTACGCTTCCTTCGTATACGACGCCTGCCGTGACGCCTTCCGCCACCTCTTTGGTACTCTGATTGCCTCTGTATTTTTCTTTCTTAACTTTACTCATAGTGCTTGGATAGAGTAGAATTAGAAGTAGAGGTGCTCGTTTTATTTTGATTTAAGGTCCACCAGTTCCAATTCCATTTTCTCAATCGTGTTGGATCCGTAGAATCGCTCATGTAATTTGAATTGATGAAAAATGTATCCAAATTCAAATACTAATTACTATATCTAGTTCCAACTCTAGCTTTCAGTTGTAGTTTCAAATTTTCTTCTTTATTTTTCAGGTACAAGAGTTGCTGTTGCATATCAGAGTGAGGTTTGTTCCTCTCCCTATTTTCCTATTATGTCCCTGTTGAATTGTTGTTATTGATCATAGAAGTTATAGCAGATACTTATATTTAAGCACCTGGAAGTTAATTACTTTTATAACATATAAATTTCTGAGATTTGCACGTTAACCTGTTATTGGTAAGTGCCTTAGCCCTTGAAAGTATCAATACTATGATTTATTGTTTGGAGGAGTAGAGAACATGTCTCTTTCTAACCTGCAGTATTTATACCTTGTTGGGATACCACAATAGACTTGAGTTACTTGAAATTGATAGTGTTTTAAATTGTGATTTCTTGTTTATAAGAGCCCAAATGATTTCTCTTTGATTTGATATGTTAGCTACTTGATTTGACAATTTGGTGGTATAGACTCGTGTTTTCATACTGTATTTATCTACTTCAGAATTTTATAAGATTTATTGGTTTTGTTCTAAAAATGGTGGGCTGGGTTTTTTGTGTTGCAGACAAAACTTTTGGGGCAGATGCTTTATTTTGTGTTAACAACTGGTGCAGGGAAGCAGACCCTGGGAGAAGAATATTGTGATATTACTCAGGTGTGTATCTTTTATTTTCAGTTTGGTTGTGGATATGCATGAGGCTGAGCATTTCTTCTGCTTGTGACTGTCTATACCTAAGATTGTGTTACTAAGGTAATCTTGAAAAATGATGCTCAGGCGGCATCTAGAAAACTGATGCTCGCACTGCTTAACAAGAGTAATTTTTGTTCACAGTGGGCATGCATTTTATCTATATTAGAAATCTCTTTAAGAAGTGCAGGGAAAAAAAATACTTCTAGTAGATACTTGATTTGCCATATTAATCATCTGGACACTTCTGTAGTAATGTTCTGAACAGCCTTCTGCATGATTCAAGTCTATGTAAAATCTGTAAATTAATAATGGGATTTCATGCCTAAGGTTTGAGCCACAAAGTCCATTTAAAATGATAACCAAAACGATGAAGGAATTATTACTTTTGGCATTTAATAGATGTGATGAGAAGTTCAATCTATTAATGGTTGCATTTACAGGTTGCAGGACCCTATGGCCTTCCTCCAACCCCAGCAAGACGATCCCTTTTTATTTTTTATCAGACAGCATTCCCATATATTGCTGAAAGGATCAGGTTCTGGAAGTTTTCATTTAAGTGCTAGAATTCGTCATGTCTGCTTGCAGGTTTCAGGCTATCTGAAACTTCAGGTGCCTCTAAAGTCTGACTTTCTATCTGACTGTGTTCCCAGCTCGCGTATTGCTTCCCAAGGCATCACCATGGCTGATTTACTATCTGATGATATCATCGATAACGAAACTATCTCGAACAGTCAAATTCAGTCATCTGCTAGTGCTGAAATGTCATCATCCTTTAATTCAGGAGTTCCTCTTTCAGCTTTATCAAGATTGAAAGCCAGAATTACTGGAGTATGGTTATATGCGGTTCGGAGGTGGCCCTCAGTATGCTATCTTCCACCACATTACTCTTGATTATATAGAGTAAAGTTTAGGAAGGACAAACTTATGCAGAATGAGTTTCTTTGTTTTACGTCGAGTCAGTTGTCCTTTGTTCCTGATTCATGTGGTTATAGATTTGACTGCATAAGTGCATTGCACTTGATCTCCTTTACCCTTCCCTGACTCCCAAATTCTTTAAATTGTTGTCCCGACCAATTTATCCTCCTACTGTTTAATTCAGGTGCTACCTTTTGCCCGTGAATGTTTCATGTTGGTTCTCCGTGCAAACCTCATGTTCTTTTATTTTGAAGGTGAAGTGATGAAGCTCTATCCATCCTAAAAAGACATTATATATCTTTTTCTGATCTCATACCAGCTTTTCTGTCACAGGTCTATATTATCATTTATCAAAACGAGCTGCTGGGATTCGTTATGTGTTTATTGGAAAACCAACCAATCAACGGCCTAGGTACATCTGCCAGTTTGCAGTAAAAATTAAGCCTTCTCTGAGGGGGCAAACTTGTCTAAGAGTGACATGTGAACATTTTTGTCATACGTTCTTGTTCTCAAAATTACTCCTGATATCTATTATCTATTTGCTGAAATCTGAGTCATGATTTCTGTGGCCAAAACCTGACTAAATAGTAAAGAAAATTGCTTATCTGATAACTTCTTCCATTTTCTTGAGATTGTAATCATTATACACCCTTCTACCTGGATTAAATTCTTCCTGATCTAATTGAATTATTTTCCAGATATCAGATATTGGGGGTTTTTCTCTTAGTTCAGCTGTGTATAATTGCTGCTGAAGGATTACGAAGAAGCAATTTATCTACATTTGCTACTTCATTTCAGCAAACATCTCATGGAGCTTATCAAACTTCAGCAGGTTATTTCTTGTTAGTCTGAAAATGTTATTATCTGAAATCATTAGCTATCGATTTGATTTTACATTCTTTGAATATATATGATTTTTAGTATTTTTGAGTTGAAGAAGTAAGGAATATATCAGTGTTTGTTAAATAGTAGATTCATCTTAATCAGCTTATTTCTGCTGTTGTCTTCATAGTGCTAAAATTTACTGTGTAGTTCTAGGAACAACATTTGTTCTGAGACAGTTCTGATATCTTTGTTGTGGACATTTGTAGTTTTCAAATTCTCATAGTTATGCCTTTGATAATGATATTTTCATGACTTCTCTAATTTGTCACAAGTCTCGAAGTTAATATATGTTTCTTGGTAGATGATTCATCAATCACTGACTGCTAATTTACTTAAGAACTTTTCAATGATTGTTGGCAGGAAGAGGTTTACCAGTCTTAAATGAGGAAGGTAATCTAATAACTGAGGACTCTGGAAAGAGTAGTTGGGTTCACGAATCCACACCGACCTCAGAGGTATACCCCAATCTGAGTTAAATCTCCAGCACCTCTCATCACATGTATTTGTGTCTTTCTTAGCATGTTCACTTGTCTGCAAAAGAAGGACATCATTTCTGCAGCAACATGCACAATTATTATGATATCTAATTAGGTCTGGCTACAGTGATGTTTATAGTTTATAGTTTATAGGCCCTGTTGCAAGCCTCCAGTTGTCTTAGTTAACATGCGCTGTTGCTTTTGCTGTTGCCCTGCGCTTCTCAGTGATTGGGGTGTATACTTTTATTGTCTCCATTTCTGCATGTGTATTGAATACTATTGATTACTAATTTCCATATTCTGCAATTTATAATACGGATAATATTGCTGGTGTAACTTCAATCGAGTGTGACTGGTTCAGTATCCACTAAGTGGGTAAAGGGTGCTAACAAGACTTCGAATTATTTGTCGTTCTCAGTCTCAAGCGAGTGGAGTGAGCAAATGCACACTTTGCCTAAGCAATCGCCAAAACCCAACAGCCACTCCTTGTGGTCATGTATTTTGCTGGTATGATCTCCAAGATGCTTCACTTTGCCTTTACTTGGCTTATCTATGCTTAAACGTTTTTCATCTTGTCATCCATTCTTTTCTTTTGTGTCTTGCTTTTTCCTTTCCTGATAGGAACTGCATTATGGAATGGTGTAATGAAAAGCCTGAATGCCCACTGTGTCGTTCCCCAGCAACTCATTCTAGTCTAGTTTGTCTGTATCACTCTGATTTTTAACTCTGTCGAGTAGCCGAGTCGATGGAGGATGATGGATAAGAAATTAACAATCAAAAGAAAAATAATAAAGAGGGGACGTCAATAAGGTGGCTCTGACACTTCTTGAGAGTTTCGAGCAAGCAAGAGGCAAGGAATCATCTAGGGACCCGTTGGTATCCTTCAGTGAATGGAGGTCAGCATTCTCTGTAGCGTTTAAACATGCGCGTACTCATGAAAAGATTAAAAACCATGTAAAGGAAAGAAGATTAGCGGCAATGCCCGAACAGTGGTCATTAGTCTTTACATCTGTTGGCGATGTAATGAATTCTTCTCGAATCATGAACATTCGTCATTGATTGAATCTGTTCATTATTCTTATTTTCTTAAGTGATAATACTCTGAAAATTACATGAAATTATCGCCTAAAGTTAGGTCGTTCATCTCTAAGTCCCGGAACGTCCCCAACGAATTCCCAATGAAAGAAGCAATCCCAAAGTTCATCTTACTCAGCGGGAGGTCGTGAACATGGACAAAGATCTCACACCAATCAAGATCAACATGCAGCGGATTTTCATTAACTCCATTACTGTTCAGGGTCAAGGTATTACGCAAAATTCAAATGATATGGCTATTACTGGATATTAACATTGCTTTCAAGATTCGCCATCGTATCCTTCTAAATACGGGAGTGTAACGTATTTGTGGAGTTAATTATAATTTTAGTTCCACAGAATAAGATATTTTATAGAATTAGGTTAATTTAGGGAGTGTTTGTGAGCGCTTCAAAAAAGTGTTTTTCAATTTCTAACTTCTTAAATGTTTGGGATGCCTAATTCTACTTCTGAAACAGCTAAGAAAAGCGCTTTTAAATCGAAAGCTAAAAGCACCTTGGTAGGGCATTAACTATTTTTTCTACTTTAACATTATTAATTTTAATTTAACTTTATAATTTTTAATTTATTTATAGAATTATATATTTAAAGTTGATATCGGAATTTTCAAATAATTTAGATTTAACAATAATTAAATTTACACTTTCATATATTTAATATTTTAAATTCTTTATATTTTATGTATTATATCATCTAATTATATTATTTCGTTCACATATTATTATTTGATTAATTAATGAAAGAATTATTTTTTGCAATCATATAAGTTTAATTATTGTGTATTTAATGAACATTATATTACTTAGTGGGGCATTATTAAATTAAATATACTCTTTTAGTATTTTTAAACATAAAAATGAATACTAATCAAAATAAAATTTATGAAATTTTTTGTGTTTACTGGTGACAAATAAAAAGTTATATCCTTGTCTTTTATCAATTAAGTTTATTTTAAAAGTGATTTTTCTCCAAACACTATTCAATTTAACGTTTATGTACTTTTTACTTTTTTTACATTTATAACTTTCAATTTTTTTCTACAAAAATCACTTCTCTAAAAATAAAAATTTTTGCAAACGCTCCTTTAGTCCCATAATTTAATAATAATGTGAAAAAATGCTCCAACGGAATGGCCACGTGGTTGATAAGTACTCAAACTCATCAAATATTACTCCCACTATTAAATTATAATTTTAGTTGTATATTATAGAGGAATTTGTAATACTGGTTCCATCTTTATCAAAATAGTAGCATAACTCAATGGATATGATGTTAAATTTTGAACGGAAAAGCCATGATCAAAGTCTTTAATTCCAAGGAAAATTCTGGACAAAACATTGTTTTAGAAAACTTACCTGATAATTCACCATTTGTTGGAGGCAGGTAAACATTCTTCTTGTTCTTCTTCTTCTCTAGAAATTGCATATATGAACATTTACTATGTGTTGTTGATAATATATTGCAAGTTGTGTGTTAATGTTTGAGAATTATATAATTATACCATGGAATATTTAGGTAATTGTATTTTATTTCTTGTGAGACTGCTTTAAGTTACTACTCTAAAAAATATGAGACTCATATTATAAAATTCTATATAACGTGGGAATAAATTTACAATTAAAAGTGGGACAGATATTTCATTAATTAGGCTTAACAACACATATCATGAAAAATTTAACGGTGACCGCTCAGTGCACAGTACCGTTAAATTATGAAACTAAAATTCACTATTACGACTAATTTTGCAACACAACCAAAACTTGAGTGTTAATTAATTATATTTTATATATTATAAATATAAATATAAATCAAATAAAAGGTGGAACGAAGGAAATAACTAGGATGTAATTTTACCGTATCACCCCTCCCCTCCACTTTAGGGTTTCGTATTCACAGTCTCGGGTCCCTGCAAACAGAAAGTGTTCTGCAAAACGCAACGGAGAAACCATGGCGGCTACCCAGATGAGCAAAAAGCGAAAGGTCGGTGTAGCCATTCTCACTCTTCCTGTCAAATTAGAAGTAAAAATAAGCAATTAAACATCTTTTTTGTTGGAAAAGAATTACTCCGAGTGATCAACAGGGAAATCAACTTTTCTTATCAATTATATCTTTCTTATTGTGTCAGCATTGTTTGATTATGTATAGTTTGTTGCTGATGGAGTGTTTTTCGCGGAGTTGAACGAAGTGCTGACTCGAGAGTTGGCGGAGGATGGCTACTCCGGAGTCGAAGTTCGTGTCACACCGATGCGGACAGAGATCATTATCCGGGCTACTCGTACTCAGAACGTGCTTGGTAATCTATTCCAACTTTTTTATGTACGTATATGTTGATGTATCTATGTTGGTATATTGAAATTGTGCTGGCATTAATGCGAACGACGAATTAAACTTCGTTCTGTGTTTATGGAAATGCCCTTTGGGCAATAGTAATTGATACGGGGTTTATTATTTTGCGTGTTTATTTTTATTGAGTAATGGATAATTTTATTGAGAAATGTATTTGGTTGTAAAATGCATATTTGCAGTATGGAAATAGGAGTTGTGACTTGAGAATGAGAAAATTATGCCTTTCATTATTCACTTTTAATGTAGTCTGGTACATGGAATGAATTGCTTGTAATTTTGCCCCTAAAATGCTTCCATTAGGAAAGAGATGGCAATTAGGCTTCCCTTTCTTACATACAGTAACATTTATCGTAGAATATTTATCTGTTCATTTGTTTACTCTGTCCAGGAGAGAAGGGTAGGAGAATTAGGGAGCTGACTTCAGTTGTTCAGAAGCGTTTCAAGTTTCCAGAGAACAGTGTGGAGCTTTATGCTGAGAAGGTCAACAACAGGGGCCTGTGTGCCATAGCTCAGGCTGAGTCATTACGTTACAAGCTGCTTGGAGGCCTGGCAGTGAGGAGGTTAAATTTATAACATGTTTCACCTACTTTCCTTCTCTCATTCACAAATGTTCCTAATTCACAACTGGGTTTACTTCATGATTACTTGGTTATTTAGACTCATATCCTAGTGTATTCAGTATTGCCTTCATGGATGTTTGGGGATGCACTTGTGAGGGCTATCTGGAATTGATATTCTCTTCTCCGTCCACTCAACAGTTTTTTCTCTTATGATCAATTTGATATTAAAAAATAGGGTCTTTAGTTTGAAAGCATCTGCAGCTATATCGAAATAGCATGCGACAGTCTTAGTGTTCTTGTATTTCTGATTTCTCCAAGGTGTCGATGGAGTGATCAATTGTCATCGTTACAGCGAATTGGCAGTAATTAGTGCCTACCTCGTGTCTGAAGGTGACTAAATATGATATTCCCATTTAATCTTATGTCCAAGGGACAATTTTATGTCCATTTTGACAGATATAAGATGGGAACATCAGATATTTAATTCAGAGAATAAGGGTTAATTCTAAGAGGCGTGCTTGTAGATGTCTTATGAGATGTTCTTGCTTGCGGCATTGGTATTGACAATCAACCAAACAAATTTGTATATTTTCCAGCAGAGTTGTGATATTCTGAACCAAATAGCCATGTCGTGAAACTTATACTAGAAAGCTATTAGTTTCTGACGATTGTGTAATTGTCCCACACTATCTTATGCAACTAATCTTTTCTCTTTTTCCCATGCTTTAGGGCTTGCTATGGTGTTTTGAGGTTTGTTATGGAGAGTGGGGCCAAGGGATGTGAGGTAGGTTAGAAGATTTTTAATTGTGCTTCTAATTTGTTTTCATATCCAAATGGCTTGCAACTCTCCTGAATTTGTGCTTATATCTGTTTAGGTTATCGTAAGTGGAAAGCTCCGTGCTCAGCGTGCCAAGTCAATGAAATTTAAGGATGGGTACATGATATCCTCTGGGCAACCTGTCAAGGAGTACATTGATTCTGCTGTGCGGCATGTTCTTCTTAGACAGGTCATTTTTTTCACTTGGTTGCAAACTATTCCTATTGCTGTGGTTTTTTATTTTTTAATTTTTTGTTTTTTTTCTCAATTATTTATTTCATCATCTGATTTGCTTGGATTGACGAATTCAGGGAGTACTTGGTATCAAGGTCAAAATTATGCTTGACTGGGATCCAAAGGGCAAGCAAGGGCCAATGACACCATTGCCGGACCTTGTCACCATCCATCCCCCGAAGGAAGAAGAGTATATTCCTCAAACTGTAGCACCTCCCGCTGTTGAAGTAGCGTGAAACCTGAGCTGATCCCTGAGCAAATAGAATTATCACCTATATTTGCTGGTGGATAGGGGCTTGTTGCCATTATTCTGTTAGATTAGAGTGATACATGTACTCGTAAAGGGACCTTGTCTAGGACCTGCTCACTGAACTGCCAGTGATACTTGTGCTTTCATTCTTACTCAGCGATCTTTTTGGATGCTAAATTAAAACTATTCTGTTGATTTTATATCACTTTTGTAATGTTTATTGTAAAAGAAGTCAGGAAATATCATTCGCTCGTCGCTTGGCGTCCCTCAGGTTCGGCAAAATTGTCAGTTAATTCATTTTCGATATATCGGTCCATGATGTAACGAGAGGGACTTACAGAAATGTTGTGTTTGTATTAGCACGTACCTGGGCATCAGTGGTTAGAGGAAAACAAAAAAGTGAGTTATGAGCTGGACCTCCCCGGTGTTAGAGCGCAGAATTTAAAGAAATCGCTCCGTACTGGAAGCTGTATTTAACTTGCTCTTTATTGAATTCTTTCTGTCAGTGCTTTTGTGATGGCCAAATTCTTTGTGCAAAAGGCAAAGCAGCACAGCACAGGCTGCACTTGTTTTCGTTAAGAGCATGATGATGATGATGAAGAATCCACAGCTTCAAGAATTGCGATCATGGCGAATTTGATCATGATGACATCATCCTTAGCTCACGACCACGCAAGCATAATTAATCTTTCCAACAGCTGATGCTCATCTTTTTGTCGTGTGTGGGTAAGAATACTTTGAAGATGGCAGGTTGATAGATAACATTGTAATTGATTATCATTACTCGGGTAATTAGAGCATATTATTTATTTATTTTTTGTTAATTTAATGATACTCATTTCTTTTTTCCCTCCCGTTGAAATAATTGAATTACTACTCTACTTAAATAACACTAACTAATTAGCGATTAATTGTTCACTTTTCGAGAGTGATTATCAGTACAACTTCGTCTAGTGATTACCACGTTCAAGAATCCATGATTTAACCAAGAAAATTACCTTTTATAAAATACTTGTAAGAGTCTAAACTAAATTCACCAAGGATTTTACAATAAATTTCAGTTTGTACATTTTAAGGCATTCTGTACTATTTTCATTGCACTATTTAATTGACTGTTAGAGATTCGTAGCAATCGTGTCGAAAATATTTTAATTTATTTCACCATATACGACCTCTCCATTGACCTTCATTAAATTAAATCCAAATAATTCTTAATTTTTGTCAATTGATAATTGTGATTTGTGTAGACTAAGCTACAATAATTTGGTAGATAGTTCTTGAGTTCATCAGCAACAACAAAATTGATTTGATCTAATAAACAAATATAGATTGAGGACGGTATTAATCGTAGCGCATGCACTGGAAAATCTATATTATTATGGAGGCTATCAGCTAGCTACTGTTGGGTTGGCGACACATGTCCACCTCAACTTGTTCCTGCTGTAATCAACTCTTTTTCTCAAATGTTGCGCCACTCCACTCCACTCCACTTAGGCGCGTTAATCTATTTTCTCATGTGCCATATATTTACATATTCTTATGATTTATTTATATATGTTATTTTTATTTTTTTTAAATTAGATATACACCCTTTTTAAATGTTATCATCATTGATATAAATTATTTTTATTTTTTTTTATAAAATTGCACATACATCTTTTAGAAACATCATCATTACACAAATTACTACTATTTTTTTTATTAAAAGGGATGATTTATAAAAAACTATACAGATAGAACTAAACGAAGATTAGGTGTAATACTCTTTGGCGCCTCTTTTCTTTTCTTTTAAGAATTAAATGATAAGACAAAAACAACCACCATAACGACTTTCTTTGAGTATGAACCTATATATGAATCACTTATGAGAAAATATTTAATTTGAACAAAAATTATTATTTAAAAGACGAATTTATCGTTGCAATTACATCAAGATAGAGAGTGAACAAAAACCGCTTTTTTCAATCAAATCATGAATTTAGAAACCAAAAAAATGAATTAATTAACTCATCTTTGAATCAGAAGGATCATATCACCTATGTTATAAGAAGTTGCAGTTTGTCCCATCCAACCTAATTAACACCTCAATGATATTATTGGCATTCATGTACCTATCCATTTATTATTATTATTTTTTTTTTTTGAGAGGATGTACCTATCCATATAGCAAAGAATACTTGTACCCTCACACATGTAATAGATAAAAATAAATGAAATCATTAATTAGGTAGAATTATGTGGGGGGTGATGATACTAATATTTTAGGGTTTGGCATGCAAGATTCATAGTATATAAAACATCATCATGGATGAAATTTTAATCAATCAAAAGTATAAATTTTTCAATAAAAAATTATATAATAAAATGTGTAAGCAAGGTAAGATAGGCAATGTGGCGATTCAAAAGGAATGAGGGCCAAAAGCTTTGACCCGTTGCTTATCGAAACTCATCACATTAATGGGATTTAACAATCCATTGACTTAGTGCTACTGATCATGCCCACATTTTAATATTCAAAAAAAAAAAAAAAACTATATTTTTTTATTTAATTAAAAGGGAAAAGTCCCTGAAAATGATTGCGGCCGCCCCTTACAATATCATATGCTTATATATAATGGATTGATTTTAATTACATTTCAGCACTTTTTGGGTTTTGTCTCCCCACTACAAAGACCCAAATTCACCACTTCTTCTGCATCTCTTTACTTTTTTGCGACTGCGATATCCGATTGGATCTTTTTATTTTATTTAATACATATATATGTATATGTTATGCGTATAATAATAGTATATATATTTGATTTTTGAGAAATTAATAATCATATACATAGTGCGTTGTGGAAACATTTTTATATAATAATCCTATAATGTAATAAATATATTTTTATTTATTATGATTATTAATATTAAAAAATGCTAATGATAATCGGATTTATAATAATTATAATTAAATAATTAAAGAGAATACAGTTTACATTAGTTTAAATAGTGGATTTTGTGGGAGAATAAGAGAAAAGAGGGACAGAAAGTGGGTTGTCCACAAGAAAAAAAAAAAAAAAAAAAAAAGAATAGTTGGTGGGAATAAGGGCACGCTTGAGAGACAGGGTGCTGTAACCACGTCGAAGCTGCGAGGCCCACCAGCTGCCGGCTGCCGCCTGTCTCCTCCGTCGTCACCTCCCATTATATATAGCGCACGCCTGCATTTTATCCACTCATTCTCTCAATTAACTATTTACGTTAATTTCTCTCAACCTACCTACTCACTATTTTTAACTCCCACTTAAATTTATTTATTTTTAAGCCATCAACATACTGTTATTTTTATAAGTCCAATAGTCTTGTTATTAAATAAATTACGAATGCATCTGTTAGAATGTCCCGAACTCAACTTTATTATTAGTAGCGAGTTCAAATATTATTTAAGCGCGATGAGAAAAAAGAAGGGGAAAAATAATTATTTTTGAAAGCATGGGTTTATTACAAGCATTTTTGTGTTCGACAAATCCATCCATTCACGGACACATATTCCCTAATATCATCGTACTTGTTGAGTTGAGTTGTGTGAAAATGGTAACACGTGAAAATGGTTATGATTACAAAAAGACTAAAAATTGGGAAATTGGATGTCTGTCATCAAAGGTGTTGTTGATGTTGGGTGGCTTGAGCGTGTACTAAGTGGGCCCACCACAAGTCACGCGCTCCAATTAATATTTTCTGCTCCTCCTCCTAATCCCCGTTTCAGAATATATGGTACGTATTGATTTTTTATTTTTATTTTTTACACTTGTTATGTGATTGATTTATATTGAAAAGTAAGTAAGAATTACTCCCGACTCAAACTAAAATTAATATTCCATTTAGTTCCTATTATTGACTAATAAACTTTATTATTATTAAAAATTATGCATATCCCTTCATTAATTAAACATTATAAATTGACCATTAAGACGAGGATAAGGAGATTATTAATTAATTAAAATCTTATCGTACAAATTTAATTAAAGACAAGCATTGGAGTTTTGGATGAGGAAAGGACAAAAAAGGGGATGGAGTTGCCAAACTCTTGGATGCCTATAAAAGAGCATCACACCATACCATAAAAATTCAAACCCCACTACTCCAACTCATCTTGCTCTAACAGTATTCTTGTTTGCTTTCATTAATTCCCTCGAAAATTCATTTAAAAGAAAAAAAAAAAAACAATGGGTGAAGCTGTTGAGTTCTTCACTTACAACAATGGTTTCTCAAAGGTGCACTATGGAACCACTCACATGATTGTGGATCAAAATGATGAGGAGGAGGAGCAGCAAGATTCTTGGTTTGAAGAAGAGATTGATGTTCATCTCAAGTGGTCTTTTGCTTTAAACAGGTATATTTGATTAATGCTCATCATTTGATTTTGTTTCTTGTTTAATTTATGTACGAGTAGCATGATGGGTGGTATATACGTATGTGGTCTATTAAATGTTACATTTGATGTTTGATAAATCGAATAGTTGGATGATTGACACATACTTCATGTTTTGAAAATGACAAGTATGTGGTAATTGTTCGTGTGCTCAATGCATAAAAATACGTTTAACTCAAGATACATACGTAGTTACTTTGAAATAATGAATTACTCAAAGTCATCAATTAGGCAGCAGTTTACCACAAATGTCAACTTTAATCAAAGCGTGATTAGTGTAAGATAAATATGCATGGGTAAACATAATCATACATGATTTCTCCATTTCTTTTTTTTTTTAAATCTTTTGTCATTTCAAAAATCTTAAAATAGTAAAATCAGGTATTTTAAATTAAATCCGTACTATTAGACAAGAAAAGACAGTAGGTACCATGTGTTGAACCTAGGCTAGAAATTTATGCTTTTATTTTTCTTTTCTTGTTTTTTGATAAAAATAGAGTACTAAAATGAATATTGTGTCCCTTTCTGATCTTCCCTCAGAGTGCTGCACCGGGGAACTAGCGAGTACCAAGACATAGCCCTTCTGGACACCAAACATTTCGGCAAGGTATAAATCAATTATTTGGACTGGAAATAATCGATTATTCAATACTCTTATTTATGGCACCATATTTTTTTTAACACTTGACGATCTTGTGTTTGGTAACAAGATACTCTAATTAATTATTTACTATATATAATGATGGGCAGGTGTTGGTGATTGATGGAAAGATGCAGAGTGCAGAAGTTGATGAATTTATATATCATGAATGTTTGATTCATCCAGCCCTCTTATGTCACCCCAAGTCGGTTCTCTTCTATCTACTCCCAATTTCTTCTCCTTACACACTTTTTTTTCTTTTCTTTCACAAGATATAAATCTATTTAATTATACTTGGCACGCACATATATAATTACAGCATCAATATCAAAATTATATATTTGACTTTATATCGATGACACAATAGATAAATATTGTGCATAATGTTAGCATGAAACACCCTTATTACGGCCGTCACATTTTACTATAACGGTATCATATATTGGTATCACATCAATACATACACATATTTCATTTTTGAAAATTAAATTGTAATCTTATACAAAAGATACGTGGGTATATATGATTTATCAAAATATAAAAGATCTTTTAACGACTCCAACACGTGCACATACATACATATTATATATATATATGTACTGAGTGGATGGAAATTGAATGATGGCAGCCCAAAAAGCGTGTTTATAATGGGAGGTGGTGAAGGGTCTGCCGCCAGGGAAGCACTGAGGCACAAATCAATAGAGAAAGTGGTGATGTGCGATATTGATCAGGTACATACATAAATGTACAACGAATTAATTCTTCAAGCCAATTACTAACAATTAAATATTTAATTGTACATTATCTGTCTTTTTTAATAGCCAGTTATTAGTTTATTAAGTGGACATGCACGACTTCGTGCGACTTAAATGGGCAATCATACCATTTTCTCTAAGTGGGTTTTTTATTTTTTATTTTTATTTATTTTTTGGTTAGATAAGGAAGATAATTAGTAGATACTGTTGTTTGCACTTTTCTTGATTTTTTTTTGGTCCCCAATGTTGACAACCTTAATCCTGATAAGGCGGCAATAAAGGGGACAGAGAATCTCTTTTCAAGTAGGGCTGTCCTTTGCTATAATTAGTAGAGTTTTCTACTAATTTGGTAGGGATGTAGTGTCTTTAAATTTAATACAATCTAATTAATATCTTTTCCTATATTGTGAATAATATATGATTAAAAAAATAAGTTTATTTTTTTCTTATTATATTTATACAAGAACAGAAAATTTTATTTAAATAGAAAAACTTACACTTATATATATATAAAGATATTAAGTTATTTATGGAGAAAAATTAGAATCTATTTGTAATTCTAAAAAAATAAAGAAATAAAATGTTAAAATTAGGACAAAAGTTGTATTTAATCCATATATATATATTGAATTATGTGGGAATTGCATGCAGGAGGTTGTTGATTTTTGCAGGAAGCATCTGACAGCAAATCATGAGGCTTTTTGTAACATGAAGCTTGATTTAGTCATAAACGACGCCAAGTAAGGATTAAGAATTAAAAATGTGTTGATGAAAGATTAATGTGATGCTGCTGGTTTGCAATGAATTTTAATAATTATAAGCTAATTAGTTTGAAATGTTGGGATCAGAGTTGAACTGGAGGGGAGAGAGGAAAAGTTTGATATCATAGTGGGAGATTTGGCAGATCCAGTAGAAGGAGGACCTTGCTATCAGCTCTACACAAAGTCTTTCTATCAAAACATTGTCAAGCCCAAGCTCAACCAAAATGCCATCTTTGTCACTCAGGTCACTTACCTATACATCTCTCTCTCTCTCTCTCTAAAACAATTGCTACTCATCATGTCTTAATGATGTTGTGTACATAGGCTGGACCAGCAGGGGTGTTCACTCATAAGGAGGTCTTCTCATCAATATACAACACTATCAAACAGGTTTTCAAGTGTAAGTATATCAATCTTCTTCCACCGTAGCATGCATGTCTCAAATGTAATATGACTGAATTTTCCGTGCTTACTTGCAGACGTTCGTGCTTACACCGCTCACGTGCCATCGTTTGCTGATACATGGGGATGGGTTATTGTAAGTGAAAATGCGTATACATCGGATTGGTTAATAACTGATATGTTGTCATAACTGACATTTGCTGGGACTAATATATAACACGTCTATATATTCAGGCGTCGGATCAGCCACTGCACATTGAAGCTGGAACAATGGACAAGAAGATTGCGGAAAGAATTGATGGGGAACTGCTGTACTTGAATGGTGCCTCATTTGTTGCATCCACCATATTAAACAAGACAGTAGCAAAAACGTACGTGAGATTGATTTTCAAACTCTATATTAAATATAAAGACAAATCTCAGCTACATAAAGACAATCGATGTGTATTGTTGTGTAACAGTAGGTGTTATGTTTTGATCAGGTTGAAGAGTGAGACTCATGTGTACACGGAGGATGATGCGAGGTTTATTCATGGGCAAGGTGTGGCGTACAGGAATTGAGGTTGGGGGAGTGAAGAGGGGGAACAACTCCTGTACAGAAGGAAGAAAAGGATGTCGAAAACTATGAAACAGTTATGAGAATTATGTAGGAAATGTAAGCAGATTGTTAGAAGACTTTAGAGAGTACTTGTGGTACGTAGGCTTCTTCTGGCTGATTTAGGACTGTCTCATGTACTGCTGAAATTATATATCATGAGGGTTTCCTCCATTATGCTTTAAATTGATATTGCTAGAATTTGCTTTTCTATCTTGGCCAGCCAAAAGGAGGAACCAAGAAATGGTCAATGCATATGTTCCTTCAAGTTTAAATGATGTAGAGACATGAAGAACAGAAATTGTAGTACAAAAAGGGTTGTAAAATTACAGTGCCTTTAAGGTACTCTTACTTTCGACAGAAATCAAAGCAATCCTCAGGTTTTCTAAAACTTCTGAAAATGCATAAAACAATTTCAGAAAACTAGGAGAAACGCATCAGAGCAAAGGATAGAACACTAGTCAAGTTTTCATTCTTACTAAATACACTGATGCAGAAGCCAAGTTGATCAATTCTTGGGACTACTTCCTTTCATGGCTCTGGTTGGATAGATATTTACACACATCACAAAAACTGTGTAGCTAGGTTTTATAGCTACTCTGTTTGTCGGGTTTCCATCTAACACACAGATGAAACTTTCATCAATATGAAATACTCAGTGCGGTTACCTGCCAAGAAGAAAGCGCAGACAAATCTTTTTACAGGACATATACTTAACTAAGAAGGAAGATTGATGAGAAAAATTGCCCGTGACACTTTGATAGGCCCAAACCCTGTTGCCCTTCCTCTTTAGATGTTGCAGCCTACTCAATTCATTTGTTGGCTTAGCCCGCTCTCCTCACTCAGCCACAAACCCGACCTACTTGCCCGACCCGATTGGTATTCTTCCACAACCTCTCTCTCTCTCACTACTCCTCCTTCCACCGGTTATCATGATCTTGGAAATCCTTCTCCGCAGCCTCTCTTCCTCCGTCTTCAATGTTGTATCTCTATAAAAGCCCTCATGGCTTTTGGCTTGGTGGAATAGATTAAGAAATTCTCTTCTCCTTTCTACTTCTTCTGAAACGTTTTTTGTGAATATTCCTCTGTGAATGAAACTTTTGTAGTTTCAAGTGGGTCTGTGTGTCCTAGGTATTTAGTTGTTGTTGTTTGGGTTTGAGCAATGGTGGTTGTCGAGATCACAAAAAATAATTCCTACTATACTTGTGAAAGTTGGAGTAGGGTCGAATCCACAGAGACTGGTTTTAAGTTGATTTCTTTAGGAAAAAGAAAATAATGGGGGGAGATTGATGATAAAAAAAAAGAAGTAGTTGAAAACTAAATAAACTAGAAAACAATTGAAATTACCTGATGAAGACACGAGAGAGAGATTTTCTGGTTAAGGCTAGGATCATGTTTGATTCTTGTGAGTTGATCATTGATGCAAAAATAACACTATATAAACAAATAAATCAGTTATGGTTGTTGGTACGACCTAACAACCTCACATTTTCTTACCTTTTCGTCAGCCAAGGTACGACCGTTGGCTAGATCCCTAATTAACAGACAACCCTGGAAACGTCCACAAGATTTAATCTATTAACAACATTAAGAATTAGAAAGGTCTGATTCTAATCAACAAACGCTTATAAGGATAAATCGTTTAAACTAGATCATGCATTCCCCATAACACAACTAATTACTATGATATAATTAACATGCTACATTGTTACTAAGCATTGAACTAAATAAACAATTACACGGATTTATAAAGTTCGATTAGCTAAGCAAACCTTCTTGATAATGAACAACCGGCGAATCATTCATAAATCAAACGTTTGTAATAAAAGCACAGAGAATAACATGAATATTCATTTAACAAGTGTAAAGAGAGCAGATTAGATCTCACAACATATTACGAATCAATCAATCATCATACCTTAACCAGAAAATAAGGAATTTAGCCGGACATGTTAATGGAAGAACACACTAAAAAGTTGAATTCCATTAACTCTAATTATATATTAAAAATAAAAGAGAGAGGGTGAAATAAACTAATGAAAATAAAGTATTCTATTAAGTTTCAACGAACAACGAACCCCCTTCAAATGAAGAGACCTCCCCTATTTATAATAAAAGTCTCCTACGAATCTAGACGTAGGGTGCTAAATACATAATTAATTCCAAAAAGGTAAATAAATCACCAATAATATGTTTTAAGGGATCATTTCCAAATCTAAACACATCATTCCTTTTTCTCTTGCGGAAATCACTCATTTTCCTTCTTCATCCGAGTTGACCAGTCCACTAAGCGTGGGCACGTTTAGTCAATCCTGCAGAAATTGTCTTGTAATCTCATTTTTCCTTTTTGATGCCTTCAATTTCAGTTTTAGCTTGATTTTTGCCATCTTTATCTCATATCTTCCCTTTTGGCTGAATGTGCAATAAAATCACATTATTAAGAATGTTTTGTCTTAAAAAGGAAGATTAAATCGCTATAAAATTGTGACAATTGCAGAGTTATCAAATACCCCCACACTTAGCTTTTTGCTTGTCCTCAAGCAAAATCAAGATGGATTATGCATTCAAAAAGTCCCTCCAAATTTCGAACATACTCAAGGCAAATTGTAATCATGTGCAAAGTAAATGACATACTTTATTAAAAAGATAATTCAATATGTATCAAACAAGTTTTCACGTGATGACCATTGTCAAAACAAATCGTATAAAACTAGTAGACAATTTTCTCTCCGCTTTCCATTCTCTCAAGTGATATATGGTTCAAGTGTATCTCTTGACACAATGCTTCACCATAGGCTTGCCTATACACCACATCTCCACCACTTTGAAATATGCACATATATGGATCAAAAGGTCTTTGATTTTGGTTGTAATGGGGCTTTGATTTGGGGGTAGTATATAAGGATAACGAGATTAAATTCCAAGAAATCAATTAGAGCACCAAAAAAGAAATTTGAGTGAACAACAATTCGAAGTTCTCAAAGTTTACTCATCTACCATCAAAATTCCTTGAACTATGCCTTTTTATATTTCTTTTGGAGAGTTCAAATATTTTTTTTTTATTTTTTTAGTGGCAAGAAAATTGCTCTTTTTTTTCTATTTTTGCCACTTGGGTTTTTTCTTTTTCTCCTCTTTTTTTTTTTTTTTGTGATAGACATAGAATAAGAAAATTGTTGTTGGCTCCCATAAAGTAAAGAAGACTACAATTTTGGAACCCCCACACTCATTTCGAGATAAGTCTTTTGAGCATATAAATCACAAAGGTCAATCCCCCATTTTGAGAACTTATTGTTTTGAATATAAACTCATGACCCTCGATGCTCTAATAATTCTTGGGAGGGTCAAAATCAAGCGGTAGAACAAATGACGGGATAGGTTTGTTTATGATAGGTTATATCAACAAAATAGGTCAAAAAGGCTTAAAGGGGTTCTCTAAAGTTAAAATGTGTTGGGTGGTTAAAGAAAGTCGAAAGTGGTTTCTAATGCCTTTATCATATCCAAATAAATGCACATTTGTGTGGCCTCGATGTGGTTCAAGGCAAGTTCTAGAAAGTCAAAGCCATAAAAGTGTTTCTCTATCAAGAAAGAATAATTTTTTTATGGATATATCAAGCTCAAAGTCTCACGAGGTATGTTTTAGTCCACTAATCCTATATCAAAAGATTTTAACTCGAGTCATTTTTGGTAAAAACAAGCTTTCAACTTATGAATTATCCTTAAACATAAAACATGTATTCTTTTTGCACATAACACCATCAAGCCAAGAGTCGTCTAAAATTGAAAGGGTTTTATCATGCCAAAATTTTCCAAAGATTTGTCAAAAAAAATTCTCTTTTCCAGTCAACTTGAAAAAGAAAAGAAAAAAATTTTTACTAGGCACAAAGAAAATTCATCCACCACCAAGCACATCAACAATTATCAAGTATAAGCTCAACAACCACACCCCCACACTTAAAATTCACATTGCCCTCAATGTGGACCATGACATGCAACTCAAGGATTAAAAAGTAAAATGAGAGAGAGTTTAAGGAAGCGTCCCTGAGTGCATGCCGCGAAGAGTTCATGACGTGGGTGGACTGGTGGCAGATGGTGGCGGCGACTTCGGGTGGAAGTACGCTGGTGGAAGTATGCTACGGGAATAGGGTCCTGATCTGGAGGATGTTCCTTCTTCTCAGCTCACATTTCGGCTACTCATCCTAAATCAACTGAAGAAAAAATAAAGCAAAAAAAATAAAATAGATGAAGAACCAGAGAAAAGAAGTAGAAAAATCGTGCACTGATGGTCTCGGAGGCTCGAGTAGTAGCAACGGTGGAGATGGGTTTCTGCGGCGTTGTGAAGGAGATGAGAAATAGTAGCGGATGTGCGTTGGAGAGGGAGAAATCAAGTGATTGTCGGAAAAGGGCTTCGCGAACGGCAACGGTGAACAGCAGCTTGGACAATAAAAATGGCGATGGCTGCGGCTTATTGATGTGGTGATGGAAATGGGTTTGTGGCGACGGGATAGAAACGGTCAGAGAGGAGACGGTGGATCTGGGTTTCCTTCGATGGAGCAGCGGTGAAAGGCGAACAGAGAGACGGCGAGAGGGAATTGTTGGTGACTGAAAGTAACGGCGACAGCAAGAAGGCATTGGACTTTTGCTGAGAGAAAGGAAAAGTGAGAGAGAACTGGTGAGATGAGAGAGAAAGAGAAAATTAGTCAAATAGATGATGAAAAGATTTTGAATTGTGATAGAAAATTTTGACTGATTTCCTTCTTTCTTTTGATTTTTTAATTTTCCATTTTTTTTATAAATATAAATAAATAAAAAAGAAAGTAAATGAAAGTTGGTGTAGTGATTAACAGCTACGAAGTTCAACTAAGCGTGGGCACGCTTAAAGGAAACTTCAAATCTGTTTTGATGAAGTGAGCCAAACAGATTAGGAAGACACATTAAGCATGGGCACGCTTATTGAAATCACCAAATCTGTCCGGGTTAGCCTTCCAAATAGATTTAGATGCTCCATTAAGCGTGGGCACACATCACAAAACTTGAATAAAAACACTAAAACTAAAATCAAACGAAAGAGAAAAAAAAAGGATAAAAATTTAATGGATTGCCTCCCATGCAACGCCTTTCTTTAATGTCTTTAGCTAGACATTGTTGTGCCTCAACTTGAGTAAGTTGGGTACTTTAAGTCCACTCCTTTTTCATCTTAGTGCACCCAGAGATGGTGTGGACCGAGGAAAACTTTGAGGTTAATGAGAGAATTCTTCCCCGAACTTATTTTGTCGTGAAATGATTTGATCTTATATGTTCTCAAACCAAAGACCTTGAGGAACTTTGCATAGTGAGGTACTCTTTTGATTGTGTCGATCAATGGAATGTTTACCACCACTTTGCTAACAGCTTCAAGTATTTCCTTCTTCTCCCCTTCTTCCTGTTCAGCAAATCCTTCCGATAATGGAGGTTTGACCATCAACACCTTGTGATGTTCGCTATCGGTCGTTTTGGGCTTGCTGGTCTGCTTTTGAGAAATTTCCATCTTTTGATCTGGTTCACCTTGCTGGACATGCGCATGCTTGGTGTCATTTTCGTCCATGTTTGGTTGCAACTCCTTTTCACTGCGAAAGACAAAAACACCAGCATTTTGTTTAGGGTTAATGACAGATTGAGAAGGTAGCTTACCTTGAGACTCTAGTTTGCTAACAGACGACACCAGTTGGCTGATTTGAGATTCCAATTTTTTAATGCTCTTCTGGGTCTGCTGTTGAAACTGTTGTTGGAACTGCTGTGTTTGTTGTTGGAATTGCTGTGTATTGGTCACTAGTGCTTTTACAATGTCTTCGAGAGATGGATCAGGTGTGGGATTAGGCGGAGGAGGTGGTGTACAGTTTTGAGATTGCGAAACGTAGCTAAGACTGGAGTAATCTGTCATTCCTGGATTGTACATGTTGAAATGAGGATCATATCCTCTTTGTGGTGGTCCAAAAAGTCCTCCAACAATACTGGCATGCTCGATGGTTTCTTCTAGAAGCATAGGGCACAAATCGGTGGGGTGTGCCATAGAATTACATATTCGACATGTCTTCATTCGTTGAAATTCTTCTTCGACAACTTTTTCAACAAGGGACAAAAGTTTATTGAAACGATCATAAATGGAAGATACATTTACCTCATAACTGGCGAATTGCGGTATCTAATCCCAAACTGTTGAGCATTGGACCACATCATTGCAATTGGGTTGTGTGCTATGGTTCACTCCAAGTGTCCAATATCTCTTGTGCTAACTTTGGCTCGAAAGAAGTGGGTATCCTTTCAACTTGTTGCTTAGTTTCCTTTCGAAATCTCTGTCCAACCTTCTCAATCTTAAATTAGATTCAAGTTCACCTGTATAAGAAGATTTTAGTATTAAACCAAGTAACAAAAAATATCAAGTAACAAGAAAAGAAATCTTCTTAAAAACGCCAGTCCCCGGCAACGGCGCCAAAATTTGGTGGGTGTCGAGATCAACAAAAATAATTCCTACTACACTTGTGAAAGTGGGAGTAGGGTCGAATCCACAGACACTAGCTTTAAGTTGATTTCTTTAGGAAAAAGAAAATAATGGGGGGAGATTGATGATAAAAAAAGGAAGTAGTTGAAAACTAAATAAATTAGAAAACAATTGAAATTACCTAATGAAGACACGAGAGAGAGATTTTCTGGTTAAGGCTAGGATCATGCTTGGTTCTTGTGGGTTGATCATTGATGCAAAAATAACACTATATAAACAAATAAATCAGTTATGGTTGTTGGTACGACCTAACAACCTCACCTTTTCTTACCTTTTCGTCAGCCAAGGTACGACCCTTGGGTAGATCCCTAATTAATAGACAACCCTGGGAATGTCCGCAATATTTAATCTATTAACAACATTAAGAATTAGAAAGTCCTTATTCTAATCAACAAACTCCTACAAGGATAATTCGTTTAAACTAGATCATGCATTCCCCATAACACAACTAATTACTATGACATAATTAATCATGCTACGTTGCTACTAAGAATTGAACTAAATAAACAATTACACGGATTTATAAAGTCCGATTAGCTAAGCAAACCTTCTTGATAATGAACAACCGGCCGAATCATTCATAAATCAGACGTTTGTAATAAAAGCACAGAGAATAGCATGAATATTCATTTAACAAGTGTAATCATTCATAAATCAGACGTTTGTAATAAAAGCACAGAGAATAGCATGAATATTCATTTAACAAGTGTAAAGAGAACAGATTAGATCTCACAACATACCTTAACCAGAAAATAAGGAATTTAGCAGGACATGTTAATGGAAGAACACACTAAAAAGTGAAATTCCATTAACTCCGGTTATAAATTAAAAATAGAAGAGAGAGGGTGAAATAAGCTAATGAAAATAAAGTATTCTATTGAGTTTTAACGAACAACGAACCCCCTTCAAATGAAGAGACCTCCCTTATTCATAATAAAAGTCTCCTAAGAATCTAGATGTAGGGGGGGGGGGGGGGGGACAAATACATAATTAATTCTAAAAAAGGTAAATAAATCACCAATAACATGTTTTAAGGAATCTTTTTCAAATCTAAACACATTATTCCTTTTTCTCTTGCTGAAATCACTCATTTTCCTTCTTCATCGAAGTTGACCAATCCACTAAGCGTGGACACGTTTAGTTACTCCTACAGAAATTGCCATGTAATCTCATTTTTCCTCTTTGATGCCTTCAATTCCAGTTTTAGCTTGACTTTGGCCATTTTTATCTTATATCTTCCCTTTTGGCTGAATGTGCAATAAAATCACATAATTAGGAATGTTTTGGTTTAAAAAGAAAGATTAAATCGCTATAAAACCTACAATTGCAGAGTTATCAAGCAACCGTGAGAGGTTGCCAGTCTTTGTGGTCGTGGACTTTTTCTCTACGGCTCTGGCTCTATGAGCCAAACCCCCTTTCTTTATGTTTCTGTCATATTATTTAT
This sequence comes from Sesamum indicum, assembly GCF_000512975.1. Lineage (NCBI taxonomy): Eukaryota > Viridiplantae > Streptophyta > Magnoliopsida > Lamiales > Pedaliaceae > Sesamum > Sesamum indicum. Next base: position 16,355,671 of record NC_026150.1, read on the forward strand.
AGATCTATAAATATATATATTGTTTAGGATCTATTTATATTTTACTGTATATTGGTTTGTAATGTTAAGGATTTTCCTAACTTATTATTCTTGTAATAGTTGAGTTAGGGTTCTAGTTTTTTGGGCTGACCACCCAACAAAGATATTACTGTTTGAAGTTTCCAGAGAAAAGCAAGAGTCTCAAACAAAGTTGTGTGTATAAATCTCCTTAGCGAAAATCACTTTCCAGATTCTGCCGTAGCCCTCTTTAACTCGACAAGACGAACTTCCTGCGGAAGAAGATCGTATCTGATATTCAGCTCTTCAAAAATTTTCTTCATCTCCAGGACCAGATCAGTTTTGCGTCTGCTCTTCTCCCCATAGTCTTGAAAGTTCATTGTGTGATTGAAGAAGAGGGCCATCTTAATCTTGTTCACATTTTCTATCTCCTTCACGACCATGTTGTGATTAGGATGCCAATGTTGTGGATTTTTCTCAAAGTACCTGTCCTCAAATGCAACATGAATAAGCACTTGTACAATCTTTAGTGCTCTTCAACTCATTGGGAGAAACTCGTGAATGAGAAGTCAAATTTGATGCGATAGTTTTTTAATAGCTCAGATCAAAGACAGAATGAACTTACTTTTTGAATTTTTCCTTCATTGCTCCTATTTTCTCCAGTGGCGTCTTGAAATCAATGGAGAACTCAAGTGAATCACCCATATCTGGGCTTCTGTAGAAATTGCTGATCGCTTTGGTAGCCAAAACAGAATTCGGATAGTAAATTTTTTCATTATCAAATCTCAGAAAGACGGTTGTCAAGATATTCATTTCTTCCACGGTCATCTGTAGAAATTTGCAAGAACAAACATGATTAATAATGATGACTCAAACAGCCATGCACAATTCCACTCATAAAAGTTATACCTGAACACCATCAATAACACAACGATCACCAACATCAAAAGGATGCATTATGAATACGAATATTATAGCTTCGAATATTGTCTTGCAAGTGTTTCCAAACACAAAAGCTGCTAGAACAAGCTGTGATGAGAGAACAACAAGCACTTTGGTGGTGGCTATTCCTGTCAAGAGAAGCCACACTATTATCATGATAACCATCAGAATCCCTGTAACAAGCTTGTTCAATTGCTTTACAGCTGTTTTGGTGTCATTCAGAGCATGAGCCAGTGCTTTGCGACCTTTGTAGACCTTCACCTGCACAAGTATGAAATAAGATAACGTTGAAATAAGAGCCCTTTTTTAAGTCAATGAACAATTACATATACTTGTGAAAGAAGATATGTTACGATGGCAGATTGTGTGATACTGTCGACGTTTTTCAACTTTTTCTTAGAAAGAACTATCACAAGTGACTCTGATAAAGAAAAGTTATGTCCCATTATCTACCGCAACCACTCATGTGGAGGTTTTTAAAACAATTTAAGAACTGAACCCTCTTGTAAGAAAGGCAGAGAGATCATGGATACATCTAGCTTTACAGTTTAACAAGATTTGGGAAAAGTATTGCGTACCACCCAGTCCGTCAAAGTTCTTCTATCAATCTGCCCTGTCTCAGCCACGTCAATCATTGGAAAGACGAACTCCACCTCTTCTTTAATCATGAATCTGCTTAGATCTAGTTCATCAATGTAACTGCAGACAGAAGATTATTAAACAGTATTGAAGATAAAAGCAGCCATCATTGGTGTGACATAAAAATTCAGTTTTCAAAAGATGGATTAGCTCACTTGCAACCAGGCTGAGCTACATTTCTGAAAATGTGATATGCAGCAGCAATTGCTTCCTCCTCGTTGGTAATTTCTTTATCCGTTTGTTCATTACCTCCGTCATAGAAACTCTCGTCAATTGAATTTGAAAGAGTGGTCAGACCTGAATTAGATATCATATCAACTAACATTTTCATGGTCCAAGCTGAGACCTTGTCTTGTTTCATCCGATGAAGTTTATTGATATCAATCACCGCTTTCTCACTCTTTTCCTTGCCTTCTTTTTCCTTCTTTCCGACAGCGTAACTGAGTTTACTTACATTGCTGCTTGTCCTCCCCAACATATTTGGTAACTCCATTACCGGTGGCCCAGATAGCGTCAATAGAATGTACTGATGGAATACCGATTCCTGGATTCTATCAAAGAATGTATTTACATGGAAGGAAGAAGCCAAAATCTTTAGCAGCAAAGTTTTCAACAGCCACAAGAATGCACTGATTAGCAATGAAGCAATAGTCCAAGTTATGAAATCCAAAATTCGATTGACCAGACGAGATTGCTTGACTCCTTCTTGAAATAGCAAAACCCAAGTGACAAGAACCAAACCAAACCAAATGCAGACCTGAACGCTTTTCTTAAGACCATAAACAAAATACAACACCTTCTTCTTGAGCAAATAGTTTAACTCGATCAGTAAAACAACAAAATGCATCAACCACTTAGTGACAAACAAGCCACTGAAAGTCACCAAAACAAGCACACACCACCTCCAAATTCTCAAACCCCCAACTCTCCAACCTTGCAACTTATCAACAGTCAAGCTGACAATCAAACACCCCAGAATGCAAAGAAAAAGAAACCACTCAATCAAAACCTTGACTTTCACTTTCCTATGCTTCAGCTTCCGCCTACTGCTCACCTTTTTATATATTTCTTCATCCTCATCCACTCGTCCAAAACCACCCGGAGATGAAACTAATGGCGTTTTTGGGCTTCCCGGGGCTATTTTATTCGTGATCTCCATGGCACTAACGCCATTATCATCCACTTTACTACTAGGTGAACTCCTACTAGAAACCACATGATCTTCCACTGATTCTCTATTTTCAAACATCTTACTATCAATATTCACAGATTGTTCACCAAATCTTGATTTGGGCTTTGAGTAAACTGATCTTGAGAGCGATTTTCGACGAGTGAGATTCTCACCTTTTGGGATTCTGGGAGGCTTATTCGGGCCTGGACTAAACCTCGCGATTTCAGGTGAAGGGTAACTCACAGGCACTGATTTTTCGGCACTAAATGTTGAATCGTTTGATAATCTATGTGGGGAATCAGCTGAAAGTTTAGGCTTTTGGTCCTTTGAAGCGTCTGAGACTCGAACGTTTGAATCATTTTCATCTCCAGCGATGCTAATGATTACATCATTCGTCCTTTTCCCGTCCTCGACCATGCTTATTTCTCCGCTCCTCCTTGGAGCTTTGCCATTTGCGTCCATTATGAACCTGCCAAAATGCAAACTTAAAAGAGCAGCGCAATGATACGTCCCTTAACTCACTCGTAAGCACGTAACAATTCTGAAGAGTGTGGAGAAAAAAGAAAACCTTCAAGAAAGGAAATAACCATATAAAGAATATACGTAATATTCTTGAAACTGCAAGTTCTTGGGAAAATAAAACGTTGATGAGAAGAGGAGAAGACAAGAGAACAACCCCCGTCCCACTTGAATTTAGTATCAAGAATAGAATTTAAGCCGTTAATGAATAATACATACACAGGAACAAGCTTTTAACTCATTTAAACACACAACCAGACCCAATTATATAGTTGGGGAGACTAATATTGTTTTGTTGTTAGCACCGTTAGAGACATTTCTCCTCTTGAGACTCGATAAGGGTCTGTTTCATTACAGTCGAAAGAGACGGAGGTGGGTGGCAATATACGTCTGGTCAGACAACACTAGCAATTTGTCAGCGACTACTGTTCACACGGCTCCCAAGTCTTATACGCCCACCACATTATTAAACTCACATAATAATCAGTTTGTTTCCAAACCAACCGATCAAGATTGACTTGGATCGGACCACCGAGTTCTTCTATCCGAGATTCTTGTCGCTCCTGTGTGTGTCTGAGAGAGAGTTTAGAAGAGGAGGTAGCGGAGGAAAGCTGTGTGTACAGGCAAGAAGTACTTGCATATAGAAACCCGAGCAATTACTTAGAAAGAAAAGACAGTGGATTTTAATGTAGAGGCTCCACGTAAAGGACACACACTTTATAGTCAAGATTTTGTGATTTTTTTAATTTTTGGGTTAATATATAATTTGATTTAAATTTCAATAACTTGATCCCACTAATTAAAAGACCATATGAAAGTAAAAGCTTAAAATATCAGTAAAGAATACAAAAAATGAACTGGAACTCAAACATTAAATACAAATAAATGAGACACAATGGAGAGTGATTCTCCTAACAATAATATACAAACATAAAACCATTTCAATCTGATTTTGTTTCTCTTTCTTTATGGAGACATTAATTTTAATGTGTGCTATGTCCATTGTAGACTCTAAATTCAAAGTATATTCTGATCGTATGTCAGATAGAAGACGACGTAATCTTTCGCTCTTAATTTAGCATCATTATCATTATCGAGTAAAGATGAAGCGATTTTGATTCAATCGTTTGTCCGATTTGAGAAAGGCGTGGTTTTCATGAGACCGAAAAAGCAGCCAAAATAGGGCCAGATGTATGATTTGAACCCACATTAAGCCAACATCAGATATTCGAGAGAAACCAATCTCCAAGTACATGAGTAGATAATAATAATTCGTTCCCCCACCTTTTCTTTTCCACTTAAAGTTGCTATAAATGGACAGCGACCTCCATTTATAACAACAGTTGTCTATCTTTTTCTGCATTGACTGAATGATGAACGCAATAGCACTTATTATGCTGTTTCTGTTGCATTTTCTGGGCTTGCATTTTGGGCTTAAGTATATTTTGAGATGAACAAAAAGCAGGCTTTGAGCTGCTCCGGTTTAGAAATTTCAAAATATGGCGGCCAGCCCAATATCCGGTTCTGAATTCAAACTTGTGCATCCACGTTAGTTATTATACCGAGAAAATTCTAATTTAAATTGAATTTGATCGAATTTGAACCAATTATATAATAATATAATATACTTTTGCTTTAAAATTGATTTGGTTTGATCGAAAAACTTTAATTCAACAACAGAATCTGCAGAAAAACTTCATAGTATTCCTAGTCATCCCAACAACCAAAACTTTGTAGTGTTACTTTATAGAAGGAACAAGAGAGAGAGAGAGAGAAGAATTTGATGCTAGGCTACTCCGAGCAATCATTTAACGTCTTCTCGATAACTCTCAAAGTGGACGTAATGTCGCTGAAATTGGGTCTAGCTGCAGGTTCATGATGCCATGACTGTTCTATAAGTTGAATCAGAACTTCCATTTGCTCATCCACTTTTGCAATTGTTGGCCTCAGTCCATTTTCTGCAACTTCCAGGGCTATCTGTTCGCATCATCATGTATATATATACATAAGAAACAAACTCTATTTAATTCAATTTCAATCTTATCAAACTTGAGATGATCTCATGAACTACAAAAACCTCGAAACAAATCAAATTCTATATATAGCTCACCTTGGCAGGACCATAATTTGTCTCAATGTAAGGGTATTCGCCGGTGATTAACTCGTTCAACATGACGCCAAAGCTATAAACATCACATTTTTCATCATAAGGACCGCACTGGATCACCTCAGGTGCCATGTAAATGAACGTACCTGAAAAATGATCGTTGAAAATGTGCAAATCTTTTGACATCATTATATCCTATAAGAATGAAAATTTACACACATGTTTACGTACCAGTTTCTCCTGTTAGTGCCTTTTCTCCATCGATCAAGTAGCGGGCATGCCCGAAATCAGCTACTCTGACATGCAAAGCATCGTCCAAGAAAATGTTGCTTGGCTTCAGATCACGGTGGAGAATCTTGGGCTTGCTCTCGTGAAGATACTGCATTGCCTGGGAAATTTCAAGTGCCTTTGCAATTCTATCCTTGAGTGGTGGAAGAGGAATTGTTCTTTCCTTCTGCCTTTTTCCAGGGCCATGCAGCCAATCTTTCAAGTTGGTGCTTAAAAATTGTGTCACAATCCAGCAATTTTCAGGAGGATCAAGACTGGCTCCTATCAACTGCAGCACGAAGGGATGGCGCTGCCTCGATAGAGTCTCCACTTCTTGTGCAAAGAAGCTGACACCATTCTCGTTTGATCTAAAGAAATCGGGGTACATGCACTTAATTGCAACGTCGAGCCCTCGCCATTTCCCCCTGTATATGTCTGCGGTGCTACCTTGAGCTGATAGATGGAGTATTTCAATCTGTTCAATTGATCACGCACAGGTTTACCATTTTAAGAATGCAATAAGTTTAATCGATTGAGCAGCAGAATGGAAGTATGAAGCATTGGATCAAGACAGCTCTTGATCATCCAACAATTCAATTCCCTTCTAGCAAGTATGTTATCATGATCAATAAATATGAGGTTACAAAGAAGAAAAAGGTAGGTTTAGTAGGAAGTAAAGTGACAAAATTAACCTCTTGAGGGTCGATATACCATCCATTGATCTTGGCTTGACGTATGAGGGGAGCAAGATGAGGATGAAATTGTCGTGGAGATGGGGATAATTGAGGAGTGAGAGTAGTAGAGTGGGTAGTTATGGTGGGAGAAAGAGACAAGTCTTCATCTTTATCCTTGTTAACTATAAGTTCCAAGAAACCATTGTCCTGTGCCACTTGGAGACAGTATTTGAGGAAGACTTGTGTTTTCTCCAGCCTCATCTTGTACATATCTTTCACCTCTTTCTGCTTCTGGAGTGCCTTCTCAATATCCTCCACCTTACAACCTCAAAAATCATTTCTCAATAATTACACATATAGTATGCATGAGAAATTAAGGTAAATGTCAAACAACCTGTTGCACAAGTTGGTCGAGCTTTTCTGTTCCGTGTTGCTTTTGATGGACATGATGTGAGGCAGCCGGTCCCATAACGATGCAGTCGCTGATCCGCCTGCAGAAGCCTCGTGACTTGGCAGTGGTGGTGGCTGCCTTTCTCCGTAGTTTGGAGGTGGGACTGGGAGTGGTGTGGGGTGAGGGTTGTTCCCCGGTTGAGATGATGTTTTTGTCAGGGTGGGTCGTCCCATTGGCAGTTGCACTCATCATGTGTGTTGAACTACAAAAGCATAAAAAGTGGCGAAGGTGGGTGGATTGAGAGTGAGATAGGTAGGAGGCAGTGAATCTAACTATAAATCATGAGTAGAGTAGTGTAGTGTTTGTTATGGGACAGAATTGGGGCGGAGATTCTAATGAACATCCAAATTCCAATCCATTAGGCCTTGTAGTTATTTTAACAAAACTCACACAAACAAAACCCATTGATGATGTTAGAATTATAATTAAATTCTGAGCAACCACGTCTAATTGCATGCATAAGATAGAGACCAAAGAAAAGACGAGAAAAGCCGATTGACGGTGTTATCAAAGTTGTCCGGCTGACATGGATACCACCATTGGTGGAGATTACAATTTATTTGTATAACCCATGTTCTAAATATATATATATATATATATATATGTAGATACTCGTTTTTATACTTGTTTGAATTTGGAATCATGGAGTGTTCCCAATTGGACATCTACACCCTTTATAGGACCAGAAGTCCAATAAAATCATGGTAACTATTGGCCCAAAACCCTCCCACTTTACCCCAATCTTAACTTTTCAACATCATCTCACTTTCCATTTTCTTTTTTCAATTCAAATTTGTAGAATTTCGGTGCCACGACGGCAAGTATAGTAAATAAAAAATCATTGAAAAGAAGGATTATTGAGTCAAAATTGTGCAAGTGTTCATTAAAGAAATTAAATTGTAATTAAATGAGGCCTTTATTGGAGTTGAGTTGTCAATTGTGTAGGGTGTTAATAGAATGATGAATGATGTGGGATTAATGAGGGTGAAGACATCATCCATCTACTCACTCATGTAAGTACGTACTTTGACAATTCTACCAACAATGTCAATATTTTGTGTGTGTTTGTGTACTGTGTTGACCTCCACCCACAAATTAAGATTGTTGCATTATTATTGTTATTGCTGGTGGCTATTGGCTACGGTGCCTTCCCCACCTCACCAACCCTTGCCAACTTCATCAATACAATCATCCTATCTTAAAAATCATTTCCATCAATTTCTTCTAATTCTATATATATTATATATTGGAATAAACCTATTTCCAAGAACCTTCTTAATATATATATACACACACATATATATATATATATACTTCTTTTCTTGTTCTTAATCATTGATTTGATCTTCCTGGATTTTGCGCGACTACTATAATTCTTTTATAATATTATTGCATGCCTTTTCTAGATTTTTAATTTTAATAATTTGGCTATAAATTCTTCTTTTTTTTAGTTAATTTATGATTGGTTCCCATTCCATGTCTGCACATTTCATACAATATTTCCACCAAATACCCGGAAAAAATCTTTCAAAATCCTTAAAATTCCCGCGAAGCTTTTTTTCTTATTACTTTTCCATAAGGACTTTTTGTCTTGTTTCCTTTTTTTCTTTTAATGGTTATAATACTGTACGATTTATTTGTCTATATAATAGGAATGTATTCAAAATACAAACAAATGAAGAGGCTTGAATATGCCGACCGTTGAAAAATGGTGAAAAATAAATTAGAAAAATAATTAATAAATTTATTTTAATTGGATTAAATCATCACTAGTTATATATTGGTTACGATGTACAATACATAACAAGTTTGTAACACATAAATGATGGCTGATGGAGCCCAATCACCACTTCAACCAAATAAGTGTGTTCTTTGATTGAAACAATGTGTTCATTAGGTAAAATACTTTGGGTGAACCAATACATCCACTTGGGTTGCGTTCATTCAGATGAACAGTTATAACCTTTAAAATGTATCTTTTTTTTAATTGGACATACTCATTTAAATGATATATTTCCAACTTCTATAAATACGTTCTCCCATTTCATTTCTCTCCATCGAATCGAAAAGTATTCTAGAGCATTTTGATATACAAATGTCGTTTCCGTTAGCACCAGCATGGAATAATAATTGTTCCAAAAGATAAAGAATCCAAGTTTTGCATTAACTTTCTACTACACGACTCCTACAACTCCCTCATTTTTTTCAGAGCACCAACGACCAAAAAAATAAAAAGAAAAAAGATACTAACACGGGCAAGGAATTGGTTTTGGTTGGTAATTAAGGAATTTGGATACAAAACAAAGGTTGGTAGGTTTAAGAGAAATTGTGTTTGTCTGAATTGAACATGAAATAATTTGTTATGAGTTATGAGAGAGTGGAGTGGTGGTCCTGTTCCTTATTAATACCCGCATTCAACTTACATTAATTTTCTTGAAATGCTTAACTGAATTAGCTCCAATCATCAATTACGTACTTATTAATTGTTGACCTAGTTATAATTGAGTGTACATATATATCCTGTCCACCACCTTTAATTACCAACAAAACCAAAACTGAGTTATATATGTCAGCCTTTATTTCAATCTAAATTTTAACATAATAAAATATATATATATTATACCTATATATACATTCAAAGGAAGTTAATTAATATTACATTAATTCCCTTATTAATTTTGCTTAATTAGAGCTTTTGTTTTAGGGATAATTAAGCACAATCTCCTCCATGAAGGTTCGATGTAATTACACACAAACTTTCTGTGATTTGAAAAATTATACATAGACCTCATGTGGTTTGCTTTCGTCCAACAAATAGGTTCATTCGTTAGTAAAAATTCAATGAATTTGTTGATATTAACAAAAAATAAAAAAAATGAATGAAATCAATGTATTCACTCGATTGACTTATTATTGACTTACTGCATATCAAATAAATCTTTTGTGACTACACTAACTTTGTAACATTGAAAATATACATTCTCACATACATTAAAGTGTGACGATGTATTACGATAATATGGCCGTAAAAAGATTTATTTGACCTACAATAAACTAATAAAAAATCAACCGAGGGTAACTTTTGAAATTTTATCTGATTTTTTTTTGTTAATATCATTAAATTCGATGAAGTTTGACTAGTGGATGAACTTATTTATTAGAAAAAAATAAACCTTAAGAGGACTGAACGTAATTTTTCAAACCACAAAAAATTTATATATAATTGCACCAAACCTCAAAAGATAGACATATTAGCGATAGAGCAAAGATAGTGGCAAAATACATGAACTAATTTTTAATTATAATATGATTATAATTTTTATAATTAATGTCTGGTTAATTACTTGAACACATTTTTTCGTGTAAAGTAGGTAGAGTATATGATCATTAATTAATTATATATATAATCTGAAATTTGTTAGGCTTCTTCCTAAATGCGGATGGATGGAAAGAAATGGTCCCAAAATTAGGCGCCAGTGAAACCATTATTATATATATAGACCTAATAACCATACTTAATCGCTCACCATGCAACTGCTTTAATTCCATTTATCATACATCGGAACTATATATATTGCCTAGCTGTTTATATTTGTAGAAATTCTAGTTTAATGTTAAAATTGTTTTGTACAAATCAAAATAAATAACGCATGCATGCGAAATCAGTATATAAATTTAAGACAATTGGCCTATAAAAGCCACGACACTTGACGTTGTCCTAAAAGGGCCACAACCAACCTCTTCTATTGTGAGCACGTTCACCAGAATAAGAAGGTAATTAAGATGCAAAGAACGAGTCAATTGGGTGTCTGCCTACACTCCTAAGACATCCTCTTTATAGTGTTAGGACAGAACATACAACGCTCAAAAATTAAAATTAAAATTAAAATAATAGTCATTAGTGGGGTGGTATAAAATTAAAAGGGGTGTCATAAAATTTGATTTTGATTTAATAAGAAAATTAAAGTTAAATATTAATTTGAAGTTTGAAACTTCAAATTTGTAATATTTATATATATATTTGTGCGCGTGTTATTTTATTATAAGATTGACAAATAATTTTAAAATTTGAAGCATATTTGTATTTTATAAATAGTTGGAGTTGGAATTTGTTTATTTTATTTTCTAAGTCGAATGATTATCTATATTTGCATTTAGTGTTGCAATCTTTTCATCCAAGTTTTTTGCATGTGGGTAGATCAAAAAATTCAAGTATTTGAACCCCAAAAAACATCACTGGCTTCTTTTTCAAATAAGGAATAAAAAATAAAAAGAAAGAAAGAAAATCACTACAGTCCCGTGACCGTGCAATTAATCTTGATTGCAGTTTTAGGGTTGAGTGCAATTAATGCGATTTAGGATATAATATTTGACAAGACAAGAAAGATTCTTACCCGATGAAATTGTAGATGATGAAAAAGGCGAACAACTCACTAATAATAATACAGACAGCATTCATTCTTGACCACATTCATTCTAATAAAAATCTTAGACCAAAGGAAAAAAAGAATTGTGACAAATTGAGGGTATGTATTAATCTGGTCGTTAATTAAAGTTGAGATTCTATGTATAAATTTAAAATTATGGATTTAAATCCCATCGTACATATTAATATGTCTCGTATTATGTGAGTGTTTGTTTTATATTATTAAATTATTATATTAATTACTACTCATGATTAAATTGACGTATTGTTAAAAAAAAAAAAAGGAAAAAAGAAAAAGGTTGGGACTTGGGAAACAAACAAGTGGGAGTTGAGTAGGAGTGGTGGTGGTGGCCTGGGGATCCGTTGATCACCATTTTGAAGCAACAAAAATTCCTTCTTCTTCATTAAAAACAAGAAAAGAGAAAGCTAAAGATCTTCACTTTCCCTATTCCCATGAGCGACATTTTGCCTTTCCCTTTTCCTTCTCATTTTGATCTCGAATCTTCATTTTTCCTCTGTTTTACCAAAATCTGTCTGTCACTCTCTTACCAACTTGGGATCAACCCTTCCCTTCTTTTTCAGTGCTTGTCACCATTCCAAATTCTGCTTTTTTCCCCCCACAAAATCCCATACATAAATATTTACATCATCAAATTCCAAAAAAAATCGATAAAGTAAGCTATAAGTACCAAAGTGTCTATCAATATGATCAAAAAGCATTATGAAAAAAAGACAACTATACTCGAAAAACAACGACAAAAAAATAAATAAATAAAATAGTGAAAAATGTAACAACTTAAAGAGAAATAATTAAACACAAATATTATTCCTATGTGGTTAGCGAATCAAACGACTAGCAATCGCAAGATTCTTGTCCAAATGAGTAGTTTCGTACACCGGGAGTTCTTGGCAATATCTATTGTTTCCAAACAACGCTAAGTGATCAAGTTCGAACAAATCCGAACTTGAATCACTCATTCCATCTTCATGGTCATCGTCTTCTTCGTCCTCATCATCGCGGATTTTACGAAACATGGAAAAATCATTACCCTTTTTGTTAAGATAGTAGCCCTTCAAAGCATTTTGTGCAGCCTCTTCCACCTTCCTGTTTTTCTCCCTTATGCTCGATTTCAGCTCTTCCAATGCATTTGGAGGCAGTGGAGACTTTGCGTGTCTGTCGGAATCTTCACCATATATGCACTTGTGCCCACAAGGCCTTGAATCTTCATCAACGATCACACTCACTGGATGGAATCTGACGCTTCTTTGAACCCCATTCCTCATCTTCTCCCTCGATTTTGGTGAATATTTGCTCAAACACGACCTGGAAAAGGAAGAAGCTGATGAACAAGTAGTCGATGAGGTCGCCTTTGGGGACTTCAAATCTTGAACTTGAAACTCTTTATTTGTATCAAGATTTTTAGACTTCTTCCCATTCGCATTGCTGAAAAGTGAGTTAATAAAGCTTGTTAGCCTCCCCCCTGGAGAAATAGGCTGCTTCACTTTCTTCAAATTGGCGTAAATCTTCAGGGCCCTGGACTTGGACTTCATCAACTCATCCTCCACTTTGTTTCTCAGCGGATTTTCGTAATCATCAAACAAAGAATCACAGTACTCTTCTCTTGGATTACTCTCACGGGCCGACACACCGGTCCGCACTGGCTTAGGCCTGCTGGAAAAACAAGAAACCTTGGGCTTATTCCTTGTGGAACCAAAGAACTCTGTGTCCGATGACGAGAGTGCACCAGAACTATCAGAAGAACTCGAAGTTGAACTGAAGAACAACAAATCATTGTCGTGCAATGACTTGTTGTCCAACTCAGGCAATAAAGGTGGCCTCGTTTTAGCCACAACTTTCTCATGAGCCTCCTTTTCCATCCATTTCTCAACCAAACAAGCCCTTCTAAAGCTTGCTCCGTCCTCTATGTTAGTAGCAGTAGTAGTAGTAGTATTCTTGGCCCTCAGACCACCCTGCCTGATCTTCACTGCTTTTTCCTTGTACGCCTTAAAATCCTCAGCATTTCCATCGATGGAACGGTAGATTTCGTCAAGAAGGGTGGAGGAGAAGGAAGGCATATTGTTCTGGCCCTTTCTTGATTTATAGTTTTGCTCTCTGTATAGTTTTTGGGTAGTGTACATTGTGTAGAAAGAAGGGATGGTGTGAACAGAAGAAAGAAGATTTGTAGTTGTGGGAGGAGGGAGAAAGTAGAGAGAGAAACAAAGTGAGAGAAATGACAAGGAAAATGGTACAACAACTTAAGCTTGAAGTTGAATGGGAAGACTGAAGAGAGAAGGGAATAGGGAAGGAAGGGAATAGGAAAGCCAGGAATATAAAGGAGAGTCAGCACGCGCGGTCTAAATTTAAGCCTCTGCCAGTTTGGCATTTGATTCCTGCCCTGTTACTCAATTCCCCAAACTACCCTTAAGTTTTAAGCAAGCTCTCCAATCCATATTTAATTTAGTTGACAAAATCGAAATTTCATCATAAAAAAAACTTACGGTTTCGAGTCCCAATAATATATGTAATATTGATCTATTTTAAAAGTAGTTGTCGGTCTATGATCTATTTTAATAGTAATTATTGATTAATTACACATATTTCATGTTGAGAATTGAAAATTATTATGTAATTGTATTTAATTTACTGAAAAAGAATATAATACACACAGTAGGAAAAAAAATGATTTTTTCAAATGCTAATATTAGTTTTTTTATTCTGGTTTATCATTTGTTCAGTCATTCAATGCTTGAATTTGAATTTCAAGCAATGAATATGGTTTCAAATTTTGATTTTTGCTACTTAGTTTTTGGTGATGGGGAAGGAAGAAATCATCATAATTCACATTGTAAGGAGGAAAATGGGAGCATGATCAGTTGATTACAGATATTTTGATTTTTGTACACTGTTGCAATAATTATTGGAATAATCTACGTACATTAGGACTGCCAAAAACGCAATAACAACTTTGTACTGTGGAGAAGACAACACTTTTGTAGGCTAAGAGAAGTGACTGAGTAAGAATGGGGCCGACTACATATATATATGTACATATTCTGATTTGTTGAAAGTGCGATTTAGTGGGGGGCAATTTACAGAATTGGTCCTCTCCTTCCGTAACTGTAGTAGTACTAATCGTTATAACACTTCTTTTGGAAAGAAAAAGCTGATGACTTTGGAAGTTGAGAAATGGGATGTGTTAATATGAACACACATCAATTTGTATTTTTCCTAAGGGTTTTTTTTTTTTTTTTTTTTTTTGGGTAGTTGGACTAATCTTGTGATTCACCACCATGGAACTTTTTCATTAAGTAAAATGATTATAATTAAACCATAATCTCTCATTAATATGCTGCTAATGTTAAAGTAAAACAATAATCTACACGTTAGCGGAATTTAAACTCAATTTTTATAGTTATGAGAGCTCAATTTCGTCAATTAAATTAGGTGACATTGACCGACCGAGAAATTTTGAAAAGATAATATCTTATATAACTTTTTAGCCCTTCTATTTATTTTTAATTTTTTTTTGTAGCTCGAGTAATCCGTCATCTAAATTAATTCACTTGATTAAGATGATTTAATAATGAATCAAACGTTTTGAAATTCAATAAATGGAACAAATCACGGAATAATATAAAATCAAGAAAAACAAATAAAGAAGGTGGAAGAGAGAAGAAGACGGGCAATTGTAATTTGTAAGCAAGGAAAGAAATAAAAGATTTTTGGCAAAGAGAAGTAAAGTCATATTTATATGTTCACTTTCCGTAAATTAATTCACTATATTCTCATTTGATACCTTTTCCAAAAATGATACCATAAATATATATATATATATATATATATATATATATAGCCCGTGTGCATGGCAAGTTAGGTATAAATGAATTAATGTTCTATTTCAAATTTAATTAATTAGTGATTTAATTGCCTTCAATATTGGTTATGTTGATTATAATATTGGAAATTGTATGTTTGTCTTTATTGTGTTTTCAGATTTTATATTTTATACCAATGATGTCTTAGTCTAATGATTAAAATCAAACTTAAATAAATAAGTTTAAAATTATAGATTCGAATCTCTTCAGACGTATGGTTATTTGTCTCGCTTTATGTTAATAATCTATTGTAATAAGCATGTATTCCATTTAATGTGAATTTATTGATCGAATCAATGTATTTTCAATTTATTAATATTAATGTAAATTCTATAATCGCCATCCGTATAAAACAAAAATTCAATAATGACACCTTAATTTTTAAATCAATCTAAATATATATTTAATTTAAATAATTATAGTTTATGTTTTATTCCCTTAATCAAAGTTGTTATATGTTTAAAGAGGCGTAATTAAGAAGAGAATGTAGGTGGGATGTGTAGTCATTTTCTTTTAAATGTATGGGAATCAAATAGGGGGCATCTTTTATCTCAAACTAAATTAATAAACATGCTCCAAATTTGGATAATTTATCCCTAACACGTACTTCAATAATTTGGCACCCCAACTACTAAATTAGAGACCACCGCACATGCACATGCACATACCAACTTAATTATTATTACTCACCAACTTTTGCAAAATTCCTTGTTACCAAACGAAACCGTATGCCCAACCACTCCAAATTTTAACTATACAATTATCAAATTTCAATGTTAAATCCCGTGAAAATTAATGTAATTTTACTATTTTTTTCCCAATTTAATTATAAAAAAATTGGGTGGCTTCAATAATATGGGTAATTACTACTACAGATCACGACATACGCTCAGAATTGTATGCCGTTATAAGGGTTTTTACAAGTTATCTACCGACACAATTCTCATATATGTCTTATAGATGAAATTGAATTCAACAATCATTTGATTAGAAATGAAATATCCATATTTCTTGAATCAAAACGAAAAAATATGTGATGAGGGTGCAATGGAGTCACATACTCATCTATTATTTCGATGCCATTATGCCAGAAGCTGCCTGACAGCGATTCGGCGGATTGTTCAGTTTGAATGGCCTAATAGAGAGTGGTTACGGGACGTTGAGTGGGCTGCAAGAAAATGGAGAGGAAAACATATGATTAACTTGGCTTATCGTGCACTTCTGGTTGCTTGCATTTACCACATTTGGAGAAAACGAAATTTGATACGCTTTGAGCAAACAGCGACCATCGAATTTAATAGCCACCATTATTATGGAAGATATTAGACAGAGGATTATCAGTGTTAATTTATCTCGTTCTATTAGTTCATATGTGTTATATAGATTATGGCATATCCCTTGGCCTGTCGAGGGAGAAACCACCAGTTGAGCACTGTTGTACTATACGATCTTATTTTATTAATAAAATTTACATTTACCCAAAAAGAAAAATTACACTTCTACTTCTTCTAGTTGAAGAAAGTTGACAAAAGGTCCAGCAAATGGCTTTTCATAATCATGGTAATTTGATGGAGAGGAGCCTGCGGAGGATAAATTTAAACGGGAGGAGCCTCATCAAGCTTCAAAATGGTAACAAAAATGTCTATTAACTACATTTAATTTCTTTTTACTTATTACTGTAAATGGTTGTAATTTAAATTTTAATCATGATGAGCTGATGTTAGGAGCCATAAAGTTAATTGGATTGGGTTTTCTATTTTATTCCATGTTGTATCTTTTATTTCATTTACTATATACACGCAATAGGTATAATTAAAGATAATATCATTTATTTTATTTAAAGAAAATTTTATATACATATATATATGTGTTATGTATATATATATTAATTGTCACAAAAGATACGATATAATTTAAAATAAAAAACTCATCAGTAAATTAGCTTCTTAATAATTATAGGAGGAGCCGTTCTTTTTTTTTTTGTGAATCGGTAATTAATAAATTCGTATTACATAAATTAAAATTATAATAAACTCATATTAAGTGATATAAATATTCAGTATACATTATAAGAAACTCATATTAAGTGATACAAATAACTACACATTTAATGAAATTCAAACTCATGATAATCATCAAAGCTCAACCTTAACGAGTATATTGAAATATGTGGTGATTAAGTGGGCAGTAAATAATTGAGGAGGAAGTACTGTTGGAAGCGGAGGCGTAAAAGAGAATGAAGGTGAAATAGAGAAAAAGCCTCAATTTTTTTTTAACTTTAATGATTGGGTTTTTCGAATCAAAAAGAAAAAGTGGAGGTCCAATTCTCAGGTTGTGACATCTGGATTTAGACATTAGACACACCAAAATTATTGAAAAAAAAATGTATGAAACAACTAGCGGATTCGTCTTGCAAAATATCTCTAATTGTTTGTCATTCGTCAAAGTTTCTTGAAATTATAAAAACCAACGACATAATAAATTAATTAATTAAATTTACCAAGATCGAATATTTATTGAGTTTGAAAAAACACCCGCATATTGAAGTGTCTTATGAGTTCGAGTTTTATGAATACGGATGTATCATCAACTTTTTATAGTAGTATTTTTTTATTTTTTTATATAGTTTGAATATATTTTAATACAGAATTTTAATATATTAGATGATGTCGTAACGAATCTCATTAGAAAAACAAAAACAAAAATATAAAAACAGCCGCACCCGCGCACGTGACAGTCACAACATGAAGTTCGGAACCTACGTTTGGAGTTATCCATGAATTTGGTACCGTAGAAATAAATCATCAAACAAAGAGAGCGACCCGAAAGTGAAATCTTGGATTCAAGCTAATTAATTGATCCCCCTTCCCATAAAAACAGGGGAAATTGGTTCGTGGAATGCCAGGTATTTGCCCCCGTAATCCTTGTCATGATCACATGCTCTTTCCTCTTTCGGATTTGCTAATGCTGATTCGAATTCAGACATTGGATGTGATCTTTGTAAGGCAACATCACTTTCCCTGCGGAAACCTTCAGACTTCTGCTCTTGTCCCTCTCATGTACCAAACAAATAATGGTCATCAACATATGTGCGAGTGTGTGTGTGTCATAAAGTTGGACAAATCCTCATCTTCTTGATTCATTTTGTTATACTTTTGAGTCCCTAAAACAAATTATGCACTCATCAAACCCCTCCCCTTTCTCATTCTTTATTATGAAATAAGCTTAAATAAGGAAGTAGGGCAGCCTTTTGACCATTGTTTTTTTAGGTGCCAAAGACTACATAAACCTAAATTTGAGTATAAAATGCTCATACGACTTTTTTGCTTCCACTTAATACGACATGATCCATTTTCTTTGATTGCAAATGAAGGAAATCAGTTATAATCCTTTGCGTAAACATACATATGATTTTGGATACATCAATGGTACAACCATTAGAAAAGATAATCATAGTACGTTGACGTATCATATGATCTGCATAGGAACGATTAAGTGATAATCAAATAGAAATATATTGTTTCTGTAAAAGATACATTAGGAGTTGGAGTCCCAAAACTCTGTTTATCAAAGGTTGTGGACAAGGAAAAGTCGAAATTTAGGGTGAGGACGACTGGTTTGAAGTGAAGTAGCAACGTTAATTTCTTGAGGATTAATAAAGCGACAACATATGGTGTATGGCATATGCATTAGTACGTTGTGCAATAGGCTTTGACTCCCCATGCCAATACCTTTGGACCATTTATGTCTTTCATCTTGCTATGAATCAGACATGATATCAAGACATATGGGCCATACAATGTTTCCTCTTACATTTCCCGTCAAGATACGCTGTGCATAAGTACTCAACCTTCATCCGACAATAATCAAACCTATATATATATATATATATTACCCTCCATCAAAAATATTAATATAATCAAAAGACTTTACATTAATAATGTAGCTGATAGTGCTATGTCGTACGTACACTAGACTAGATAAATTAAGGAAAAGTATGAAAGGGCTGCAGCTTGCGACTTGGCACGTGAGGAGAGCTAGGGCAACTTAATACTTACAGTTAGCAATTCCATCCCAGGTTTGATGAGTACTGATGATGGATCAGAGGGCTGTCTGACAAGAAGGTTAACACGGGACATCTTTGTTCTGCTCCTGTTTCTTTCTCCAACCATCTACAATTAATTTAATTCCAATTTTAGCATGTGGAAACAGGATTAATTGGGACTTAAGAGGATATATATATATATATATATACGTAGATCCAAGTTCAAATATGCATAGCATAGAAACAAACCATATTGTCTCCTGCTCCACACTTCGTTGAATTAATTAATGTAATATAATGGGGTAAATTACATTTTTTGTCCTCTATTCCAATTTTAGTCCCATACTAAGGGCAATTCGCACATTTGGTCCCGTAAGTGGATTTTTTTTCCAATTTCAGTCCCGGTTGGGGGTTTCTGTTAAAACTTAACGGCAGTTGCTGAAATCCGTTAGATGTTGTTAAATATGGAGGGAAAAAATATAGAATGGGCATTTCTTGCATCTTGCATCTCTGTGTTCTATATTTTTCTTTGTCTTTGGTTGATTGTTGTATTGTTACAGTATTGTACAGGCTGCTTTTTAATATTTTTTCACTTGATTGCTCAGGTTTTTGGTTGAAGATGGAATATTAACCATAACATAATATTACGTACAAAATTACATATTTCCAATTACAACATAATGATAGAGTAAAAAATACAGATTATATATCCTAAAATAGCAACCTAATATTGCCGAATACATGAAAAATTGGAGAATATACTCCAAAGAAAATTGACAAAGACTCAACCAAAGCAATATTTAAACAACACCATAAGCCAAGATACAACCAAAAAGTAAACTAAAATAGTTTGTCTTTGTTGCATCTGTGCAATTTTGTCCTCCATTCTATTCAGTTTTCGAAGCAATTTGGGTATGATAACCTTTGCCCTTACACACATCAGCGGATCTTCCCAACGAAAAAAACCACATCCGCTTCTTTTTTCCGTACACCCAAAAAACCTCCTACCTGGGTTGTCGTCGGTCCATGAGGTTTTCAAAATCGCAAGCCTTCCACAATGATAAAAATTTTCTCTATTACCAGCCATATTTTGTGAGATTTTTTCTACTAAATGCAAGAGAGAAATGAAGAAATGGGATTTAAATAGAAGGAAGAGGGTATAGTGTAATTTCCACCAAGTTGATTTTTCCTCCAATTCTCCATGCTTTCCCTCCAATTCTACATGTTTTCCCTCCATATTTAACAGCATTTAACGGATTTCAGCAGCTGCCGTTAAGTTTTAACGAAAATCCCCAACCGGGACTGAAATTGAAAAAAAAATCCACTTACGGGACCAAATGTGCGAATTGCCCTTAGTATGGGACTAAAATTGGAATCGGGTCCACTTATGGGACCAAAAATGTAATTTACCCTAATATAATGTATACACATACATCTTGATTAATTTAAAATATGAAATATAAAATTATATAAATTTAATATGATCATTAACATATATTATTTATGGGATTTATACCCGTCATCACTCTTAACTCATAATTACAAAGATATGAGATGTTATGAATTTTACGTTCAAAATTTTTGTTTACGTTGTAAAATGAAAACCTATTCAATTCGATCGATGAATATGAAATAGAATGTAAAATATTATTAATAGTTTGTGAATGGATTTGTTAGGAAATGGATCGGGTTAAGATGGATAACAGGTGGAATATGAAGGCGATAAAAGACACACGAATTTGTTAACCCAGTTTGGATATAAATCCTACGTCTGGGGACGATACCAAGCCAGGAGAAAAACACTCAAAGAGGAGGAAGCCCAGTTGTAGCCTGTAAATAGTTCTTGTGCTAACAGTATATTATCTCCAATACTACGACCAGGAATAAAGGCAGCCTGACAAGGGCTTATCAACTTATCCAACATCATACTCAACTATTGTACAATAAGTTTGGCAATAATCTTATATAAAATATTACAACACGAAATAGGGCGAAAATCTGTGACCATCATAGGGGCATGTACCTTAGGGATAAGTGCCAGAAGTATGTTCTATTACCGAATTGTTGATTATTAGCCGCCATGGTTGTGATTAGTTTGCGTGCTTCAGTAGGAGTTTTGCAAAGCACCT
>NC_026150.1:16385133-16399177 GCF_000512975.1 Sesamum indicum
TGTTTGTGTGGGTCTTCACCTGCAAGGCCACGAAAAATGGGAAGTAAGTGGATGAGACCGGATTTAAGTTCAAAATCAACATCTAAATTAGGATATTCAATGCAGAGTGGTTGTTGATTTAAGTCAAGCGAAGTCATCTCTTTGATAGTTCGTTCGGGATTATGGGCCATGACTTCGTTTTTAGAGTCGTTAGACGTGGACACATCTAACTCAGAATTTGTTGGTGGTTTGGAAGAAGTAGAAGCCTCTTCCTTATGTCGCTTGGTTTCTTTTCGAAGTCTACGAGTGGTTTTCTCGATCTCTGGATCAAATTCAAGTTCACCTGTACGAGAAGAACGTGACATAAAACCAAGTAACAAGAAAAAGAAATTAATTTAAAGACACCATTCCCCGGCAACGGCGCCAAAATTTGATGGGTGTCGAATCCACCAAAAATAATTCCTACGAACACTTTTGTAGATGTGTGAGTAGGGTCGAATCCACAGAGATTGGTTTTAAATTAATTCCTTCAAAAACGAAAATAATTAGGGGGAGTTTTGATTGGAAGAAGAATAAAACTAAAAAGCTAATAAAATTAGAAGAGATAAATATAAGAGAAGAGTATTCCCTTGGGGACGTCCTCAAGATTTAATTTACCGACAGCATTAAGAACTAGAAAGGCCCAATTCTAACCAATAAATTCCTACGAGGATTTATTTAAGTTAGATTGTGCATTCCCCACAACATAATCGAAAACTTCTACATAATCAATTATGTTGTGTTACCACTAGTTATCGAACTAAACAAACAATTACGGATTTGAAAGTTCAATTGGCTAGGCAAATATTCTTGACAATAAATCAGATTATTTGTAATAAAAGCACAGAGAACAACACAAATACCAATATGAATAAAAGTAGAAAGCATAAATTAGATCTCACAACCCGTTGGATTTAAGCGTTCACCAAGTCTTCAACCGGAATGAGAGGTTTAGCTAGACATGCTCGTGGAAGAACGCATGAAAAGCAAAATAATATAAAAACGTAGAGAAATAAAAGAGTTCAAAAGTTGTTTCTTAAAGTGAATTACATCACCTATTTATAATAGCTAGATACCTAGTTCTACTAGGATTAGAAGTAGATTCCTAGTTGAACTAAAAGACTTATAGAGATAAAATTATAATCCTAGTTAAACTCTTCCTTCATGAGGTAGTCCGTCAAACTTCCTCGATAACTGATCCTTGAGCCTATTGATCTCCTTGACATTTGATCCTGCTATCAACATGTCATCAACATACAGGAGTAGAATGATAAAAAACTCATCGAACCTCTTCACGTAGCAGCAATGATCAGCATTGCATCTAGAGAAACCTATCTCTAGCATGAAGTTGTCAAACTTCCTGTACCACTGCCGCGGAGCCTGTTTCAATCCATACAGGCTTTTCTTCAGATGACACACCTGCTGATCATCTCCATTATACCCCTCTGGTTGTACCATGTATATCTCCTCCTCAAGATCCCCGTGTAGGAAGGCTGTCTTTACATCCATCTGTTGTAACTCCAAGTTCTCTGCCGCTACCATGCTCAACACAAGACGAATAGTAGTTAACTTGACAACAGGTGTAAAAACATCAGTAAAGTCAATACCGTATCTTTGTTGGAATCCCTTTACTACGAGTCTTGCCTTGTACCGCTTCTTCCCGTCTGATTCTTCCTTAACCCGATAGACCCATCTTGTCTGTAGGGCCTTCTTTCCTTTTGGGAGCTGACACAATTCCCATGTGTTGTTTTTCTTCAACGAGTTCATCTCGTCGTTCATCGCAAGCTCCCACTTGCTCTTGTGGACATCATTGACTGCCTCTGCGTAACATTCGGGTTCTCCACAATCAGACAAAAGCAAGTAATAAAGAGAGGGGGAGTACCTATCTGGGGCCCTTCTCAGCCTCGGTTCTCGACCCAGTGCCAAGGGTGTGCTGCTTTCAGTAATCGGTTCCTCCGATACTGGTTCTGACTCTATCTCCGTCTGTTCGGTTTCGTCCGTCTGAACTCCCACTGAATCTGTATCTGTTGGTCTCATGATCCCGGAATTTGAAATATCGAGATCAACAAATTCCCTTTCCTTCTTGTCATCGTCCGGGCTTACCTTCCTGTCGTTGTACATTACATCCTCATTGAATATAACATTCCTACTACGAATTATTTTCCGGTTTTGATCATCCCAGAATCTATACCCAAATTCGTCAGTCCCATACCCAATGAATGTACATTTAATCGACTTAGCATCCAGCTTAGTCCGATCATCGTTCAAAATATAGGCTGAACAACCAAACGTACGTAAGAAAGAAAGATCCACTTTCTTACCACTCCATACCTCTTCTGGTATCCTGTTGTTCAACGGGACAGAAGGCCCTCGATTGATCAAGAAAGCAGCCGTGTTGACTGCATCTGCCCAAAACATCTTTGGTAGTCCGCTCTTCAATCGCATGCATCTCGCACGCTCATTCAGTGTTCTGTTCATCCTCTCAGCAACGCCATTTTGCTGAGGTGTCCCCGGGATTGTTTTCTGCATTCGGATTCCATGGTCGGCGCAGTAATTCTTGATACCTTCACTGTTGTACTCGCCACCGTTATCCGATCTGAGACATTTCACTTGTAGACCTGTCTCATTTTCCACTAGTGCCCTCCATCTCCTGAATGTATCAAAGGCATCAGATTTTCTTTTTAAGAAATACACCCATACCTTTCTAGTGGAATCATCGACGAATGTCATGTAGTACGTTGATCCACCAAGAGATGACACTGGTGCTGGCCCCCACAAATCGGTGTGAACAAGCTCCAACTTTTCTTTCCTCGGAGTTCTTCCTGTGGTCAAGAAGCTCACCCGCTTCTGCTTTCCGAACACGCAGTGTTCACAATGACCCACATCCACCGATTTTAACTCGGACAACCGTCCTTTCGACTTCAGCACGTTCATTCCTTTCTCGCTCATGTGGCCCAAGCGATTGTGCCACAGGTTAGCCTGCGATACAGTTCCTGCAAAGGGGATGTTTGAACTGGATCCTCCCGCCATGTAGAGCGTTCCCGACTTTAGTCCTCGAGCCAAAGTCATTGCTCCCCGACTGATCTTCCACTTCGCGTCTCCAAACGTCGTGTGGAATCCATCACTATCCAGCTGTCCGACTGAGATCAAGTTCCTTTTCAGTCCTGGTATGTGTCTCACATCATGTAGGGTCCAGCATGACCCATTCGTTGATTTGATCCGCACATCTCCCTTTCCTACAATCTTGAGGGGTTTGTTATCTGCAAGATAAACTAAGCCAAAATCACCTGAGGTGTATGGCTCCATGATGTCTTTGTTGCTGCATGAGTGGAATGAGGCCCCTGAATCCACAACCCAATCATCGGAAGAACTGCTCACACTCAACAAGAGTGCATCCGTGATCTCCTCCGTCGCGGCATTCGCTGTTCGGCCCTCCTTTTCCTTCTTTGGCGCCCGACATTCGCTTTTCATGTGTCCGGGCTTCTCGCAGTTCCAGCACACCATCTCCTTCTTGCCCTTGTTCTTCCCCCTGGACCTTGACCTTGACCTTCCACGGTATTTACCCCGTGTGTCAGGTCTCCCTCTGGACTCTGTATGTAGCGCAGAGCCAGATGATCCACCCGTTTGCTTTCTACGGGTTTCCTCGTTCAACATCATGTCTCTGATGTTGTCGAACTTCATCTTCTCCTTCCCAGACGAAGTGCTCACTGGAGTAACAACCACATCCCAACTGTCAGGTAAAGATGAAAGCAAAATTAACGCTTTTACCTCATCGTCAAACACGATATCCACAGACGCCAGCTGTGTCGTGAGTTGGTTGAAGTCATTGAGGTGATCGGCCACCGACTTCCTCTCCTCCATCTGCAACCTGAATAGTTTTTTCATCAGCATAACCTTGTTCATTGCTGAGGGTTTCTCGTACATATCGGC
This sequence comes from Sesamum indicum, assembly GCF_000512975.1. Classification (NCBI taxonomy): domain Eukaryota; kingdom Viridiplantae; phylum Streptophyta; class Magnoliopsida; order Lamiales; family Pedaliaceae; genus Sesamum; species Sesamum indicum. The sequence continues at coordinate 16,389,082 of NC_026150.1, forward strand.
AAGAGTCTGTAGGACTTCCTTCGTGCTCTTTGCTCCCTTCACATGATAGGCGACATTCCGAGAGAGCGACAGGATTATTGCGCTCATCGCCTTTCGATCGAGCACCTTCCATTCTTCATCACTCGTCTTCTCGGACTTCTCTGCAAGTGGTTCGTACAGGTCCTTCCCGTACAGGTAGGCCTCCATCTGCATACGCCAAAACCCAAAGTCGGAACCATTGAACCGTTCGACTGGAAACTTTCCCTCCATCTTAACTCCTTGAACCAGGCTCTTGATACCAGTTGTTAGGAAATGGATCGGGTTAAGATGGATAACAGGTGGAATATGAAGGCGATAAAAGACACACGAATTTGTTAACCCAGTTTGGATATAAATCCTACGTCTGGGGGCGATACCAAGCCAGGAGAAAATACTCAAAGAGGAGGAAAATTGAGGAGTACAACACACACACACTTGTATGCAAGTCTTCACCACACGTGAAAGACAACACTCACCCTCGTCTCCACTCTTTCTTTTCTCTCTACTCTATTCTACTTTGCTCTATAAAACAATGCTAATAAGAGTAGTATATATAGCCATGACTTATCCTTTTTCCAACTCAACTTGGGATTTCTAAGTTGAATGGGGTTATCCTTCTCCAACTCAACTTTGAATCGGGTTATCCTTCTCCAACTCAACTTGGGAATTCTAAGTTGAATCAGGTTATCCTTTTCTTCTTCAAATCAATCTTCACAACTTAACATGGATTCTCAAATTCTCACATAATAATGATATGGGAAATGGGCGCATGATATAAAGTACAACTTGATGATGAGCTGAAGGTTGTAATTAGTAGTAGTAGTAGACTACTACTATATATATATATATATATATATATATATTAATAGATTGTTGAATTAATAGTTTGTATTAGATGACTATAGTGAAAGTTATTATAATTAGGCAATGCAACAGGTACAGGTACCGTGTAATAAAGAGTAGACAGGCAGTGGTAAGCATCACAAAATGTTGGAAATTGGAAAATCTTGAATACCAAGGAGACTGGTCGTTTTCTTGACACCCCTCAACCCCCACCTGATCGTCAATCTCTTCTCCTCTCTTTCTCTCAGTGACAGCAAATTCTAATTTCTGGGTGTTTCCGTGAGTTGCCTGCCACCTCTACTCCACGTGCGCTCAGATGCCGCTTCAATTTCTTTCTTGTATTGGCGTCACGTGCGCTGCATGCCCCTTTCCCCTTCCTTACATACACTCCCCTTGTATGTATATACCCGATGACTAGTATTCAAGACCCTCTCTCTTTCTCCCTCTTTATGATCATTCAATGTCTGGGGTGCCACGTCTTTAATTCTTGTACATGTACATTGATGACCTGTGCTAGCCACCACCATGAATGTGAAATTGACACTGTCTTCTTCTTCTTCGTTTTTTTTCTTTTTTCTCTTTGGAAATAAACAAAAAATGACAGTCTGTAAATTTAAATTACATTTTTTAAATGTTTTACCGTTTCCCTCTTTTTATCAACGGTCATTAACTGCCTTCTCTTTCTTGTCCTTTATAGTTCCAAATGTTTCAACTACCAAATTCTTCCCTCTTTCTAATACAGTACTTTCTACTTGGGTAAAATTCTGAAACATTAGACTAAACTCACCACCGCGGCGCTTGGTCCAGACCAGGCGTCGCCGCCACCGCCCAAGAGATCGAACTTACTAGTAATGGCAGACCAAAATGCCAATGTTCCACACAATCAAGAACTCATGGACGCCATTTCAAGTGCAGAACAACTATTAATGTTTGATGAAAATCAAGATGATGATCCTTTATTCCATAGTTTTGTGGATGAGATGGTGCAGGAGCCTGCTCTCAATGTTCTTGGCAATTATGGGACGACTGATCTTACAGGAAATCCTCTGGAGGAAAATACCTTTGACCAAAACAGGAATTCCAATGATTTCCCACAGAATCCGGCGTTTGGGAACCTAATAAGAATTCCCATTTGGCCAGTTCCACCATCTCCACACACTTGCACTTGTTGCCAAACACTCAGAGAAATTTTCCATGTCAATGGTGTGTGCATCTGTGCAGCGATATACATATGTCCTTTGGCTTAAATTTGTTTCAATGCAAGTGTACTAGTGGAAACATTCCTGTGAAGATTCGATAATCATGCCCTTGATTTGCTTGTTTTGGTAGGTAATCATGTGTTGAAGCTTGATGTACATGGAAGGCTTGGGCTCATCAGCCATGCGGTGCTCGAGAGATACAATACTGATACATCTTCTCAAACTGATCATGAGTACCATATGTTTGAGTAATCTTTGCGATAGCATATTTTCCTTTCTATTTGAATAGCATATGTTCACTTCTGCCTTGAGGAGGAACTTTTTCTGATTGTGGAAACTTTTCGTGTCTATGTTCAAGGTTAGCTTTTGCTTACTTTGCTGATGTTAAATCTCAGTTTCTGCCAGGAAAGCATAAGCAGTGTGAAGCAATTCTTAGTTCAGTACTGTGATGATCGTAAACGAGAAGGTTATGTCATGTTGCAGGATCCGCTCTCTCACTTCTACAACACATTGTGCATTGGCCTTGACAGCAATGGGAGAGCGGATGCCAACATTTTCCTTCACCAAACTTCAAGAGGTCCAGAGCGACAGAGCCCTTAATTATTCATTGCACCACTTGCAATCTTGCATTGTTCTGAATGTCAACTTGAATTAAGGACTACTTTCAAAGTCCATTACATGAAAAGATATCGTGTTCTGAGGATAATTTAGTGACCCTTGAATCTTGCTACAGGCAACAGGCAAATGAACCAAGAAGACGATATGAACCAACCAGAAGAAGAGGGAAATGAAGTAAGATTAAGTAAGAGCTATATTGCATCACAGGTTAGTAGTAGATTCCACGAATATCGTCTAGTAATTCTGCCGTTTAAGCCTACTAACGCCTTCATCTAGTTATTTTACTCTTCGTCACATGTTTTGTTAAATGGCCGTAGCATTCTTTTCTATGTTTTTGTGGAGTCATTTCCCTTTCTCAAGCTAGATTTTCATTATATGTGCTTATGATGAGTAGAGCAGAGGGAAAGAACAGGGAAGATGAAATTGAGAGATTTGGCAGGGTATTTCCATCTTCCTATCAGCAAGGCATCTAAGAAAATGAATATATGTCCATCTGCAATAAAGAGTATATGCCGCAAGGAAGGCTTGTTAAGGTGGCCTTATAGAAAGGTATACCCTTGGCTTCATGTTATGTGCTTGTGCATCTATGCATATGGGAGACGGTGAGAGTATGCATTATTCTGAATTCTTCCTGTTTTGCAGATCAAAAGCATTGAGGGTAAAATAGCGAAGAAGAAGAAAAGTTTGAATTCAAATGATGCTGATGAACGAGCACGTGCTCTAGCAGAGATACAAGAGCTTCAAAGAAAACTCGCCAATTTATGTGATGTAAATGTTTGGTGATATATTTATTGGCAAATGTTCAACTCAGATACTAGTCAGTAATTTTTACTTGTATGGACGAGAAATTAGGCAGCAATGTAAAAACAACAAAATAATCTTTCTGTTTGGTTACCTATGTTGAATTTATATGAGATTTCTTATCAAATATTCGAGAGTATGTCAATGACTGTTGCTTTATCTATTTCGAAGTTGGGGAAAATTCCAAAGTTGCTAATGGAGTTTAAAGTTAACTAAGGCAGTTTTTAGGCACTTGTTTATCTGAACTTGGGCCTTAAACTCCTGTCTTTGTCAACTTGCTTTGAATATTATTGCCTGATAAACTTGTAATGGTAAGAACTTAGGGTACCACCATTCTATCAAGAAAACCATTGGAAAAACCAAAATATAGGATCAACCAGGATACCACTAAGCAGAAAAGTATCCAGACGTTGAGAACTAAAAGCCCAGTTCTTAGAGGTCACCGTATTTTTGTTCATTCTGATGGTTGTGAAGGGATCAATAACATATAAGTGAACAAGGGAAAACCTGCTTGCATACTATTTTCCCTCAAAAGGCTATGGTCCCTCCTCAGACTGTCATATGTGTCACAGAAGTGAAGCAAGACGCAGCAGAAGAACGGGATGATAGTATGCCATTGCCTGGAGATATCATAGAAGGCATAGCTGGTGCTGATGATGTGTTCATTTCAGCTATGACGAGGTCAGGGCTTGGTGCACAGCTCGGAAAACTAAATTAATCAGATGAATGTGTGTGGTTGAAAGTACAAAGGGGAGAAAGGACTCAAGCTTTGTGCATGATGTTAAGCTTCAGAAAAGATTTACATTTAGGGCAGTCTCTGATGAAAGACATGTTGCAGTTGTAGCAGACATGACTTTTAAAGAGTGCTTTGATCGGTAGCTCTTTTTGTCGTTTAAATTGAAGCTTAAATACTAATGATGAGAGATGACATATTCCAGCCAAGCCAAATCTATTGGTTGGAATGACTTGTGATAGGCTTTTCACAAATGATGAGAACGATGTTTAAAGACAAAATTTTGAGGTTTTTGACAACGTAATAGGTATGCTTAAAGAAAAGAAAAGGAGCTAACAGAAATGTGATGACCAAGAATCATATGTTGATCGCACAGAAATGAGCAGAAGTGGTGAATTTGGACTTCAAGGGATTTCAACAGAAGGGAATTAAATACCACTGGAAACTTGGTATCTGCCTGATCGACAATCCAAAGTTGTTATTTCCATTATTTTCATGCCTCTGGAAAGAGAACGTGGCATACAACCACCCACAGTCAGGGTGATGGCTTGGTTTTCTGAAGCAGTTTCTTCTGGGATTCTTCTAGTTTTTATTAACATCCAAACAATAGCAAATTATGACATTGGTATCATTCTCCTCATTCCTATCTTCCCATCTCAGAATCCTATTTTAAACAGTCTTTGCAAATTACAATTACATTTGTCCTCAAGGAGAAGAATCTGGTGACCGGGAGACAACAAAACACCAATACTACTGTCAACGTCGTACCAGGTATGAGACTTTGGTTTTTACCCCGTATTCAAGAGGTTTCACTCAAACTATTTCCCGAACTTGGAGAGGTCAGATTCAGAATAGCATATCAAACTTACCGAAGAGGTAACAACAAAGTTTACGTAGAAATCAGAGAAAGCTTGAACTTTGCTCCCTTTATAAAATGGCATACAACTCAGAAGTTCTTGTACATTTCTGTCTGCAATTCTTTCACTCAGCTTCCTCTAAGGCCAAAAGTTAAACACCTGAAACCTATAAAATGGTCTTTCAGTAATGGAAAACACAGAAAGAACTCAGCTCCACATTATGCGTTGGCCTAATCTGATGGTTCCTGCCCCACTGCTGCAGCTCTTGGGCCATGAAACTGTTGTTAATTGTCTAAAATTTTGAAATTGAAACACAGAAATGTGGTTCTGGCGGTGTGTGTTGGCATCCTTGGAATGAAATGTGGATTGTCCTAAATGGAGATAACAACAATGTACTTGCATCATCATGGTAAAGATTCTAATGTGTAGCCTTTTAATGCATAGGACTTAAAACAATTTCATTACAATATCCAGGTAGAAGTTCTCAGGTTAAAAATGTCCAAGAAGTTTATGGTACTATTACTACTTATTAATTAATTATTTCCAAACTTGAATTTTTTTGCCCATCTGCCCAATAGTATTTCTCCTCTTTGGTCTACTGAAGTGGAAAATTGGAAATAAACCAGCAAGATTCCGCCACCTTATGCAACGGTGAGATACAGCACTATGACCGCCGCGGTCGCCGTCTCTCGTCACCTGCATCAACCCCTCTCCCATCTACTCCCCGGATCTCTCCAAATTACCCCTGCCATAAAATCCGTCCTTCAATCCCTAAACCCCCAAAACCCGAGAACCCACCAAAACCCTAACCCTTCTATCCTCAACCAATTCTCTCCTTACTTAACCCCTAATTTAGTGGTCCAAGTCATCAATGACCTGACAAACCCTTATCATTCCCTGTTCTTCTTCACCTGGGCCTCTAGCCCAAGCCCGAACCCGAACCTGTATCGCCACTCCCACTTCTGCTACATTGCCATCACTGACAAACTCCTACCGCACAAGTTATTTTCATTAGCTGCTGACTTACTGAAAACCCACAACAAGTTTTCAGATTTTATGGTGGGCAAGTTCATCAAAGCCCATGGTGATTTGGGACACCTGAAGTGGGCTGTAAAGCTTTTTCATCAAGTGAGAAGGGGGGAAGTAGGGGACTGTTTGTTTTCTTACAACGCATTGTTGGGTGTTCTGGTTAAGGCCAATAGAGTTAGTCATGCTTGGGCTTACTTTGGGCGGATTGTTATTAAAGAAAGCGTTGTGAAACCTGATGTTTCGACTTACACAACGATGATCAGGGGTTTATGTAAAGTGGGTATGATTGAAGATGCAGAGAAATTGTTTGATGAAATGAGTTGTGGGAAAAACTTAATGACTTATAATATTATCATTGATGGGTTCTGCAAGAAGGGCTTAGTGGAAAGCGCGCAAAGAATGCTCGATCAGATGGTTGGAGATGAGGCTTGTCCGCCTGATACTGTGTCATATACAACTTTGATCGATGGGTATTGCAAGAAAGGGGAGTTCGGGAATGCAATTAGGTGCTTTGATGAAATGGTGAGTAGGGGCAATTGCGAGCCTAATGTGTTAACGTACAATGCTTTGATCAATGGGTTGTGTTTGAGTGGAAATGTTGATGAAGCGAGACGGATGATGAGCAGGATGAGGTTGAGTGGATTGAGGGATAACATTGCGACTCATACGAGTTTGTTGAAGGGTTATTGCATTGCTGGAAGATCTGATGAGGCTATTAAACATTTCAAAGAAATGCTTAATCTTGGAATGAATCTTGATGGAAAGTCGTATGCTGTGATTGTGAATGAGTACTGCAAATTGGGAAGGCCAGATGAAGCAGTTGTGCTATTAAGGGAAATGAGGGGAAGAGGCACTAATCCGAGTTTAGCTAGCTTTAATGCTGTTTTTAGGAGTCTTATTAAGTTGCAAGAATTCGATAAAGCCATTCTTCTCCTGAAGCAAATGCAACAATGGGGTTGCTGTCCGAACTTTATATCTTACAGTGAGGTGATAATTGGGCTTGTTGGAGCCGAAGGCAGGATGCAAGATGTTGAGATGCTTGTTAATGACATGATTCAAGATGGTCACGGCCTTGATACCACATTGTACAGTTCCTTAATTCAAGCATATTGTATAAATGGTGATGTAAGAAAGGCAGCTGGTCTTTTTGAGGAGATGATTGATGAGGGCCTCGTTATTAAGAAAGACTGCTTCAAAGCTTTTGTTAAGGAATCGTGTGTGAAGGGTTTGGTGCATGAGGCGGAGAATCTTTTTGTTCAGATGAGAAATAGTTGCCCAGCGTTTGATGTGGAAACCTATAGAAGTGCTTTAAATGAATACCTTATTGGAAACAGTGGCAGCTGATATACTGCGGTTCGAGGCAAAACTTTGAACACTTCTGCTTTTTGTGTCAGTGATACGTGATTCTTGAAGGCTTATCCTGTGAAGCATAAGAATCTTGGTTAGGACTACAACAGAAGGTAGCATAAAATCTTTACAAGTTCAAGCATTCAGTTAGAACAAGGAAAATGCAACTAAAAGCATCGAAGAATCACATGGAACTCACAAGGATTGCTTTATCCAGTTCTAGAGCACCCATAGTTATGAGGAAAAAGTATTCTAAAAGTAACCCCAATACACGGGTGAGCTAGTGCCTGCATTTGACTAGGACTGCAAAAGAACAAGTTGGGTTGTATATCTTTTGACATTATCCGGATAATGTATATGTATTGAAATTCTAATCTATCAAGCTTGATATCCGTACACAACCACAGTTGAGCTCGCTCAAATTTCAGGAGTTACATAATATTCACCTCCACACCTGAAATCGTTTGTGATTCCAGAATCCTGTGAGTTTCAGTATTCTTTTACTTGTGAAGTGAAATGGTAAGCAGTGAGATTTTAATTTGCACTAGATTCATCCTAATCTAGCATTGTAAGAGAATCTATCTTTTGCTAGTAAAGCATGTTTTCTTAGTGCTAATCATAAAAAAGTTTTGAACTTCTATTTTGTGGAGCAAAAGGTAGTAGAATAGAGTTTCCTTTAAACCTCTACTTCAGAACATTAGGACCCCTGCCTCGAACCCACAGGAGGTGAGGTCTCTTTAGGGACAACCTGCACCTGGAATTTCATTTCACGTTACAATCGGCTATCGGCGAGGGGGCACTTCTGAGAGCATGTCTAGTCTTTTGGAGGAAGAGATTTTTATTGAAGGGAGATTTTGACTCCTCAAGTCTACCAGGTAAAAATGGCCAATCTACTAAGCCAGTAAATGCTGTCTCTTCAAGTCAATAAAGGCCAACAGCCCAAAGGCAGAGCCAACTACCTTCGGGCTCTTTACTAAATGGCTTTAATGTCTAAACTATGGTAATATACAATGGGCATACAAGTTCTTTTTGGAAAAGAACGACAAACCCACAAGAATGTATTAGCTAAGAAAGAAACGGCACTTTCTCTCTAACACATATCGCCAAATCTTAGCATTTAAGCATTTATTTGCTGTATCGGGGTGCGCAAATATTCCCATAGAATCATTTAATGTTAGAAGCAGCAGAAAAACTACAATCCAGAAGGCAGTCAAATTAAAGGACTAAACTGTTTTTCTAAATTTAGCTGATATGATAAGCCAAGGAAATATGGGAATCCACAGGAATCCTCTGATTCCAGAAAAACACAAATTGAATCAAGGCACTGTTTTGCAAATTTTGCAGCATTGCCTACAAAACAGTTTGAGAAGGACAAGGATAATCTAGTGGAACATTGATGGTCTGAACTTTGAACTCGAGGCTGAATCTTTGTTGATTGGATGTCTGATCCCCGGAACTCTATCCTGTCCGCATAGCAGTGGATTCTAATTAGAGACACGAAACGAGTTAACTTGGTTTGCTGCATTTTTAAGTATTTACATTGGTTAATATCGGGCTCGCAGAATAACCAGCTAAAGATGACCTATGTAAACAGGGGTTCAAAATACACAAAAACATGCCTTCCCCCTTTACTCCTCTGTTCAAAGCTTCAACAAGCTAAATTCATTAAACAAATCTCTCTTGATTCTTAGTAGAAAGCCGTTTGAGAAACTCGTAGGTAGTGATCATTGTCGTCGCAGACATAGACATTGAAGCCCATCTCGGTCCCAACCCTCTGTAACAAGCACCAAATCCACCTTCCTTGACCAAGTTTCTCACAGTTTGTAAAATTGTTGGTGATCCACCACGCAAACTTCCTTCCCCATCCAAAACCTGCAACCTCGTCTTAATTGTATCGAGTGGCATCGTCACCAATGCGGATACTCCACTAGCCATTGCAGCACTCAGACCCTGTACTGCAACCACTGCCTTCCCATCCGGCCTGTAACCGCTCCCTTCATTCCCATTCTCATCCTTCTTACAGCAATGACAACTAATACAACCCCAAATCACTCTATGGGCAATAGAGTAAGTTGCCCACCAAGCAGCATTGGAAGGTGCATAAGTCAGTATAGATATCCCAAATCCCCTGTACAATCCTCTCAATCCATCCGCGCATATAATCTTCCTAAACGCATCAATCCCACCATTGTACTTCTTCGATCCATTGGAACAAGGACCTGAAACACAACCACCTCCTTGAACCATTAATCTCTGGCTCACAACGTCAATGGGTGTCCAAACTAATTGTGCGGCCATGGCAGCACTCAGTCCAGCGGCAGCATTAGCTACAGCCGAGGCAGAGCCCTCAGACAATTCTAGATTAAGACTAGCAGCATTGCCCACGTTACTCTTGGTAACTTCAAGCGCGCCCATATACAGGGCACGTGCAGGAATAGTTCCCATAAGAGAAGTACCAAAACCAGAGTAAAAGCCCCTGTATCCCTCGCTCCTCAAAATGGAGGCCGCCATTTTGAAACAGGGGATCGCCTTCAACATCACTTGCTGCCGCGTTTTCAACACGACAATCGGGTAAAGAGTGCCAGAAACAGCCGAAAACAGCGCAGCCCCAAGGAAGAAAAACTTGGATTTGTCAAGCATCTCCCAATCTA
>NC_026150.1:16399187-16406541 GCF_000512975.1 Sesamum indicum
GCTGAATCATCCTCTGCAGCACTTAAACTCATCTTTGCCTCTCTCAATTTCCTTAGAGAATCACTGGTTTGCTTCGTCGCCCCACTCAAAGTGACTAACTGATCTTCCTCCTCAAAAAACTAAAAACTTAGTATAATTTAACCTCGGAGCTGGTCTATATAACAAGAAGGAAAAAGGCAACCCAGGAAAAAAGGAAGAATCTTGGAAGTCTTAAAAGACTAAAACAAACCGACCCTTCTCCTAATTTTTGGAGTATTCAAACGAGTCTAGCTTATATTATACAAAAATCAAATATTACTTATGCTGAGTATTGGATAAAGCTAGTATGTTCTTTTGGGTTTGTGCAAACAGATTAGAGAGATCGTAAGTGAGCAATAAGCACAAAAACATCCAGCATTTCCTCACTGAAAACTCCAGGGCTGATCGTTCGGAAATGGTTTTATATCTGAGATATAAAGAAATTTATAGCTCTTGAAGAAGTCTACGATGAATGGGTTCAAGAAAGCGAGGAGTTTTCTTGATATATAGACATATACATATATATATATATATTCAGTGAAAAAGGGTGGCTCAACTCTGTGTGTTCTCAAGAGTTAACGGAATTTGGTGGAGTCGAGGGTTACGAAGTATCAGAAGGACGGACATGGACACGTGTCAGTTGGTATTTCGAGAACTCCTTCTTCTTGGATTCAGTGTGGTGAAGGACTATGGTGGGCTGCTGCTGCTCGCTGATTGATTTGGAAAATACTGTGGGTTTGATATATATGCATTTAATATTGATGATAGATCATAGATAAGCAGCAGTGATGATTGATGAGAGAGAGTGAGACATTAGTGGGTAGGAGCAGTGGCAGGAGCACCCTTTTTTCTTTTGCCCCTAGAAATAGAATCTGAATTTGAATTTAGACTCCCAATAATATTATTTATTCCATGTAAAAAGATTTATATTTTAAAGTTTTTTTTTTTTTTTAATTTAGAAGTTTATAGGATTGTTTGCTGTCCGTTTCTTCTGATCAATCTATCTATATCTTTTTATCACTTCTCTACTTCATTTCTTTATTCTGTTTTTGACATATAATATGATGTTGGGGTTTTCAGAAACATGCTTTTCTTGATTCTATGTTATCCATAATATTGACACTAAATTTTGTTACTTAACTTATCAAAGTGAAAAATTTCATGCAGCCTCAATCCAAGCTTAATTCACTGCATTATAATAAATATGGTAAATTGCAGCTATATTTATTGATGTTTGCATATTCGCAAATACATTCGAAAAATAATTATGTAGCTCTTATACGGTGCGTTGAGATTATTTATTTTATTTTTTAAAAGAAAAACAAATGTCTGAAAGAATGTATAAAAATTTGAGCATGAGTAAAGTAAATAACTAATGGAGCATATTAGTCTATAAAAATATTTTAATTTTTTTTTAAAAATATATAAATTTATAATTCAAAAAAATATTTCTTCAATTCGCCACAAAAATTGGATGGAAACTTAACGTGGGCTAACGACTCTAATGGACTAGTTGTTGTTAGATATATGTTAAAATAAGAGGATACTTATAATTTCTCAAACAATAACAATAGGGTACTTATAATTATATCAAATTTTAAGAAAAATAATCGTAATTTACCCTAATAAATATGCACATCATTTATATTTGCCTACAGACCAACAAACAGGAACTAGTAATAATCAAATGGTTGGTCAACATTAATCATAGACATTACAATTGATTTGCATCAAGAAGAATGATCACTTGACCTCTTCCACCAGCTACTGTCAATAACAGTAATGATTCAAAGAATGGATCCAAACCCTAGCTATATATAATCTAAAGTTCATTTTAAAGTTGATGGCTCTTTCCACTTGTTTTAATAGCTCAAGCCTTACTTCACTCTGAGTTTTGAAATTAAGAAATAATAAGTCACTAACTAGTGATTTTATTAGTGCATAAATAAAAAACTAAAAATAAAATAATTAAGGCAGCCCTGAGCTTATACAAAGTTTTTACTGGGTTTTACTCAGATAAAAGAGTCCATATTGAGTTGGGGTTGTAGGTAGGTGGGCTGAATTGGCCCACATGAAATCCCACAATACATCAGGTTTACCATTGGCTTTCTCTATTTTAAATTTATCATATTCTTTTTAGATGTTTCAACATAAAATTTTATTTTTGAATATATATATATATATTCTTTTACCTTCTCATTCAAAATAATTGTATTTTAACTTAATTATATCTTTTCAAATTTGAAAAAGAATGAAAATTAATTACTTGTTAGCGCAACATAAATATATAATACGAAAATATGATAAAAGATCAGTGTTCGTTATTATATGAAAATATGATAAAAGATCAGTGTTCGTTATGCAATCGTTGCTCAAAATATACGGAGTTTGAGGAGTTGATGAGAAAGAGCATTGCAGAGAGAGTATTAGTGACATGCAAATTGAGGCATCTCATATATGTACATATATATATATATATATATATATATAAATCAATTTTGCCGGAGGTGTTTTGTGGTATTGAGAGTGATGGGTATCTGATAAATATGCTAGAAAATGACAGAAACACCCTTCATTAAGGGTATTATTGTCTTTTTACTAAAGGATCCGCGCCTCTTTTGTCGGGTGGGTCGCGAAGGACCTGATCCGGATCGAATAACAGCTTTGAAGACCCGGACAATCACAGCTGTCCGATCAGGACGCGAGCCAGTAGGATAAGGCCACGTGGCCTAATCAACAATATCCAGTTGTGCTCTATAAATAGACCCGAAACGCCGTAATTAAAGATAACTGTTCAGCATCTATTGAGATCCAACCTTGGGATCGCCTACTTTTCTCTCGATCAACCTAACTTGAGGGTCATTGTTGGGGACGTGCCCGACGAGCTCACTGCTCTTGTCTTATTATCAAGGATCCCAAAATCTAATCTTGGAGAGGTTAGCATTCCGTGTCGAGTTCGTACTTCGAGATCGCTGAAATCGAGCTGGATCAGAGAGGATCATGACCAACAATATCCTGTCAGAAACTCAATTTCAAGTACGTAGTTTTCATGTTTTAACAAGTCAGCTAGCAATGGCATTAAACAGATAGATATATCTATCTAACTAGTTTGATGTAAAATGAAAAAATACACATACGTTGGTTGAGTACGTTCATATCATAATTAATAATCTATTAAACAAGAAAAACAACAAGGGCCGGTTTTAGTCTGAGTTAACAAACAGTGGTTTTGTCGTTCCATTTTCTTCTGTTTCATGTACTTGGCTTTTTTTCTTTTCTCAGTTCACATCGCTCTCAACGAGTTTCGAACACGTTACTTTGTTTTCCTTGTTCAACAATTTCTTCATTCCCATGATAGGCATAAATTGATTTATATATATATATGAGAAACGTTGATTTAATCACAATACGGAGAGATGGAGAGGCTGGAAACTGAACTCTTTGAAGCTGCAGCAAAAGGGAGCATCACTTCATTGCAAGAGCTGCTGAAGAAGGATCCTCTCATTCTTGATAGAGTTGTAGTTCAAATTTTCTCTGAGACCCCTTTACATGTGGCAGCAATGTTAGGCCATGTTGATTTTGTGAAGGAGATCACAAGGATTAAGCCTCAGCTCATAACTGAGTTGAATTCATTCAGGTCGTCTCCCCTTCATTTGGCATCGGCCAAAGGCTATGTTGATGTAGTCATGGTCCTGTTATCAGTTGATCCTCGAATGTGCCTGGCTCGTGATAAGAATGGGATGACACCCCTCCATTTATCGGCAATCAAAGGCCGACTTCAAGTCATGAAGATTTTGCTTCAAGCAAAACCTGAGGCAGCCCAAGTGGCGGTGTATAGAGGAGAGAATATTCTGCATTTGTGCGTCAAACACTACCAAATCGAAGCTCTGAAGCTCCTGCTCGACACGATAAGCGACCCTGAGTTCATTAACTCTAAAGACACTGATGGAAACACCATCTTGCATTTAGCTGTGGCAGATAAGCAAGTTGAGGTATTCCAAAATCTCCATTGTCCATCTATTACTGATTTTGAGCTCTATGATATACGGTATAATTTGTTATCATGTGACTTAAAGTTACTAAACTCTTTAACAGACCATCAACTTTTTGCTAACCATGCCTGCTCTTGAAGTGAATGCACTGAATCTTAATGGGATGACAGCAGTAGATGTTTTGATCAAAAGCCAACGGGATGTGAGAGATTCAGAGATTGGAGAATCCCTTAAACATGCTGGGTGTTTTGGAACAAAGGAGACGAGTACAACTTCACATGTGAATGGAAACATGGCAAGTCGAGCCTTGTCTTCTAGCTCTGATCACCTTACTTCATCCACAAACATTGAACGGAAGAGTTCGGAGGATCTAGTTAAGCAGCCGCACGACTGGCTAGAGAAGAAACGTAGTGCTTTGATGGTTGTGGCGTCACTTATTGCAACCATGGCTTTTCAAGTTGGAGTTAACCCTCCTAGTGGTGTCTGGCAAGACAATAACGCAATCGACTCACAAGGCAATCCCGTCTCTGATCCTCACAAGGCAGGCTTTTCCGTATTGGCACATAACCAGCCTCATGTGTACACGGGATTTTATACTGTGAACACAACAAGTTTTATTGCCTCCCTGAGCATCATATTGCTTCTGATGAGTGGATTGCCCATTAGGCGCCGGTTTTTTATGTGGATTCTGATGGTGATCACATGGCTCGCAATTACGGCAATTGCACTGACTTACACTGTCTCGATAATGGTGTTGACGCCTTCTGAGCAAGAAAATTCTGTTAAGAAAGTGGTAGGATTCTCTGTATTTGTGTGGCTTTGCCTGATGGCTCTCCTCCTTATCGGCCACACAATTCGTTTGATCGTGAAGCTGGTTAGAAAGCTGAGAAAAACATTCAGGAGGAGGGGCGTTTAAATGTGTATCTAGTTTTTGTAGCTTGCTTTCTTTTTCTTAGATTTTCCTAGTGTTATGTGTTGATATGTGCAATTTCAGAGTTGACAAATCATAGCGAAGCTGTTCTAAGTCGACTACCTTTTTAATAAAGCTCTTTCTTCCCGTTTTCTTCTACACGCATTTATCAAGTTTGAAGGAAGAGAAAGCCAAAGAGATGTTCAGCAGTTTGCGGACCTCAAACCATTGATCTTTATATATCATTTTGCATCTTGTTCAAGGGACAAAATTATCAAATAAAAATGTCACTGTTAATCTTTTGTTGCTTGTTTAGTCTTCAATCACATCTTGACCCGTTCAGTAGAATCATCCCTGCAAAGCACAAGTAGAGTTAATTATACCATAGATTAAGCACTATCAGTCATTAAGTAATACATAATTCTTCAAGCCCTAAATATTGGATGAAATTTACAGCCGCGTCTTCCCTGAATATTTAATTTCAAAGTCACAGAAAGTCTCTGTTAACAATACATAAAAAGAGACTAAGAGAAGCCGATACTTCAACAGATAAAACACAAGCATTCAAGTACATGAAAAAGAAAAAATGAGACGACAAAACCATCGTTAACTCAACCAAACCGGCCCCTTGTTCCTTCTCATCTTGGCTGATGATGCCAACATTGTCATTTAATGTATATGTATTTGCATTTTGTCCAGAAAATTCTATCCAGAAGTCAATATGCCTATGGTGATGACCGGCACATGTTTATTAACTAGTTCTCTGAGTATTTATCTCATCTTGTAATCTGCCAATGGCATTGCTACAAGACTTGTTCAAAAGATAAAAACTATGTGCAATTGACTTCCATACACGGATATTATTGTCGTTCTTTCAGTACCATAAACCACCTCTAGGAAAATTTATATATATATATATATATTTGTGTATGTGTGTGTATATGCATACGTGATGAACTTTGATTCTCTCCCAATAAGGAGAGATGGAGAGGCTAGAAACTGAACTCTTTGAAGCTGCAGCAAAAGGGAGCATCACTTCATTGCAAAAGCTGCTGAAGAAAGATCCACTAATTCTTGATAGAGTTGTAGTTAACATTTTCTCTGAGACTCCTTTACATGTGGCAGCAATGTTAGGACATATTGATTTTGTGAAGGAAATCATGAGGATAAGGCCTCAGCTCGCAAGTGAGTTGAACTCAATGAGATTGTCTCCTCTTCATTTGGCATCGGCTAAAGGTCATGTTCATATAGTCAGGACCCTGTTATCAGTTGATCCTCGAATGTGCCTGACTCAGGACAAAAAAGGGCTAACACCCCTCCATCTAGCATCAATCAAGGGCCGACTTGAGGTCATGAATATTTTGCTTCAAGCAAAACCTGATGCAGCTGAAGTGACAGTCTATAGAGGAGAGAACATCCTTCATATGTGTGTCAAACAATACCAGTTGGAAGCTCTGAAGCTCCTGGTGAAGACAATAGACGACCCCGGCTTCATTAACTCTAAAGATACTGGTGGAAATACTGTCTTGCATTTAGCTGTGGAAGATAAGCAAGTTGAGGTATTCCAAAATCTCTGTTCACTTATAACTGATTTTGGGCTCTATGTTATGGTACAAGTTTGTTATCATGTGACTGAATGTTAGTAAACTCTTGGACAGACCATCAAGTTTTTGCTAAGTGTGCCTGCTCTTGAAGTGAATGCACTGAATCTTAATGGAATGACAGCAGTGAACGTTTTGATCAAAAGCAGAAGGGATGTCAGAGATTCAGAGATTGAAGAATCCCTTAAACTCGCTGGATGTTTTGGGACTACAGAGACTAACACAGCATTACATACATATCAAAATATGGCGAGCCCCTTGTCTCCTTGCCCTGATCACCTTATTTCACCCATGAACATGCAAACGAACAGTTTGAGAAATCTACCTATCAAGCAGGAAGATTGGTTGGAGAGAAAACGTAGTGCTTTGATGGTTGTGGCTTCACTTATAGCAACCATGGCTTTTCAAGTAGGAGTTAACCCTCCGAGTGGTGTCTGGCAAGACGACAACTTAGTGGATTCACAAGGCAATCCCGTCTCTGATCCTCATCGGGCAGGCTATTCCGTAATGGCACATAACTACCCTAAAGCATACCCAAGATTTTATATGATCAACACCACTGCTTTTATTGCGTCCCTCAGCATCATATTGCTTCTGATGAGTGGACTGCCCATAAGGCGCCGGTTTTTTATGTGGATTCTGATGGTGATCACATGGCTTGCAATTACAGCAATTGCACTGGCTTACACTGTCTCGATTATGGTGTTGACGCCTTCTCACGAAGAAAAATCTGTTCTGTCTGTGGTAGGATACTCAGTATTTGTGTGGCTCTGTTTGATGGCTCTTCTCCTAATTGGCCACACAATTCGTTTGATCATTAAGCTGGTTAGGGT
>NC_026150.1:16406559-16460175 GCF_000512975.1 Sesamum indicum
TGAATAATGTTGGTGCTTGAAAGTGTTTATGGTTTGCAACTTTCTTTGTTTTGTTAGTGTTTACTTTTTCCTAGTGGTGTTGTGATCAAAAGTTTACTTTCGATGTTTACCAATCATAGCGAAGCAGTTCTAAGTCAACTCCATGTTTACTTAAGCTCTCCTTTTTCAGTTGTCTTTCTGCACATATTTATCAAATTTATGATCTCAAAGTCAAGCATCCACCACTTGATCTTAACCTCTATAAAAATGGAGACAGAAGAGCAAAGATATGCATCACTTCCAGACCTCAAATTGATCATTACATTTTGCATCTTCAGGCAAACAGGCATATCACCCAACAGGACGACTTTATACTTGAAATATAATCAGTGATATTAATGCAAAATTGCAAATCGAATGTGTAATAGTTAATCTTGTGTTTGACCATGATTTTGATAAAGACTTAAATCTATGATGAAGTTTTACATCTGAAATTCATGTGGGCTCTTACAGAAAAAAGTAGTGTTTAGATTTTGAAGTAGCCATCAGATTGGTACACAGTAATTTTGTGGAACTCCTCAAAAACAAACGTAGCAATCAATCTAACATCCACGGGTTATTACCAAGAATTTCAGTTTGATTGACTTGGAGATTTCTGAGTGATTTCGCTTCATATAACCTGTAGAATGAAGGGCTGGCTGAACCCAAAATAATATCAGGACTAGGTCCTCCCTGAATATTTAATTTCAAAGTCGACCAAGTCAGCGTTAACATACACAAACATGATGTGCTCATGGAAGAGAACTTGGGTGGATTTTTTGAGAGTGAGAAAGGGACAGAGGGATGGAAAGAAGCTCTGAAGAAGTGGCTGAAAAGAGACTTTACGATGCTGCTGCAAGAGGGGATACAAGATCTTTGCACGAATTGCTCAAACAAGATCCATTGCTCCTCGATAGAGTCTCGTATACATGTCCCAATAAGACTCCTTTACATGTAGCAACCTTACAGGGTTACCTGGCCTTTGTTCAGGAAATCTTGAATCAGAATCCACAGCTTGCTGAAGAATTAGACTTGCAACAATATTCGGCCCTCCACATAGCATCAGCCAAAGGTTACATGGAAATTGCAAGAAAACTGATATCAGCTGCACCTGATATGTGCCTGGCTCGTGACTGTCAAGGCAGGAACCCCCTCCATCTTGCAGCCATGAAAGGCCATGTTCAGGTCATGGCAGAGCTCATTCGAAAGGCTCCCCTTGCTGCTAGAGAAAAGCTGGACAGAGGTCTCAGCCTGTTGCATTTGTGTGTCAAATACTGCCAGTTAGAGGCTTTGAAGATGTTGGTGCCGTCCATGAATGAACTTCTGAATTCAAAGGATGACCATGGTGACACCATATTGCATATGGCAGTTAGAGATAAACAAATTGAGGTAAGGCAAAGTCTTCTTTGACTTACAATTTGTTTGTGTCATTTTATTCTTTATTAATGATTCAAGTAGGAGCTATTGATGATTCTGTATCTACTCCGATACTCTTGCCAATAAAGAGTTGAACTGTCTCAGTTTCCAGTATTGGTTAGTGTGTGTATATATGACGAGTAAATGTGGCAGCTCAACTGAACAAAATATTCTTAAACATGATTTATGCGCATTTCCAAGATGCTTTTTTTTTATTGGCCATAGATTAGGTTCAAATGCTCTGTTTATGCATACCTGAATTGCAACTGAAAGGATCAACAAGCTGATCCAAAACATCTTCACCTGTAATCATCCACTATCTCAAAGTTGAATGCTATGCTTGCAGATTATCCAGTATTTGGTAGGCAGCACCAGCATAGATATTAATGCAAAGAACTCCGAGGGACAAACAGCAATCGACATTTTAAAACAAAATCCAACAGATGCAACAAATTTAGAAATCAGAAAAATCTTTAGGCCCAGACTCTGCAATTCCAGCAGCACAAAAACTCAACAGCCAGAAAAGTGGCTAACCAAAAAAAGAGACTCGATAATGGTGGTGGCAATCCTCATAGCAACGATGGCTTTCCAAGCTGGCGTGACCCCCGCAGGTGGTGTTTGGCAAGAAGATTCAACACATGATTCAAATGGCAACCCTGTGACCAATCCTCACTGGGCAGGAGAGGCTGTAATGGCTCGTAATCATCCTAAATATTATAAGAGCTTCATGCGTGCCAACACAGTAGCATTCGTTTCATCACTTAGCACTATCTTGCTTCTCATCAGTGGACTTCCCTTTAGGCGCAAGCTATTCTTGTGGATTCTGATGGTAATTATGTGGTTGACTATCACGTCAATCGCGGTGACTTATGCCATTTCAGCTCTTGTGGTAACTCCAAGGAAGAACAAAAAATCACTGAGCAATGACATTGAGATTGCAGTAACTGTATGGTGTTGTGTGATGGGAGTTCTTCTAGTCGGGAACACAGTTCGGTTGATAGATAGGTGGTTGAAGAAGAAAGGAATAATCGTATGGAGGCCAAGAAGATATAGAAATCCGAGTGAAATAAACCAAGTAAATGCGGGCCAACAAAGTGTTTGAATGTAATGTACAAGAATTTTATTTACTTGCCTCCTCTATGAGGTTCATTTTGCCGTTTGCAAAATTTGTTCAAGATGTGAAAAAGAGTGGAAATGACAGAAGATAAGATCAATATAATGCATCTGGATTCAATTTCATACTCTTTGCTCTTAAAATGACAGATCAACAAATGCATATTGCAGCAATAAAACACTAACTGGAATTCATCAAAGTCTCACGGATCACTTCTAACTCACAACTCACAGATGAATTCTTCCATAAACGCAACCACCTTTGCTTATAAGCAATCTCAGATGGCCTGAAATATAGAAACAAGATTACAACCCCCACATGATGGTCCAGATTGAAGAGATTTCTTCTGAAGCCTTTGAAATGGGAAACCACTTCAATGACATGAAGTGTCTTATAATATTCAGTCTTGAATCTTGGAAAAATGCATTTCTTGACATTTATGATTACTTGCGGAATAACAAAGAACCAAGTCATTGGTTACTGAATATGTTAACGAGAATTATAATCTAATCTACATTCAACGACATGTGCCAGGGAATAGAATAGAAATATATTCCACCCAATTTTTCAGGGTCAATTCATGCTCTCTAGATGCAAAATAATAACGAGTCTCTCTTTTGTTTTATCTAGGGAACTCTGCTTCTTGGCCCCGTGGAAAAGTCTGCAGTCCAAATTGGAGGCTGCAAAAGTAAACTAAAGTCCTCCCAAAAATTTCACAAATCTGGCGAGTTTGAGGATCCATGCGCGTTAAACGCCATCAAGGAAAAAGAAATGGAGCTTCTGAGCTTGCTAGATCAAGATAAACAAGAAGATCATCAAAAACATCAGATACAGCAGAAAAAGCTTCAAGAAGCAGCAATACAAGGCTCCGTCCCGTCTCTCTCACAACTCATACAAGAAAATCCTCAACTTCTTCGGTCAAGCATTTATTCCATGCCCGAAAATCCTTTACACACAGCAGCGCTTCTAGGGCACCTAGAATTCACCAAACAACTTCTTGACATAAATCCTGACCTATCGAAATCGGTGAATTCAAAAGGGTCTTCAGCGCTGCACCTGGCATCGGCAAAAGGGCATGTGAATATAGTGAAAAAGCTAGTTTCGGTGGATTCTTCGATGTGCTTTAATTTGGACGGTGATGGGAGGAGCCCACTTCATCTGGCCGCGATCAAGGGCAGGACGGTGGTTTTGGAGGAGTTGTTAAGGGCTGAGCCGGAGGCGGCGGCAGTATTGACTGGAGGAGGAGAGAGCTGTTTACATCTTTGCGTGAAGTATAATCGCCTTGAGGCGATGAAAGTGTTCCTGCAATGTTTGAAGAGGGATGATCGATTCGTGGACTGGAAGGATCAAGATGGGAATACTGTTCTGCACCTTGCAGTTGCCAAGAAACAGATTGAGGTGTGTAACATTTCGATTACTGCTATTAATCAATGAAGTTTCACTAGATAATATGAGGCTTTAACTGCAGATTAGATTATATCTCAATTTCCTTTGATTTTATTAAGAATTGCATGTCGCCATTGGACTCAACAAAAATAGCTATTGATTTCCCTTTTCCTCTTCTTCTTTGTCTTCCTTAGCAATTTAAGATCTAGTATTTGTTACTTTACATTTTTTCAGTTCATGACAGCATAGTAAGAGATTTAGCTGAAGTAGGCCTGATAGAAATTGCTAACATTGGGAATATGTTTGCAGATTGTTAGGTATCTGCTAGAAAATACAGGAATAGAAACAGATGCAAGAAATGCAAATGGCTTGACAGCATTAGATCTCTTGTTACAAAGCCCCGGAGACTTGAGGGATCTGGAGATCAAGCAATGTCTTGATCAGGGCAGTTCTTCAAGAACTGATCGGAATGAATCCATGGCAATTAAGGCAGATATCTCCAAAACGTTTAGAACTACACCATCCAAACAGACTAAGGTCCCAAGCAATATCCCCAAGAAACACAAGCACACCGATTGGTTGGCCAGGAAACGAAATGCGTTGATGATTGTTGCCTCACTGCTTGCAACAGTTGCATTTCAAGCCGGGCTCTCCCCACCAGGCGGGGTGTGGCAGGATGATTTTTCAGGCAATCCCAATAGCACCACTGTGTCTGATAAACCACACAAAGCCGGACAATCTGTCATGGCATACACTCTTCCTTCAAAATACGGGCAATATATGATCTTCAACACCATTGCATTCTTGGCATCATTGAGCATAATCTTGCTACAAGTTAGTGGCTTACCGATGAGGAGGAGGAGATGGATGTGGACTCAAATGGTGACGATGTGGATTGCTGTAACTGCTCAGACTCTTACGTATTTCGTCACCTTGATTAACATGACCCCCAAACGTGTCGAGCGCACAGTGTATCAGGTGGCCAAGATTTCTGTTCTCGTTTGGCTGGCGCTGGTTGGTTTCGTGTTTATTGGTAACGTCACTCGCGCCGTTTTATATATACTTAGGACATGCGGATACATTGAGGAGAAGGAGAGGGAGCCTCATGTTTCGAGGGAAGATGAAGAAGATGATGTGCTTTGATGCTGAGACACACTGGAAGATGAAGAAGATGATGTGCTTTGATGCTGAGACCAGTGTGATAAGAAGTAACCTATAATCTTTGTTTCATATTGAGACTATGAATATATAAAGTGAAAATTACTTGGCTCCTTTTGCATTTGTGCAAGAATTCTCCATGTTTTGTGTATTTGGAGTGTTCTGTTTTGGTATTTTGAAAAAAGAGAGAAAAACAGATGTAAGTAAATATTTTTTATATATATTTATATATATATATATAAATGTGTATATATATAGTATTTTGTTTGCGAGAGAAATATAGTATATAGTATTTATGTTAAGTAATTATTTATTTTATATTTTAAATAATGATTATAAACTTAATGAATAATTAAATGCATTGTAATATTGTGTTTAAAATGATTTAGTTAGATTTTATATTTGGAGTGAAAAAATATAATATACAAATCAAATTATAAATATTTTGAATTAGTATGTATTATAGGTATATTGTCCTCAATTTTCAAATTTCTCAAATATTTCATTCAAATAGAAAAAAGTTTGAGTATAAAATTAAAAGTTGAAAAAAATTATAATTAATAGTTAAATACATTATAATAATGTGTTGAAAATACATTCGTTATACTTTATATTCAAAGTGATAAATTTTAGTAGATAATTGAAGTAATAAAAAATTTAAATTAAGTATGTAGTCCTAGTATATTGTCCTCAATATATAAAACTGCGAATGTATTAAATATTTTTAACCATTAGTTTCATAAGTTAATAATGATTTTGATGAGTATCCAAATATCGCACCTACAAAAGGACCAAAACGCCCCTCATTAAGGGCATTATAGTCATTTTGCGATCAGGATCCGCGTACGTTGTAGCAGGCGGGTCGCAGTTGACCCGACCCGGATCGCGTACACCGACCGAAGACCCGGATAATGACCACCGTTCGATCAGAACGCGCACCGACGAGATGAGGCCACGTGGCCCAGTACTTGACGTACAACTGTGTTCTATAAATAGACCCCGACGCACCATAAATGAGGGAACTGATACGTATTAATTGAGACCGAATTTTTAGATCGCACCTATTTCTCTCGATCAACCTAACTTGAGCGTCGGAGGGTCATTGTCGGGGACGTGCCCGACGAGCTCACAGTTCGTGTTTTAATTCTCAGGGGACCCAAAATCTGGTCTTGGACGAATTGGCATTCTGAAGGGAGATCGAATCTCGAGATCGCATTATTCGACCCGGATCAGTTGGCGCCGTCTGTGGGAACATCTGAGAATTCCTTAGCATAATGGAAGGTTCATCGAGGAGAAACGCCGGGGAAGAAGAAACACCAAGAAAATGAGCGGGAGCGACCATCCAACTAACTCCTGATGAGTTGCAGAAGATGATAGAGGAAGCTAGCCGGAAAGCAATCGTGGAATATGAAAGAAGAACCGCGACCCCGCTGGTCAAAGAAACGGCGAGGAGGCAGTTATTCGAGAATGTGGAGCCGCTGCGAGAGTCGAGAGTACAAGGCGGACAGGAGCATCGCAGTAAACGACCAGCGTCATCCAACGCTGGCTCCAGCAGCCATAGTCGTGCGAAGAGAAGGGAACCAGTAATTTCGCGTGCGGAAGTAGAAAGCGTAGGAAAGCAGATAGAGAACCTCAACAGACAGATAGACGAACTCAAAAAGCAAGGAGAAATAGTTGCGCACAACAAAAATTCACCCTTCTGCAATGACATCCTGGTCCAAGTGGTAGAGCCAGGATTCCGAGTACCCGACTTGCCGAGGTATGATGGAACTAAGGATCCCTACGAACATGTAGCGGCCTTCGACATGGTGATGAACTTATACGGGCAGCCAGGCCCGATCATGGCCAAATTGTTCGCGACCACATTGACTGGAAAAGCACAAGAATGGTTCACCAACTTGCCTCGTGGAAGCATTGATTCATATGAACAAATGATCCAGAAATTCTCCTTCCACTTTGCGAGTCGGAGGAAACAAAAGAGATCTGCCACCCACTTATTTACTATACGGCAAAAAGAGGACGAGACACTGAAGAGTTTCGTAGGGAGATTCAACAACGAAATGATAGAGATCCAGGACCTGCGCATAGATATGATGGTCAGTATCTTGATTCATGGTTTGAAGAAAGGTCCGTTCGCATCTGCACTTGCACGCGACCCGCTAGGAGATGCTGAGCAGCTTATGGCTCTAGCCCAGAAATATATAGATGAGGAGGAGATGAATGCGATGAAGGATTACGAGCGGAAGGAGCGTGAGCAGATGTACAGGAGATCGAACAAGGCGAGAGAGGCCGGGGGAAGTAGGCAAAAGCAGGAAAAGCAAAGGGAACCCAAGTACATTCCCAAATACCACAACTACACCCCGCTGCCAATGTCACGGGAAAAGGTGTTGATGATGGTCGAGAATGCGGATGTCCTCAAATGGCCGAGGCACACCAGGTATACCCCCTCCAAAAAATTCTCTAACAAATACTGCAGGTTTCACCGGGAGAGAGGGCACAACACGGAAGAATGCTTCCAATTAAAAGATGAAATTGAGAGGTTAATGAGACAAGGGTACTTCAGAGACCGAGTCCCTCACAATTGCAAAGCGGGCAGGGAAGAGCCCAGGAGAAGCAGGTCGAGAAGCCGAGACCGGAACCCGGGGCCCTCGAAGTCGACACAGGCCCCAACCGCCGGAAATAACGCGCCAACTAAAGGAGTAATCTACACGATAGCAGGGGGCTCTAGCTCGAATAGCTCGAATAGAGATAGGAAGAGGTGCGCCCGGACTATGAATTCAAGCCGAGGAAAAGAGTTCGTGCTGAATCGTGCGAAAAGTGGAAGAAGAGGAAGCCATTTCTTTCAACAGCTCTGACAAACCAGAAGAGACTGGGGAGATGAACGACCCAATCGTCATCAGACTCAACATAGCGAATTTCACAGTGCATAAGGTCTTGGTGGATAGTGGGAGTTCTGCAGATATTATCTTCAAAAGTGTGATCGACAAAATGGGCTTAGAAAATCTTCGGTTAGAGCCAGTCAAAACACCGCTAGTCGGATTCGGTGGAAGCGAAGTGACGTCCTTAGGAATGATCGAGTTGCCAGTGTCTCACGAGGCGCCTATCACACAGCGCGTCGTGTGGCTAGTAGTCCGCTGACTACGTCCGCCAATACCTCCGCTCGGCACAAATGCAGCGCGCCGAATATATCAGAGTCGGGAGGAACAAATCACAAAACCGTAAATTGCGCACGCGGATTCAGAAAACCAAATTGCATTAAACTGAAGATGCGTATACAATGATCAACGATGCTAGAGCAAGGGGTTCGCCTTGAGGGGGACTCCAACACGTCACTAAACCAAGCTTCTTGAACTCATTCCCCCCTATAATAGGCTTAAAAAAATAAATCCTATCGTCTGCACTAGACACTAGAAAAGCTGAAATTTGCAACTCAAGAGGCGTAACGTCCCCTTGAGGAATCTAAACAACAGAAAGCAAATAACAAAGCAGTAACAAAGCAATAAAAGGCCTACACCTAGGACTCTAAGACTAGTTGGTTGTCCAGCGTCTGTCGATGAAGGTTGAGTGGTCGGCCATGTAGAACGGTTGAGTGGCCGAAGTGCGCGTCACGGGGCCTAGTGAATGGGCAGCCCGTGACACAGTGTCAATAGGGGACGAACCCAAGCGGAGGACCACAATGGTAAAATTCTTGGTAGTGGACACACCGTTTGGGTACAATGTGATATTGGGCAGGCCAGGATTGAATTCGTTCAGGGCGGTCATCTCCACCTACCATATGAAAGTGAAGTTCCCAACGGACCGCGGGGTTGGAGAGGTAGCATGCGACCAAAAAGAGGCCCGGAAATGTTACAATTTATCATTGAAGGGGGAACCCGAAGCGAAGAAGAGAAAGGTCAAGGAGGACGCGGAGCCACGACCCTATGAGCCTGAACATCTAAAGCCCAGCGAGGAATACAAAGTCGTGCGGCTCACCCCCGAGGAGCCGGACAAAACCACCAGGATAGGTGTGAGCATGAAGGAGAAGGAGATGGCGATGATTGAGTTTCTTAAGGAGAACATGGACGTGTTCGCATGGGGTCGTCTGATTTCACGGGGATCGACCCGGAAGTGATCGTGCACAGACTAAACGTAGATCCAGCAATGCGACCCGTGCGGCAAAAGAAGAGATCATTCGGGAGCGACAAAAACGAAATCATCCGAAAGGAAGTGGACAAGTTGCTCAATGCCGGGTATGTAGCAGAGATTCAGTATACTGATTGGCTATCTAACGTAGTGCTTGTCCCCAAATCCTCCGGGAAATGACGAATGTGTGTGGACTTTACAGATCTGAACAAGGCGTGCCCGAAAGATCCCTACCCGTTGCCTCGGATCGACGTCATGGTGGATTCTACAGCAGGTTACGAGATGTTCTCGATGATGGATGCGTACCAGGGGTATCACCAGATCCACATGGCAGAGGAGGATAGAGATAAGACTTCCTTCATCACGGAGAAAGGAATCTTTTGTTATAACATGATGCCTTTCGGTTTAAAAAATGCAGGAGCCACATACCAGCGCCCTGGTTAATAAGATGTTCGGGGACCTGCTCGGGAAAACGATGGAAGTGTACGTGGATGACATGCTCGTAAAGAGCAAGAGGTCGCAGGATCACCTCGCGGATCTCGCCCAGGCATTCGCTATCATGAGATCATACGGGATGAAACTCAATCCAGACAAATGCACATTCGGAGTAGGAGGAGGTAAGTTTTTAGGATATATGGTCAGCGAACGGGGGATCGAAGCTAACCCGGAAAAAATTCAAGCCATCATGAATCTGCGATCTCCGACCACGATAAAAGAGGTTCAGAAGTTGACAGGGAAAATCACCTCCCTCGGCAGGTTTATTTCGCGATCAGCAGACAAAAGTCTCCCCTTTTTCAGGGTTTTGAGGAAGCCCAAAAACTTCGAATGGAATGAGGAGTGTGAGAAGGCGTTGCAAGAGCTGAAGGAGTACCTGACAACCCCTCCCCTATTGGCAAACCCGAAAGAGGGTGAAGAACTGTTCCTTTACCTGGGCGTATCGGAGCATGCGGTCAGTTCGGTGCTAGTAAGAGAAGAGGGAGGCCAACAGAATCCCATCTATTACGTGAGTAAAATGCTCCAAGGAGCCGAGTTAAGATACACGGAGATGGAGAAGTTAGCGCTCGCGCTGGTGGTCACCGCTCGAAAGCTACGACCATACTTCCAATCGCACAGGGTGATCATGCTAACGAATTACCCCCTGAAGCACGTAATGTCGCGACCCGAAGCGTCAGGTCGACTGATCAAGTGGACGGTAGAGTTGGGGCAATATGACATAGAGTATCGACCTAGGACGGCCCAAAAAGCGCAAATACTAGCAGACTTTGTGATAGAACTAGCAAGTGATCCCAATTTACCCATAGTCGTCGAGGAGCGAACCTCCAAATGGATGCTGCACGTAGATGGAGCCTCGAACGCCAACAGTGGAGGGGCAGGAGTATGGATACAGGGACCGAAGGGAGTCGAGATCGAGGCAGCTGTTCGTCTGGCTTTCCCCGTCACCAACAATGAAGCTGAGTACGAAGCGCTCATACTGGGACTAGAGCTTGCCTTCCAGGCGGGTGCCAAAGATTTGGAGGTGTTCACGGACTCTCAGCTAATCGCGCTGCAGATCGAAGGAACATATGAGACGAGGGAGAAAACCATGACATCTTACAAAGAGATCGCTCAGCAGTGGATGAGAAAATTTGACAGATGTTCGGTTTTGCAGGTTCCTAGAGCAGAAAACGACAAGGCGGATGCCTTATCCAAATTTGGGGCCACCATGGATGGAATTGGAGATCGCAAGATTGCTGCTCTGGTTCGAGCGCAACCGAGCATCGCAGGCGGGGCAGAGGTTCAGACGGTCGCAGAACCCGAATCATGGAAGGACGAGATTGCCAAATATCTTGAAGACGGCACCCTGCCCGTTGATCCCATTGCCGCTAAGAGAGTCAAATTCCGAGCCACCCCATTCACCATGTTATCAGGACAGCTCTATAAACGAACAGTTGATGGACCCCTCCTGAAGTGCTTAGACGAGGAGAGATTCATGTCATGCGAGAGATTCATGAAGGGAGCTGCGGTAACCACTCTGGAGCGAGGTCGTTGGCGCAGAAGATAATACGTCAAGGATTCTATTGGCCTACGATGGCAAAGGATTCCAAAGAGCTAGTGAAGAAATGTGAAAGCTGCCAAAAATACGCATCCCTGATACACCAACCTGCGACCCCGGTGAAACCAATCAAAATAGCCTGCCCATTCGACCAATGGGGGATCGACATTGTTGGACCTTTTCCCCCAGCACCGGCCCAGAAAAAATTCATCATTGTGGCGGTGGAGTACTTCACCAAATGGGTCGAAGCAGAAGCGGTCGCGAGGATATCCGAGAATGAAGTCATCAACTTCATTTGGAAAAACATCATCTGCAGGTTTGGTCTACCTCGCATACTAATTTCTGACAATGGTACGCAATTTCAGGGAAAAAAAAATCACGGGATGGTGCAAGGTGCTTAAGATCGCACAACACTTCACAGCAGTTGCGAACCCGCAAGCCAATGGACAAACAGAGGTGACCAACCGAACGATCCTCCATCATTTGAAAACACGGCTAGACAATAAAGGATCATGGGTTGACGAACTACCAGGGGTCCTATGGGCTTATAGAACAACACCTCGAACCGCAACAGGGGAGACGCCATTCTGCTTAGTATATGGAACGGAAGCTATCATCCCAGCAGAGATCGGTGAAGAGTCCCAGAGGGTGGCGATGTACGATTCCGAGGCTAACCAACAGGAGCGAAGCTTTGATCTCACTTTGATCGAGGAAAAGAGAGACGCGGCGTACGCAAGGATTCTGCACCACAAGGGATTGATGATGAGAAGCCAGGGTCGAAGAGTTCGACCGCGACAGCTCTAGGTGGGGGATCTCGTGCTCAAAAAGGTCGAAGTCTCAAAGCACGTAGGCAAACTAGAACCCCCGTGGGAGGGGCCGTTCAAAGTAGTGGAGATCAAAAAGAAAGGGACGTATAGGCTGCAGGACATGCAAGGGCGGAATTTGCCACGATCGTGGAACATCCAGAACTTAAAAAGGTTCTACGCTTAAACCTGAAAACTCGAACTGCAGCGGGATCGCACACCAAGGAGCCTGCGAAAGGCCATCAACTGCTGAGGGATCGCACACCAAGGAGCCTGCGAAAGGCCATCAACCGACGAATAGAGCAAGGAGCCTGTGAAAGGCCATCAACTGCTGAGGGATCGCACACCAAGGAGCCTGCGAAAGGCCATCAACCGACGAATAGAGTAAGGAGCCGGTGAAAGGCCACCAACCGCTGAGGGATCGCACACCGAGGAGCCTGCGAAATGCCATCAACCGACGGATAGAGCAACGAGCCTGTGGAAAGCCGTCAATCAAAACTTCTAGCAGATTACCAGATTGTATAATTAAAGGTTAGGAGGATTGTGTCCATGATTGAACGTTGTTATTGTTAAACATCTGTACCCACTGTAAATTCATTTAACTTGGCTTATAAAACTATGTGCACCTTTTTTATGCCCTTTCGTGCTCATCTTTTCTCTAATCGCAACTATGCCAATCTGCCGAAACAAAAAGCGAACTGAAAAAGACGCGTCCAACATGCGAACTGAAAAAGACGCATTCAAACAAAACGCGAACTGAAAAAGACGCGTCCAAAATGCAAACTGAAAAAGACGCATTCAAACAAAACGCGAACTGAAAAAGACGCGTCAAAAATGCGAACTGAAAAAGACGCATTCAAACAAAACGCGAACTGAAAAAGACGCGACCAAAATGCGAACTGAAAAAGACGCATTCAGACAAAACGCGAACCGAGAAAGACCAAAAAGACGCATCCAAATAACATGTGATCTGAAAAAGACACACTCAAAAAGGGACGCGACATTTTGGAGGTCAAAAACGCCTTGTATGCAAAGGCAAAATATTGCATGCAAAGGTAAAATTCGGTTACAGTGATCAGACGATCGAAATCAGAAACGATCATACAGAGAGAGGCACATCAAATCGAAAGAGCAGTTTCATTAATGAATGGACATTTACAGATTCACTATGCCCCACGGATCAGTTTCCCTAAAAATGTACAAGTTAGTCAAGGGGAAGAAGGGGTCATACAAAAAGACCAAAAAATTCTGTCAAAAAGAGGGGAGGAGTTTAAGCAGCTTCTCCATCATCTTGGTCCTCAGCCTCGGCTTCCATTTCTGCGCGTAAGACCATGAATTCGTCGTCTTTCAGTTCGGGGTCCGGAGGATAGGGTTGAAGATCGCCATCAAGAGTGATATCCAATCGGCTGCAATCAAAAGACTCTTGGAACCCGCCGAGTTTTTCGATCTGGTACTCGCAGGTCTTATAACCTTTGGCAAACGAGTCAGTAGATTTAAGTTCCAAGGCAGTCGTAAAAGTGTCCGTCTTCAGAAAATCACGGACAGCAGCCATTCGAGAATCAGCCAGGAGTTTTTGGTGTTCCTCCAGAGAGATGCGACCGGACTGGCCTTCTTCAAAACCTCGTGCATGGCCTTCTGCCAGTCCAGCCTCCCGGCCAGCATCGAACCCCTCTTTCCTGCCTTCAGCCAGGGCAACTTCCCTTTCAGATATGGCGATCTCTCTCTCTCTCCTGGCGACGTCGAGCTCGCCCGATAAGCGTTTAATCTGCTCAGCATAGGACAACAATTCATCCGCATGCTTCAGCGCCTGGTTGTCCAGATCCACCACCCGGGCTTGAAGCTCTTGCACCTTCTTATCGGACTTGATGTAGTTCTTGCGATAAGACGTGCATTTCAACGACAAGCTCCGGAGAAATGTTAGACCCTGCAAGACCATTGTTATATGAGTTCGGGCAGATAGGGGCAGCCTGGGGATAGAAATTTACCTGTAGCATAGCGTGGGCTCCGAATTGCTCGACCCGAATAGGATTGGTCATTACCAGGGAGCCTTGATCGCGAAGTGAGGTCAGTGAATTGTACACGTCAAAAGGCTCCCCCTCGGCCTCAGCAAAAAGCACCGTGCTAGTGGAGCCATCCCACCTCGAAGGCTTCGCCCGGGAGGCGTCAGGCTGCGACTCAGAGCCCGCTGCAAACCCCCGGGCCTCTTCCCAATGCAAAGCAAGCTGCTCCAGCTTCAGAAACCTGTCCCGCTCATCTTCTTGGCTGGACTTGTCCGCAGCTTCCCGAGCCATCCTGCTCAGACTCTTAGGCCGTGGGGACGGAGATTTTGGAGGATCAGAAGGACCCGCCGACTCCTTCCCCTTCGAATCTTCCTCATGCCCATGTTTCAGCGAAGACCGTTTCCTTTTTTTCGGCTTCTCCCAACCAGCCCTCTCCGGCTTCTCAGACTCCACCCCTTGATCGCCGCTGATAGTATCCAAGTTCAACTCCAGGTCGCTGGAGTTATATTCGAGAAGAGGCAGAGAGGGGGTCCCTTCGCTGTCGACGAGGATAGGCTGGCGGTCAGTAGGACCTGGCGACACACGGACTTGTGACGGAATGGGCGCTGGAGGAAGATCCTTAGGGGGAACAGGACCCTTAGCAGTTTGATCCTTAGCAGAGGTAGAGGCGACCTGTTTCCCCTTGGCCTTCGCCTTGTCCACTTTGTTCGCAGCCGCTTGCATCCGTAGGGCATTGTGCGAACTCATGATGATGCTATCTGCAAGACAAACAGACACGTAAGCGCGGTAAAACAGGACGATCAGAACAGCGAGAGAAGAGAAAATCACCTAAGGACTCTTCAATGTGGAAGGATGTAGGAGAAAGCCCAGAAAGTTGTAAAACTTTCTCAGAGAGAAGCTTATTGGGGTCATACTTATAGGACATTAGACTCCTTATTTGGTCACCTTCTAACCCCCCTCCACTAGTTTTCGGAAGAGGTTTATACTTGGTCCACTCGTTTTTAAAGGGCCAGACACCTCTAGGAGGTCGAATAAAAATATAGCGATCTAACCAGACCCCTACATTCGACTTCAGGGCGCTCAGATACCCACACTCGGGCTTGGCCGAAAGGTAGAAGAAACCTCTACTCCCAGACCGTTTAGAGGTGGTGAAAGTATACAGACTCCAAAAATTGTCAAAACTGGGTTCAAAACCTAAGAATTGCATTATTACAACAAAAAGGGGTAATAGAATTAGGGGAAAGTTGCATAGGACATAACCCCAGCTTATTCAAAATCGCGGCCACAGGAGGAGCCAAGGGAAACCGGAGTCCGGCGTCAAGGTGTTTAATAGAAAAAGCACTAAAACCCTCGGGGGGACGGTGCAATGCGATCGAAGGTGGCAGGGATGATGATGTCGTAATCGGACGGAATATGGTACTTCTCTCTGATCCTAAGAACCGAGGTCGTTACCTTACTAACCAGGGCTTCCCAAAGGTTTTTGGCGAGCCTATCCTGGAACCTAGCGAGAACCGATGGGCCAGCTTGCTTATCATGAAGCTTGGAAATAGGAAATTGCTTGTTTCTTTTCGGAGAGGTGGAGAAGGACACATGAGCAGACCCTGACACAGACTTAGAGGCAGAACCAGACTCGGACCTAGACACGGACTCAGACGCAGACACAGAGGGAATGGCAGCAGATCCCGAACCAGGATGCGACTTAGAGTTCGAGTTAGAGCTGGAAGACATCGTACCTTAGAATAGGATGGCTTTGGAAGCTGCAGATCGAATTCGAACTTCAAGCTGTAAAGAGCGGTCGCAGAAAGTCAGTATGTGGGGCAGGCGAAACGTTTTGAATGCGGGGAGTATTTATAGA
Organism: Sesamum indicum; assembly: GCF_000512975.1. Classification (NCBI taxonomy): domain Eukaryota; kingdom Viridiplantae; phylum Streptophyta; class Magnoliopsida; order Lamiales; family Pedaliaceae; genus Sesamum; species Sesamum indicum. The sequence goes on from NC_026150.1 coordinate 16,422,464, forward strand.
CAAAATACCCTCGGGATACGAGCCACAGAACAAACCGATGAGACGGGGACACGTGTCCGCAGCGACGGTTCGACTTCCTCAAAGGCACGAGCGCGCACTTTGAGAAAGTGAGGGAGTAATGATGAGTATCCAAATATCGCACCTACAAAAGGACCAAAACGCCCCTCATTAAGGGCATTATAGTCATTTTGCGATCAGGATCCGCGTACGTTGTAGCAGACGGGTCGCAGTTGACCCGACCCGGATCGCGTACACCGACCGAAGACCCGGATAATGACCACCGTTCGATCAGAACGCGCACCGACGAGATGAGGCCACGTGGCCTAGTACTTGACGTACAACTGTGTTCTATAAATAGACCCCGACGCACCATAAATGAGGGAACTGATACGTATTAATTGAGACCGAATTTCTAGATCGCACCTATTTCTCTCGATCAACCTAACTTGAGCGACGTATTAATTGAGACCGAATTTCTAGATCGCACCTATTTCTCTCGATCAACCTAACTTGAGCGTCGGAGGTCATTGTCGGGGACGTGCCCGACGAGCTCACGGTTCGTGTTTTAATTCTCAGGGGACCCAAAATCTGGTCTTGGACGAATTGGCATTCTGAAGGGAGATCGAATCTGGTCTTGGACGAATTGGCATTCTGAAGGGAGATCGAATCTCGAGATCGCATTATTCGACCCGGATCAGATTTTTTATATATAATTTATTGATTAGATTTAACATATATTATATATTATATATATATAATATATATAATACAAACACGACAGGTGCGGATGGAGATACGAGCCTTTACATGCGCCTGCACGCAGCATTCTCTTGGGCTCACGGATGTAACTTGCAAGTGGGGATCAACATATATGCAAGAATGCCGCCTCATCGGCAGGACAGCGGCAATGAAGCTTCCATCATTGTCCCCAACCCATAGCGACAACCTCCATTAACAGCAAGTGACGACGGAGCGGACGCATCGCACATGCCAAACACGATGTTGTTAACTCTGGTGGTGGCGGCTAGGCAATCAATGAGATGGATGGGAGGGCTTGACTACTCATTAAAAAAAAAAGAGAGGAGAGAAAAATAGGTCAAACACATCTGCCTCAGCAGAAAAAATGCTGATGTATTTTTTAGCTAAAAAACCAACAAAAACAAAAACACACTTAGACAAGTGTGTTTTTATCTCATCTAAAAAATGGACTAAAATTAAATCCAAACATAGACAACACCTGAAATAGGTTCTTGGCGAGTTATTTAATTTTTTATTATTAAAAAATATATATATCAATATAATTATATTCAATATATTAATAAAAACATGACGAATCGTGATTTAATCAATAAATTATCCCCAAAAAATTAAAAAATGGCCAAGTAATCACGACACCAAGTCGTGATTCTGGATCTCGATTTGGCATTTTTCGTTTTTTTTTCTTTTGGTTTAAATAATTTTGTATAATTTAATTATATATAATTAATTTTTAACAACATATTAAAATCTAAAAAATTATAAAATTAACATTGCATTAATTTAAAAAATTTCAATTAAGGGTACAAATGTAATAGCGTATTTATTTTGTACATTGTAAAAAATTACAATTTTGCACTCGCTCATTTTGCGCCTCATTTTCATCACCACCGAACCGACAGTTCGCTTACCAGGATACACAAAACCATCAACTGCAACAGGAGTAACAAAAAACGAATCGGACAAGCACTATAAGTTCTTTCTTCAGGATGGCCTATCCAACCCTTTAATCAAAGGTTGTTGCACCAGCCTTGTCATCACTAAAAAGGCTGACCGTGTGGTCAGCCTTTTTAGTATACATATATATATATACATATATTGTAATTTATATATGTGTATATATAATTTATATGTGTATATTTATATAACATATATATATTATAACTTATATATATGTACATATGTATATATACATTATATATGTATTGTAATTTATATATAGGTATATATATTATATATTTAAATAAATTTGTATAATTTAATTATATATAATTAATTTTTAACAACATATTAAAATCCAAAAAATTATAAAATTAACATTGGATTAATTTAAAAATTTACAATTAAGTGTACAAATATAATAGCTAATATTTTTGCACAATTGTAAAAAATACAAGAAGTATACAGTTATTCCTGGCAACCCAGTACTGGCACATCTAATTGTGTTGAAAAATTCGTTGGGCTTGTTGTCGTGCACGCGTTTGCGCCCAATCCATCTCGTTGTGAATACGTATTGTTTGATTTCAACCAGGGCGTGAAGATATGCGAATAGTAGGATTGTGGACCAACTCAAATCCCAGTACATCACAATAATCTTTAGAATGCACAGGTTCAAATGACTTAGAATATGTATTCTTGTAAGGCATTATATCGTAATAATCCTTCACCATTGATGCAGCATTAATCATATATGCAGCACATACCGTTTGAGCGTAACTGCAAGGAATACCAAATTTAGTCCACTTGTCGCAAGAACATTCTCGGTTCGCAATTTTGACAACATGGGTGTTGACTCCATATCCACTGTGACGTTTTGTAACAACCGAGGCGGACTATTGGAACTGATAGTATTTGGTGACGGTATGCTTAACAGAATTTTGATGCCAACGTGTGAACATCTTATGTGCAAAATCCGTCCACAGTTGGTTGTTGGCCAACATTACAGAACTTCTCGCTAACCTCTCGCGGAAATAATGGACACTTCGTTGAAACGTCATCTCAGCAATTGTTGTCAATGGTAGGCGGCGAGCGCCTTTCAATACTCCATTTATGCATTCCGGCATATTTGTCGTCAGAATTCCGCATCGCCATCTACCGTCATGAGATGCTGTCCATTTTTTCTTGTCGATATCACTTATAACACTCCCCATGACTTTGTCGTCCAGTATGCCCGTGCTGTTGCATTACTTCTATTGGGGGGATTGATGTGCCCAGATTCCTCAGGTAACTATGTATCATTACTATATCTCTCAAAATTAGAAGATATGAAAACAACGAGGAATTATAGTTGGGGGAGTGCTGTGCTGATATTTTTATATCGCGAATTATGCAATGCAAGCACAAAAGGCAAAGCGGCAATTGGTGGCGCACTACAATTGCTACAGGTAAAATTTACTTAATAACTTTTACACAATCTTTTTGCTATTAATATTATTTAATAACACATATTTGTATTGTTCGTGCAGATTTGGGCATGGTCACGGATTACTCCACTTTGCCCTGGACTTGGTACCCAGCGATTATTTATGGGCCAAGTCCAAATGGACAACAATCGCTGGCTCCCAGCAACACCATATGGTGCTACTTGGAATTGTCAGCACACTTTCACCCGAACAGTACGGGGAATTGTCCGGGTCATAAGAGAAAAACTGGATCAGGTAACTTATTTTTTATATTATAAGTACATTTATACCGTGAATTAAATGCATATTAAGTTACATCTTTTTATTTATTACAGTTCATATGGCAGTCATATGGCATGGACTCGGATGTCATTATGGCTTACGTCGATGAATTGGACCCCAAGTTGTGGAGGTCATCATGTCCATTGATATTCTACGCCATAGTTGAAATGCATCGTCCCGAACGGGTTGTTCGCCAATTCGGGATGAGGCAAAATGTACCAGAATCACGGAAACCCGAGATATGAGCCTCCATCAGATTTCCCGTAAAAATCACACGGGCGCAGATTGGTACCTACAACACATACATTATATCACTAGATGGCAAAGACGATATGACACGGTTGTACATAGGCCACCCATTTCTAATAGAAGGGAAACAGAACGAGGTTATTAGGAATGGTACTACAACATAACAAGAAATTTCGTATCGTCATCTATTGATAGACGTGTGGAAAGAGGATACCAACCTGGAGAAGCACCTATATTGCAAGTTGTGGTATGTTGTTATATAATATTACATAGTTTATTTTAGATTCTTTTTTAACAACACAAGGCTCATTATTTTTCTACACTTTTCAGGCAAATGAGGTGAATGCCCTTGAAACTTTATGTTGATCTAGACCACCAAATATCGAAGGATATAGTCAATTGGTGGATAGATTTGAACATGAGTTACATATTATCAAGGAAGTTATAACCCAACAGCCACAGCAAATTGCTTCTCCATCTGATGATGCTCCCACAACATCCCACATGCAAAGAAGAAGTTCTAGCCAAATGTCAACTGGTTCAGTTGAACGTCATGATATTGGGGTGGATATAGCTGGTCCTTCTACAGTATATCCATCTCAAGATTATTATGTGCCTCAATCGCCTCAAGATTATTACATGCCTTAACCATCTCAAGGTGATTGATTTCAATCGACTCCATATATGTCAAACCAAATATAAGATTATTCTCTTGACCTTGGTCTTGGCATTAATCAACCATATGCACAAGGATATAATATTTCACCAATTACATTTTCATCGTATGGTGCATATCATGACAATGTGAATTCAAGTTCCACAACAACATCAAGTTGGTTCGGTGGTGATGAAAATGAGGCGCAAAATGAGCCAGTACAAAGTGTGGGCAAGAAAATAAGAAGACCTCGGCGTCAACGCCACAGATGGAATTGTGGAACGGGTGGATATTTTTTACATTTGTAATTGTATAGTTCATTGTAATTTTTTACAATTGTACAAAATAAATACACATTTGTACCCTTAATTGTAATTTTTTACATTAATGCAATTTTAACATTATAATTTTTTGGACTTTAATATGTTGTTAAAAATTAATTATATATAATTAAATTATACAAAATTAATTAAATTAAAAAAAAATGGCCAAGTCGGAATTTCTAATCACGACTTGGGCAGAAATTGCTATTTTGGCAATTTTTTGTGTTTAGTCGTGATTTCAAAACACGACTAGACATAATAATATTATATTATTAAATATAATTATATTAATATAATTTTTTTTAATAATAAAAAAATAAATAACTCGGTTCTTGGCCCAACTTTTCCACCGAGTAGCACTTTCCTGATGGTTCCTGGAGAGAATCGAACAATATAGCAATCTCCCATTACTCATCATTCTAATTTCCTCTCTACTTGACACGTAATAAAAAACTTGAAGGCTCTAGCAACAACGAGCAGGCTGTTAACCCCATCCAATCCATCCCTATATAAAGACCCCATACGTACAACCTCTCTCATCTCCAACTGCAGTGAAAGTATTTAAGCAAACTCATCAAAGTTGTGTTCCAAAGAAAACCGATGGATTTGAGAAACTTCGGCTTAGACAATTCCCTCCTCTCCACGCTCCAAGACATGCTAGATTTCGCGGAAGACCACGAAAAACCCACACAGAACAACCCCTCTAAAGCCTACATCCGCGACGCCAAAGCCATGGCGGCGACGCCGGCGGACGTCAAAGAGTACCCCAGCTCCTACGTTTTCATGGTGGACATGCCTGGAATCGCGGGCGGAGATATCAAGGTGCAGCTGGAGGACGACAAAGTTCTGGTGGTGAGTGGGGAAAGGAAGAGGGAGAAGGAGGAGGGAGTGAAGTATCTGAGGATGGAGCGACGCCTGGGGAAATTCATGAGGAAGTTTGCGTTGCCGGAGAATGCAAACACGGAGGCTATATCGGCGGCGTGCCGCGACGGCGTGGTGGTTGTGACGGTGGAGAAGCTGCCCCCGCCGGAGCCAAAGAAGCCCAAGACCATTGAGGTCAAGATCGGGAATTAAAGGCAATATAACTGACGAGTTTACGTTTGTATGAGGAGGCTAAGGAAGTTGTGTGATGTGGTTGGTAAGATGACGATGATGATGATGATGATGTTGTTGTTTCTCGTTTTCTCGGTGATGTACAATGAAAAGTAAGCATTTCGCTTGTAATTAATATATAAAAGTTGTGTGCATCAGTATAATATAATCTATTTCGCATGGGAATTTAATTTTTTATTCAAATCATATTATTCTTTTTTATTTAATATATATGTATATATTATTTGTGTAATTGTTAAATGTATGTATATATATATATGAAAAAATGAAGTAGAAAACTGAAACAAAAGAATTTAATTCAAACTGATGCGTGCATTAATCCAAAAATATGAGGATAATGATGTCAACTATTCGAATTAGATGAATATGTAGATAGTGCGATGATTATTTGTGTAATTGTTAAATGTATGTATATATATATATGAAAAAATGAAGTAGAAAACTGAAACAAAAGAATTTAATTCAAACTGATGCGTGCATTAATCCAAAAATATGAGGATAATGATGTCAACTATTCGAATTAGATGAATATGTAGACTAATTAGTGGCATGTAATAATTGTAACATTGAAGGGAGTATGGCGAGTGGATAACATGCGACAGATAAGGCTTGTGATTTATTGTCGCTAGGAATTAAGAACATAAGTCAACAATTATTTTCATTGAATTCATATTATTCTTATTTTTGTAAACCATATATAGTAACCTAATATTAGTCTTCTTTTGGCCGTTAATTAATTTCTAATCAGAATTACAAATAGTATTTGTATCACCAAAAAAATTAAATAAATTGGTACAGTATAATTTTAATTGTCAAAATCAATACTCTTATCATCTGTTCTTTGTCAAAAATTGAAAAAACAAATTCTTTGTCAAAAATTGAAAAAAAAAACAAAGAAGAAGAGAAGAAAGATATTCATATTTTAATCACCAAACTCAAACCCCTGATTCTTTTATAATTTTTGAAGTATTAAAGGAGCCTGCTTGATGTATGTGTATAACTTAAATTGTTATTATATATATATTAACTTGGCTGAAACTATGAGAGATAGTACAATCATGAATCAAAATTAATAAAATAAATTAATTTTAAATGTGTATATTAGAAAATTATTAATTAATTTAATTAATAAAAAATAAGTTTATTCATGGACGAATGTCGTAGATAATTCATATTTTCCCTAATTATCTGTAGTATTTATTAAAATTCGTTACAATAATCTCCCTTGATAAATGCCCTATAGATATAAAAATATCCAACATCAAATATAAAAAGTGAAAAAAACAATTAAGTTGTCTGATATTCTTTTTCGGATCAAAGCTGTAGTAAAGAGAAAAACAGAAATTCCAAATCTCCCTGCCATCTTGCCACGTATCAGACATTACAAATTCTAGAAAAACTCGGATTGTACCTGATACTCCCAGAAATTTCTATTTGCTCTCTCCAGAAACTTCCTCCTCCTCCTTTCTACCCATCCTATAAATGAACTAACCAACCACATCTCACTCTCGTTGCATTCATGCGATAAGCATCAAAATCTCCCGCACAACAATCCCACATTCGGAGAAAGATCAAGCATGGACTTCAGATTCCTCGGATTCGACGCCCCACTTATGCACACCCTCCACAACATGATCGACACCGATGACTCCGAGGGCAACAAATCCATGAGCGCCCCCACCAGAACCTACGTCCGCGACGCCAGGGCCATGGCCGCCACTCCCGCCGACGTCAAGGAGTACCCCAACTCCTACGTCTTTGTCATCGACATGCCGGGCCTCAAATCAGGGGACATCAAGGTGCAGGTTGAGGACAACGTGTTGCTCATCAGCGGTGAGCGCAAGAGGGAGGAGGAGAAGGAGGGAGTCAAGTACGTGAGAATGGAGCGCAGGATTGGCAAGTTCATGAGGAAATTCTCGTTGCCGGAGAATGCCAACACGGACAAGATCACGGCGGTTTGTCAGGACGGAGTGCTCACTGTTACGGTGGAGAAACTGCCACCGCCGGAGCCCAAGAAGCCCAAGACTATTCAAGTGAAGATTGCTTGAGACAAATGTGTCAACTTTCCAACTGCTACTGTTTTATGGAGATCCTGGTGGAGAGGGTATTTATGGTTTGACGCAGCGAAGAATGTCGGGTACAATTACTACTATGCATCCCGAATCTAAACCAATCTTAAATAAATGTGTTGTGTTTTCTTGTGATTGGTGGAGATAGGACATAGTTGGATTAGGATTTTCCCTTGGTGTTTGCACAAGGTTTGTTTGCTTCCAGTTCTTGGATGATCTATGTAGCATGTAAGAGTTATCACAGTATTTGGTACGTAATGAATTATGAACGTGTGCTTTCCTGTTGCTCATTTCTATTTTTCGAGTAATACAGTGTGTTGCTACATACTGAAAATCACATTCTGCAGTTAGAAATTTGCATACAACTGGGTAAAAAAGTCTGGGAAAATTTAGACGCCTTAGGTTGCTGGTGCCTGTGCTCTCTTTCGCCAGAGTGTGAATTGTTGGTGAGGCGAAACTTTAAGCATTTTGGCAATAAAAATGTTCAAAGGTTTTCTAGTCCTACAGGAGCTTTTCCTAGTGACACTGCCTGCATGGTTTTCTGCATTTTTGCTACAGTCTTCAGGCTGATGAATGCCTTCCCGGACGAACAGAGCGATGAAGAAACCTTCTTTGTCTATGGTCAAATCCGTCCTTAACAAGTGTTCAGCTGAAAACAAAGAAAAATATGATGCGAGAAAGATTGTCAATAATACAATTGAAAAGAAACTCGCCTCGTTGCATCTCTTAACCGTCATATGCCCGAAAAAGAAAAGTTTCCCCTCCCACCCGGCCAACATCCAGATAACGAAAAGCTTACCCCCATCAAACGTTGGGAGGCCACGGCGAGGCCACTGCGGAAATGTTGTTGCCAGTTGAAACCCATAGGATGAAGCTATAGGCAGAACAGAGTTGACGAGATCTTCATTTTCAATCTGATGAATTGAACACGTGCTGTAAACGATTCTCTCCACTGCTGGGACTATAACAAAATTCAAGAAATAAGAAGTCAATGCTTTTGTTGAGACAAATCCATTCAACTCAAAATGAAACGTGGAAATAGAGGATAAGAACATTGCTGTTTTTAGGAGGTTTCTTGACAGGATCCAGAAACCCATTACGGCTGGCATGTGTAAAGCTTTGAATATCACAAAGACAAATTATTATTGGAGCAATATTGAGTAATTAAATTGAATTTGAACAGCACGATGGTAATCAAATTTTAGGCTTACAAGATAACGCGTGTTCCAGCACCTTCTTCTGAAAACTTGCAAGCTTTCGCAGTCGCTTTATGTCAACCAGATCAGTCCCACCTGGTGAAAAATCCCAAGAAAGAGAACATTTTGAATGAATAAAACCTTTGTAGAAGAGCTCATGATAATAACAACATAACGGAATTTGCTATCAAGCTACTGGATAGGAGTATTTCCTGGGTCACATGTCCTCAGGATCAGCTTGTGAAAAACATGATATGCACTGTTAAGTGCGAGAATGAAACAAATCAATTAAGTGATGTGGAAGGTGTTAATATGAAATAGTAACATACAAAAAGTGGCACTTCCACAGACAGAGGACTAAAAATGACCTGCATTATGTGATGGAAGTAAATGATCTAATCTCTCAAAAGCTGTCCCTGATCCGGAACATGATGGATCTAAAAGTATAGCACGAACCTGCAGAATGGGAGGAGCTATTCATGAGAATTTGAACTTGTATCAAGAAGATAAATCAAGAATGAGAGAATTCAGACAACCAAAGTACTCTTCAGAATCACCTTTGAATAAGAAGGATGTCTAGGATCGAGATTTAAGAAATCTTCATGCATAACTTTTACATCTAGGCCGAGTTAAGTTTGTCATCTTTGATGCAATAATCAACTAAAGATGTCAAGAAGAAACAGTTATTAATTGGTAGACTGCTTCCCATGTTTTGGATAAAGCAGAACACTGAAGAGAAAATACAACAGCAAAGAGAAAAGAGGAGTTGGATCCCATTGGGAGAAATAAGCATCGTCACATCAAGCAAAATATTCAAATTAGAGTATGGACTGGTCGACATCAACAAATGATGCAATGGATACTTGTGGCTCCAGCCAGTTTGACATTATCTTTCAAGCGCTTAACCCTTTCCTTGTTAAGTTCACAAGCTAAAATTTTTCCCTCGCCCTTCATAAGAGCAGCAAGGTGCACTGTTTTGTTCCCAGGAGCTGAACAGGCATCAATGACCTTCAAAGAAACGGTCTTGTGTTAGGCAATAACAACTGTGAAATTAGAAAACTATATATATATATATGAGGATCTACTAGTACCACACCTCCCATCCAGGTTTGGGTCCAAGAGCTACAGCAGCCATAGAGCTTGCCTTTCCCTGAAACAAAAAAGATACTTATACTTCCTATTCGTGGTACTTACTCTTCCAATTAACAGTCACAAAAGCATTAATAAGACGCTTTAACCTCCGGACAGTTGGTACCTGCAAGAAAATACTTCCATTCATCACTAGGGGATGATTGTGTAAATCAGCACCTGGTGGGAGAATCAATAGGTCTGGGACTATGTCATCCTTTTGGACCTGAGTGGTAGAGGCAACAGCAACACAACTTCATGTATGAGATAAACATGTAATTAATCTTGCAGGCAAAAGGTTACATCAATTATGTGATTAATCTAGTAAGAGTAACCCTTGGTTTTTATTTTCCAAAAGTACAGATTATGTAGCCATTATCACAACTATCTTCTTTTGCAACAATCTAGTGTCACTCTTCCCCAAACCTCTACCCTCTCACCTTCCTTGTCTGAGGTCTTCTTCGTTTTTGGTTTTATATGAAACATTTCTACAACATTTTCTGGTTTTATATGAAACATTTCTACAACATTTTTTTCCTAATCGACAATTTTCTGCTCATTGACATCCGAACAAAGTCACAGGTTTTGCACTGCTCTTGATGAAGAAGCGTAATACATGAGAAATAGCTTAACTGTAAAGTGTACTGATTTAAAGAAAAGATCATACGGCATATTGTTGTCTTAATTCGCGTATGGCAAACTCCGTATCTATCTTCAGAGTATTCACACGAACATAACGAGGTTTCTGCAATTCTGCAGAGACAGATGATTAAGTTCAGGGAAAAAACTGAAGAGCTATATAATACTTAAATCTGTGATGTACTGGTTCTTTGGTGCATTTCCTCCGACACATGGAAAAAAAAGTGTTTGAAACAGAGAAAATTTTCTGTATATAGATGCCCCAGCTTGGTTATGGCATAGATTTTACAGCCTGCTATTGTGAGAAATGCACAATGCCTACCAAATCCAAACCAAACTACAAATACAACAAACCTTGAAAAAAGATGGTGGTCATTCTTCAATTTCAAACTACATTCTCAGAAATCCTTGATAATGTCATATTTTTAAAATCGGATTCGGTATAAGAGTAAAAATGTTCACCAGATGCAGGAAACTACCAGGAGTTTATATACCAGAAACTTTATCAAGAGCCACCAAGTCTTCTACATCTTTCACCCCCTTGCGCCTTAAAATCCGTGATAGAGCTGATTGTAATGCATCTTTTTTTAGCATGAGATACTTCTCGGCATCACCAGTAAATGAACCTTTCTAGAAATAGATATTCAAGTCAACAATTTAGAAGAAACATGAAAATATAGCAATGCCAATGCCAGGAGAAATACCCTCATGGGGGATTGCAGAAAATAAACAAATCAACAGCAAGGACACATGAATCACCTAAAACTACTCAGATCCTCATGAGGAAAGAAAAAGGAAGTGGCAAAGAGTCACCTGTCCAAAGAGTAAGTCATATGTGATGATATACATTAATTCTTTCTGCTTCTGTAGGAACGGACACCAATAAGTAAAAAATTAAGACAATATCAATATCAACAACATGGTCAAGAGCATACTATAAGTAAAACAGACGTAACTACTTTTATATAATTAAATCAAAATGTGTTCTATCAGTTATTACCTTCCACTTGGCACTTAGAACATTTGCACCGTCCATGACATCCTTAATAAGTGAGAGATCTACAGATCCAAAGCAACAAACATTTTTAAGAGTGATTGACCGACCGTTGAAAGCTCGTTTAAGCTTTATTTGTCAACTTATCTCATGAACTTTAAACACCATTGATGTACTATAATTATTTAAGCTCAGCTTGGTCTCAGCTCATTAAGCTAAAAAACTGTGAAGCATATCAACCAAACATGAAATTTAACCAAAGGTTCTTCCAGGCTGGTACGTCATTAACAATATATTAAAACAAGTTTGCTGCTGTCTGCTCTGTAGATTCAATTACTCTCCTAATAACAAACAATTTTTCGTTCTTCCTAATTATTGTTCCAAATTGTTGCCACACTTATTATACAATTAAGTTGAGTGAGGAGTGTTGCTAACTTGCTACATACGCTTGAGAGTTTGGCAGACCAAGGCAAAAGTAGCCTTCTTGTTCCTGATGGAAGGGCTGTAAACAAGCGACTTAATCGAGCCGACGGCTCGGCGCCGAGCGTCCCCCTGGAGCATGCTGCGCAAGACCTTAGCGGCTTCTCTCCGAGCGAAGTAAGCCGATCGTTCGGCATTGCTTTGCCGCTTTTCTTCCGGCTTCCGTTCTTTAGCCGCCGATGTAACCGGATTTCTCCGAGCCATAGCTCACGCTTTGACAAAAAGCGGTGAAGATTTTTATGTCAATTTTTGAACAATCGCATGAACTTGAAAACGAAGCAGGGGAGTCCAGGGTTTAGGGTTTCTCCATATGGAAACGCGATTTCGGTTGCTTAAAACGACTTTTCAGTAAACACACAAAATTCATTTTCATCCCTACTTTTCGGACGGACTTCAAAATTATCCCTATCGTTTCAATTAACTTAAATTGGTCCATCCAAAGATTTTTCAATTACATGATTTCTCTGAACTACCCTTTGTGAAGTTTTATCTTTTGATGAAATCATTTTGTGTCACTCACATTTAAATTTCTATTGCAATTTACACATAAATTTGTAGAAAAAAACTCAATTTTTTTTTCAAACTAGTTTTGCATTAAAGAATTTAATATTTTGCCAAAAATAAGTACTTTTAGAAAAAAAATAATATTTTTGTCAATATACTTTTACATTTAAGAAATTACTTTTGTAAACATATACTTTTGCACGAAAGAAAAAATTAATAGTTTTGTCAAAATATATATGTAATGTCATGATATATTTATTTATAAAATGATTTAGTCTTGTTTATATATTTTTCTGTAGCTCACTTTTTCGAAGTCAACTTTAACTTAATAAGAAAAATTATTTAGTTTTAGCTATATTTCAAAAGTATCGAGTAAACTTTTTTCAATATTAACTTTTAAAAAGGTTTGTTTGATGCATAAATTATATTGTTGTTCCGACAAATTCTACATAATGTTATATAAAAATAGTTAATAATTTAAATATTGTTTACTAAAAACTAAATAAATATATACTTTTTGTTGTTATCTTTGATAAATGAGAGCTCTTATCGTATATAACCTGTAAAATTATTGGGTCAAGACCACAAATTAGGCATACTAGCCCAGTCAATTAAGTGATGAGTTGACTCATCAGCAGGATGAATAAGTGCCCACTAGCAGGACGAGTAAAACCCATCAGCAAAGAAGAAAGATTCACAGGCTTATTTGCTAATTTACTAAACTGATTGGGCCAAGAAATAAGTTTATTTCAGTCGGACACGTCATCATACAGCTGTGAGAACACGTCATGTTGCTTGTCAACATCTTTGTGTACATCACCCTAAAATGTCTTCAGGTTGTTCTAGGTAAATTGATGATAAACGAGCTGAAAAAATCTGTAAATAACTAATTCCCAAAATTGTATGTAGATTTGCTAGGGTGCAGTCCAAGTCACGTATCTCAGTCAATATTTATCCAAATCTAAAAAGATTTGTTGTGGATGAAAGCCAACTAGAATAGCTTTCTAATGACGTACGGAACTTAGTAATTAACCTCATATCCAATTTTGTACAAGCCTATAAATAAGAGGTCTTGTGTAGTTTTATGGTAACATCACACTTATTCTCAAACTCTCACTTTCTTGCATTATTTTCTCTCGATTTTTAGGCTATTTCAAGCCTATATTTTGCACTTCACATGAATATAATAGACCTTGTCACCATTTTAAACTATTATTCTCACTTTAATTCAAGTTTTTTCCTTTTTATTTTTTCATAAATCGTTACTGACTTAAGTATCAAAGTGCTAACCTCTGTTTTGCAGGGTAGTCCTCTGATAATTTTAGGACTTCCTTAAAATCCTTCAACCCTTATGGTGTTGCCAAATTTCTAGTACGCATCAATATATATACTAAATAAATAAAATTCAACTTAAAATTAAATAAAACATGTAATATTTACTCGTCTTTAACAATTACTAATATCTTTTTTCATGTACAAAACATATATTTCTCTGAACTTGAGGACTTATGTATAACGAAATATAAATATATCTAATAATTAAATATTTATTAACTTAAAACTAAAGAAACACATATACTTACTAACTATTGATGAAAAAATTATTTTTTACATGCAAATTTATGTGCAACGGACTAAATAATAGTTGAAATTAAATGCGAGGGAACAAATATTTAACATAAAATTTTAAGAAGAGTAATTATGGAATTATTTGATAGAAAAATTAATGTCGAAAATTTATTGAAAAGACTAATATAAAATTAATGGAAAAGACAGAAATGACGTTGAAGTTAATTAGTTTGAAAAGTCAGGATAAAAATAAATTTTACCCAATAGTTGTCTATGTATTGTTTCGCCAATTTAGAGTATTTAAGTAGTAATACTTTATCAAATCAAATACATCACCAAAAGTTAGGCACCATAGTAAGCACGTCTCAGAAATCGCCACCCTTTTGAATGACAATTCATCTGCGCAGTACGTAAAATAATATGAAAATATCATATCATATTATGTTTTTATTGAAATTCTCAGTCGTCAACTTTTTATATTATAGTCCTAATTGGACAAAGTAGTTTCACTAGTCAAATGATTGCTTCTAGAACTTAAGATATTCATGTATTTAGTTTAATGAATCTGAACCCGATTTATAATTCTTATCAAATGAAAATATATTAATTGGAAATTCAACCACTTTCTATAATTTGATACGATCAGGCATACGTAATATATATATATATATATATATATTTAATATATATATATATATATATTAATAATTTACAGAACTAGTCGGCTCCAAAGGCTATAGATCATAGGATCAAGCATGCCATCTCACTTTATCTATTGGTTACAATTCACTACTGTTGAGTCCCTAACATATTTCAGAATACCACATTGATGTCCAAACAAATATTGCCACTAGTTTTAGTAAAGTACTGGTAATTTACAACACACTCTATATATAAATATAATTTTTTAATATTATTTAAAGTGGAATTGTATTACTAAATAAAATAAAAAAATAATAATATGTTAATATTAATTTTATAAGTGGTGAAAAAATAGATGAAACTAATATAATAATAACAAAAAGCAACAACTATCAAAAGATAGTGGGAGTAGTGGAAAGTTAAATAAATTAAGTATTTAAAAAAACAGATAAGAAAAAAGGAGACACCAAAAGGGTGTTCTGCTTAATATATAGTATAGACTAGCTGCAGTGGCATGCCGTTCCTGCGTGCATATAATAAAAAATATTTTACGCTTTAAAATATATTATGAATACAAAAAATTATACTGATGGGTACGGCCCAAGAAAGTCTGGCCCAAGAACAAGTGAGGAAGCCCAAGGCTCCCTTCCATAAAAACAGCAGCTCGAGTAAAGGAAGTTAGCATAGCCCAATATTATGGCCCAAATACTAGATAACCGACCCAACACTCGTGTACATATCCCTCTTTGGAGCACACGTGCCTTGTACCTGGACCCTTCACATGTCCCTTTTGTCCAGTATGAATGACGCGTGTTGAGGGAGGTTTCCTCAAGAGCTCGGATTTTTGAGTCAGCTAGACTCCCTGTGGACCAGAAGTCCTCCTCAACCAAGGACTCTCCCCCTCATCCGAACAACGATCCCAATTGCAAGATTACTAAAAGATAGGGAGGAATCATGGCTTATCTCAACCAACTCTATCCATTTACCCCCAAAATAGGAAGCACGTTGATTTCTTGATGAAGAGGGATACTCCGCTATAAATAGAAGCTCTATCTCTAGGTGGGGGGACACCTTCAACAGCTGACTTCTAGCTATTACTCTGTTGCATTCATTTTGCGCTATCAAATACGAATGTTACTTCTACTTTACGTCATTATGCTTCATTCTCTCAATACGTTTTCTTATTTTGAATTATTATTTCCTAAATCCAATACTAACTTGGGCGTTGGAGTGCTATCTCTTTGTTTTGCAGGTTCTTTTTTTCCAAATCTTTTGTTATTCGATTTGGGCTCATTGCTCGAAGTCCAAATTTTTTGGATCCGTACGAAAATCGCACGCAATATATATATATATATAAAACAACACATCATATTTCCAAAAAAGAAAAGAAAGAGAGAAAGAAAGAAAGAAAGCAACAAAGAGAAAAAAGAAAATCAACTCAGAAGTATTATTGACATAATAATAAATTGGTGTTGTGGTATCATAACTACCCTTTGTAAGAGAAAAAGACCTTTTCTTTTTATATAGTATAGATATATTACTTTGCATTAGATCCATGTACCCTATCATAAGTTTGATTGTACTAAATCAGACCATATTACAACTGTGATATACTTAACATTTTCTTTAAACAGTACACAGATCACAAAACAAATATATTATACTTGTTGTATGATTAGTTCTCGATCGAGCTTAATGCAATTTGCCCCCTATGATATCGCATATGAACGAATTAACTTCTATGATGAAACAATAGCAATTTATCTTCATGTCTTTTTTAAAACGAAGCAATTTTCCTTCCTATTTAAAAAGATAAATGATTTCATTTTACAAAATAGAAGAAGATAAATTATTGGATTTTAAAAAATATTAAAATATAATTTTAGCAGGACGAAAACTAAGAAATAGGAAAAGTCGACGCACAATTCGTCCAACCCAAGCCCAATACAGTGGCAGTTATGCCCATGTCCATTTCTCAGTTAACATCAGCAGCTGATGTTAGGCACATTTCACGGTCCCACAACTCATTGGATCGCTTAGCCACCACCACTAATAAGCAATAAGCAGCCACTAAGAAGCTTCTCTCTGCATAGCAGGAACCTCACCAAGCAAGCAAGTATAAGAAAGCTACCAACCTTTCAAACACACTTATGCTTATCTACTTGCATATGCAGAGGCGGTTGATGATACATATACATGGCTCACACTACAAATATTCCCGGACCCTCATTCAGCCCCTACCACCAAACAACCAACTTTCAGGTTTCTGATGATTTCTTCGAGTACTGGACGACTAACGACGTCGAGGATGTTTTTCCGGCATTCTCTTCCCTTTCTGCAGGTTATAATTATTCTCAACTCCTGAATCATACGCCCAAGCCCAACGACATGCCGGCGGTCAACAACAATTGCTCTCATGAAGGGGTCATCAATAGTAAGCAAAATTAGTCAATACAGCAAACTACTTAAAGATTGTGGCTAATGCATATAATATGGTCTTTATGTGTTATCAGGAGATAGAGAGAAGGTAGCATTCATAACCAAGTCAGAGGTTGAAATACTGGATGATGGGTTCAAGTGGAGGAAGTATGGTAAAAAGATGGTGAAAAATAGCCCAAATCCAAGGTACAGCCATCTGCCTACCTACCTATCCCTATATATACAAGTGGGAGTAATTAATAATTGTGAACAGGAACTACTACAAATGCTCAGTGGCAGGGTGCTCAGTGAAAAAGAGAGTTGAAAGAGACAAAGAGGATCAACGGTATGTGGTGACGACTTACCAGGGAGTCCACAACCACCAACCTCCTAATCATCATCTCTAGCTTGCTACCTTTGTTTCACTACTACTGTGGCTTTGGCTTCTCAAGATTAATGAATTAGACTGAATAATATTGCAGATGTAGCATCTGAAACAACCAAAATATACCTAGCTATGTATGGATTCAGGGGCACTAAATTGAATTTTCTATTTCAAATAATGTTGCATCTTATATATATATATATATATTTCATTTAATATATATAAATTACTGTTGAGAAATGATGAATGAAAAATTAAATAATAAATTTATTTTGATTAAATTAAATCATAACAAGTAACATTTTACGACGTACGATGCGTACCAAGCTCATGACACATGGATGATCATTAATACCGCAGTCATCATCCAACCCTATTTAATTCAACCGAATAGTTGTGTCCTTTGGTTGAAATGATGTGTCCATTGAGTGAAATCCTTTGAATGAAACGATGCGTCCGTCTAAGTGATATGGTATGTCCTTTGGCTGAAATGATATATTTATTTAGACAAAAAGTTATAACCTTTAGAAGACATCACTTTTGATCGGGCATGTCCATTCGACGATTCTATAAATAGATCTTCCTATTTCATTTCATTTCATTCATTCAATAGCTTTTTATGCAATAAAAATATTTTGCAAGTATAGTTTAAGCAAGAGAGTTCTAAAACATTTTTTTGATTCGTTGTTCTCAAAGTTTGTAGTGCTATTACTTTGAGATTGAGAACAAATTGCCATTTTCCGTTAGCACCAGAAGGAGACAATATTGTCTTAAAGGAAACGAGTCAAATTTTTGCCCCGACTTCATAATACACAAATCTCGCATATCTTTTATTTTTCCTAACAATTACATTATGGAATAAAATATGCAATAAGATTTAGAATAAAAAAACAACCACAACTCTCGTGCACGCTTACAGACTTCCACGTTATCAATTTATATAAACCCAAAAAAAAAAAAAAAGAAATAGACATGGTTCTTTGAACCAAAGTTTTTCAGATAAATAATTGTATCTGCATAAAGGAAAGTAATAGTATGAAATAAAAACAAAAAGATAAAATTGAACTTTAACTATCGGGTGAATAGCAATTTACCCCAATGTGATATTGAAAATGAGTACACTACTTCCCTATGAAAAAAATATAGCAATTTACCCTCCTATACTTTTTAAAATGAAGCAATTTACCTCCTTACACAGGGAGGTAAATTGCTTCATTTTTAAAAATCATATGGGGTAAATTGTTGTATTTTAAAAAAAACAGGAAGGTAAATCGCTATTTATTTTTACATAAGGGGGTAATTTGCTCATTTGCGATATCACAAATGGGTTGCTTGCATTTTTCCCTTTAACTATCAACACTCATATCATAAAATTTCATTCTTAAAATAATTATTATTATCTATATTAATATAAAAAAAAAAAAGTCACTACACATTCATAATTGCATGTTTTGTAATACCACAACACCAAATTTAAAATTCAATAGTATATTAAATATTTGTACCAATTTACTTATTTGTTTTAAATGATTCACGTAATCTTTTGACTTCCAGTATTATATTTATCGTTCACTCTCATGGGTCGAGAAACTTCCCCTTGCTCTCGACTTTCATTCAAATCATCTGCTCTATTAAATCAAGCTCTGAACCCCACTTCCTGACTTCTGCTTTTTGCTTTCACTTGCATGGTTTCGGAGGAGGGTTGGGACAGCTGCTGAATCCCGTACTGTCAACTAAGCCCTTCTTTCGTCTCCTTCTGCTCCAAAGAATTGAATTGATCCATCCGTACGAGTTGGGTTATAATAATTCATGAAAGAGATTATCATATTCCCACAATTCAATTAGATGCGAAATCTAGAGGTTGTAGAAAATGTTTTTTTTTTCATTTGTTGGGGTCAACTATTTGATCCGCTTAATTATATATTAATTTTTATTTTCAAAATTTATAGCATGTCTATTTGATTATATGCGCACAAGTATTGCTTGACATGACTTATTTATATTAATATAAAAAGGAAAGGGCTCCATGCTTACAAATGGCAGTTATGACACCGCCGCGTCAATCTTTTATAAAGTTAAAAATACCATTCAACTAATAAGATAACCAACTTATTCAACTTTTCAAATTATACATTAACTAATAAATGAGTTTCTTCTTTTTTTAATGTAATGTATTTATTTGTATATTTTGTTCTTATTTATAATACGTTTTAAAGTGCGAAAAATTATTTGTATGCAGGAATGGCGGGCCACAACGGCTAGTAAAAAAAAATCTCATTTTTATTTACAAATAGCGGTTAATTACACCATAACATCAATTTTTTAAATTACCAAAATATCCTTATATATTTTCAAACTCCCATATTCAATGTTTTCCACTCATTATATGATCTGTACTATCTATTATACTAATAGAAAAGATTTTACTCACAGCAAAATTTTTTTATATCGATATTATTCTTAAATTAATTTTATTTATTTATTTTTAATATAACATATTAATTCATATATTATATTTTTATTTATAATATATTTTAAAATATAAATAATTATTTATTATATGTACATGCAAAATAATCCGAAACTACCCATTACTCTAGTTTTCTTAGTAAGGAAACTGGACAAATCAAACAGTTGTTGAGGTATAGAAACTGGCTTGATGGCATAGCAGTGAAACCCATGCCAGCGGCAATAAAAGCTACGCACCTAGAAGACAACTCAAAGGCCATGCTTGAAACAATCCACGTCACAAAAAGATAAGATAGCGTAGAAAGATCAAACGGAGGGGAACCCGTGACCGACTGACTCTCTCTCACTCGGACATTGCCGGTATGGCGGAGGTTAACGGCCGCATCATCGATACCATTGTGCAGATGCCCTACGACGCAACCGTACGTTTTATGCTTGCTTCTCTCGAGCGCAACTTGCTGCCTGACGCCGTTGTGCGCCGCCTCACTCGTCTGCTTCTCGCTAGTCGCCTCCGCTCAGGATACAGATCCTCCGCGGAACTCCAGTTGTCCGACCTCCTTCAATTTGCGCATTGTACGCTCCCCAATTCTATATACTAACTGTTGTCTGCTTGGAGCTTGTTGGATCGATTCTTCGAGAATTACCCAAAAATAGTCCATGTTTTGTTCCACAAAAAGATTTCTCCTTTTAGTCTCTCTGCAAAGTTGAGTCACAAAAATTCTTTATCCCAAAACAACCAAGATATGTAAGCCCTCCCAACAGAAGAGAGTTCGAAGCCAAATGACAAGAGGGGAAGATCGAGCATCTATTTCAGGATCTCGTTCTCTATATATGTATTTTCGAAATGTGAATTTATGGCTTTCTGGTGAAGTAGCTAGCGACTATATAGCGAAACGGACTATTACCACTGACGTCTCTCTGTTCTTGCAGCTTTGAGAGAAATGCCAATAGCAATCAAGACGGAAAAGCCAAAGTCTCAGCACTATGAAGTTCCAACGTCTTACTTCAAGCTTGTCCTTGGAAAGCATTTAAAATACAGGCAAAAACTTTCAGAAACTCCACCAAACACTAGGATATTTCTTAAATATGCTACAATTTCAGCTTATATATTTAATCCGGTGGTTTATAACATCCAAAAGCTTTTGTTTCTCCTGATAGTTTCACAGACGTTAATCTGCAAATAACGGAGTACTTATTATGAACTGATCTGGTTTTAAATGGGATCGTGCAGCTGCTGCTTCTTTCCCAACAAGTCGAGCACCTTAGAGGATGCTGAGAAGGCAATGCTAGAGTTATACTGTGAGAGGTCACAGATAAAAGATGGTCAATCAGTCCTTGATGTTGGTTGTGGCTGGGGATCTCTTTCTATATACATAGCACAGAAGTACCCCAATTGCCAGGTTACGGGGATTTGCAATTCAATAACCCAGAAAGCACATATTGAGGAGCAGTGCCGGTAAATTTCTCACATAATTTTTCTTGTCCACTGGTGGCTGCTAAATATGTCAAGTGTACTATATAAACTGTCTCATTTGCAATTTACATTGAAAACCTGTCTAATAATTGCCTTAATTCATCAGTGAAGATGATGATGTGGTAAGAAATCATGCTCTCACATTGAACAACTTTTGTCTTGCATAAGTGGAATGCAAGATCACCTGCTGTGAGATCTGGTAGCATTTGGATTGTGGTGAAATTATGTCGAAAGGGCTTTGTTTTAGTTGATGTGTTTCTTATTCGAAGAGCTTGCACCATACGCCCTGTTGTGTTAAATGTATACATTTTTTGAATAATCAATGTCTTCTGGTTTTCTCCATTATAGCCACAATCAAATTCCCGTAGAGAAATCACACTGTCTACACTTGTTCTTCCTCACAGGGAACTTCAGTTGCAGAATGTGGAGATAATTGTAGCAGATATCAGCACATTTGACATGGAAGCTTCATATGACAGAATATTTTCCATTGAAATGTTTGAGGTACTGAATCCTCACTTGGCTTCATTATGAGGCATGGTGTATGAATTATATTGTTGGTCAGGCTCGTGAATTTTCTATGTTGATTTGAAACAGCATATGAAAAACTATCAGGATCTTCTTAAGAAGATATCGAAGTGGATGAAACCAGACAGTTTTCTGTTTGTCCATTATTTTTGCCATAAAACATTTGCTTACCACTTTGAGGTAATAATGCCGATTTCCTCGGTTCTTTCTTTTGACTGTAAGGACAACATCTCTGAGTTCCCGAAGTATCCATTGTGATCACTTTCACTAAATTTTACAGAGACTTTCATTTTTGTATTTCAAATATTATTATGCAGGACGTAAATGAGGACGACTGGATCACTAGGTACTTCTTTACTGGAGGTACAATGCCTTCTGCAAACCTGCTCCTTTATTTTCAGGTCAGCTACTTTCTTATAGTTTGGAGTTTCATCCAACTAATAAAGCATTAGGATCTGTAGTCCAAGAAGCAGCCTAGTAGCTTACACTGGCTTTTGATTATGTCTTTCCTGCAGGACGATGTGTCTATAGTTAATCATTGGCTTGTGAACGGCAAGCATTATGCACAGACAAGGTAATTGTGTGAATTATGAATTACCATCATATGCTAAGAAATAATAAGACTGTTGTCCTTGCTAACCATATATATGGATGGAAAAGAAATGGCTTCCTTGACTTATTTAATCTTCATATTACTGGGTCGTCTCTGTTGACCTGTACTCAAGTTCTGGAGTAAATCTAACCAAATAACATTGCTTGCAGCGAGGAATGGCTTAAGAGAATGGACCAGAACTTGAATTCTATAAAGCCAATAATGGAATGCACTTATGGCAAAGATTCAGCGGTCAAATGGACAGTCTACTGGAGAACATTTTTCATTGCAGTTGCAGAATTATTTGGCTACAACAATGGAGAAGAGTGGATGGTTGCTCATTTCCTTTTCAAGAAGAAATAAAAAGCTACTGGATCTAGATTCAAAAACTGCTGCTAAGTATACAAAAGAACTGACCCATTTGGTCGAAACTCATCATGTTATTGTAGCTGATGGCAATGGTTTTAAGTAAGGTCGCGCCTTACAAGGGATTGCCTCTCTCAAATAATTGGCATGTAGTGTATTGGGACTTCTTTTTATGCAAAATTGCAAGAACAACTTCGGCTCCTGAGTAAAGAAACAGTTCCAGAAACAGCTGATCAATATGCCCTAAGTATGGATACAACAGTGAAGATATCATAGAAAAATTTCTCTTAATTGAAAAATTACATGACTAGATGAACTCCCCCCTATAGACCATACTGCTAGTCGTACTGGACTCCCAACACTCTGATTGATCACAATATGCAGGGATCCCCAATCAATCAATAGCCACGGTAGTATTCCTATTACAAAGAGAAAAATGATATTTCTCAGAAAAGAAATACTATTCAGTTTATCCATGCGAAACACAGGGAACCAACAGGAAGGTGCCTCAGTCACAAATTGTGTAAACATGTCATTCAAAGAAAAGCCCAACTTAATTATCAACAATTTGAATTTGTTCTATCCTGCTTTCAACGGCTATTCATCATCTGAAACAACGAAACCTTTACAAGTGATGCTTCAGATAGTAAAGTTATTTATACGATAGGATTTGGTATAAGATTACAACAGAAAACATTTTCTGCACAAGGATCCTGTCTTTCACTTTATTCAGCCTCACAACTTCCATAAGACACCACTAGAGACAAATTCAAACATTTAAGGATTTCATATCCATGAGAATCTGATACCTAGGCTGACTTTAGTGTCTTCATCAAAGAATAGACAGCGTTGATGTAATTCTTTGTAATATCTTAGAATAAAAACACCTATAGTGATCATGGAAACTCCATTTGAATTTGATACCTATTGTTTGCTGAGGAAAACTGTAGTTCTACATATGCCTCCCAACAACACTCCATCATATCAAGATTTGAGCATCAACTGTGTTCCATAAACCTCTAAGAGATACATATCAAATAGACACGAAAACTATTCTTCAAACATGACATAATCAATTCAATGTAATGATCTAATTGAAAAATTACAAACCACAGAGAAACTTTATAAGTTCCAGCATTCACCTCTGATAAAAAAAATCACTAAGAAACACCAGTTTGGCCCTTAAATTCAGCTGGATTGTTTAAGCCCCCGATGCCATCAGCCTCCAAGAACCGACTTAGATGCTTATCATCCAAATATTGCTGGCAAAATAGTAAAAGCATAAGAAATACAACCAGAATAATAACTTTGCTTAGTATCACAACTTTCCTTGGAACATGAATTCCACTTAAAGATTCCAATCGTAAGAGCTTACAGACAAACACTCTCTGTACTTCTCCCACTCAGAAACACACTCTTCTTTATCCCACTGGCCCTTCAAGAACTTCTCTGAATACCACCTACACATAAAATCAACTTAGGGCATTAAAGGGTTCAACAAAACCTTCCACAAAACACGAAAATACTGCTCCACAAAACAAGAAACTGATCAAATTTTCTATTCACCACAAAAGACCATCTTTTTCTGGAACTTAAAACATAGTAATCAGCAATACAAAAAAACTCAGTAAGAAAGCCAAAAAAAGAAAGAGTGAATCTGTACCTGTTGAAGCAGTTGTGATAAGCAGTTCGGAAGTGGGCACAAGGTGAAGTTGCCGAAGGAGAAGCGCGCTTCTTCTCTCTGATAATCCCCATTTCTACAGATTAATCATTCCAAAAACATTGCTGTGATTGCTGAATTACACCTCTCTGAATCGGACCAATTAACCATTCCCGTGTTTTTACTTTTTCTCCTTGTCCGTCTTTTTCCTTCTGCAGACTGAAATAGCGAAAATTGGGCCAAGGCCCATTACATATTGGTCTGATCAGTAGTTTGGGCCGGCCCATTTCTTGCACCCAATTTCCCAACACACGTGTCAACACTAGTAATCTTCACTCCCCAAAAGAAAAGCTCGCGCCTATATATGTATCACTTATCACTTACAAGGCCATAGTTTCACTTTCACTCAAACGAAGGATTCATTTTCACCCAACGCAACGATGGCGGAGCAGAAGCTAAAACACTCCCAGTTCAGGGGTCAGCCGAGGCTCCCCAAATTCGCTATACCCAAACGCTACGATCTCAAACTCAAGCCCGATCTCACCGCATTTAAATTCGCCGGCGCCGTTCAGATTTCCGTCGACGTCGTCTCCGACACCAAGTTCCTCGTCCTCAATGCCGCCGAACTCTCCATTAAACCTAATTCCATTTCCTTCGCGTCTCATAATAAGGTGCCTTGGGATTATAGTGATTGTAGATAGTTTTTCCATGTATTTGAGTACTAGGGATAAACTTAACAAGTTACTATGTGAGAAGTTATCATTGACTTTAAGTATTCCTGATAGTTTTCAAAATAGTGACTCTTCCGTTGCGATTTCATGAAGTTTGTTCTCTTTTATATATGATCCATTTGGATCCAATGGAAGAAACTGAGAAGGAGCTTAAAATCATTGTGTTCGACTTCTTTATACGGCCGTTTCTTGTAAAGTGTATATTTTTCTCAGGTGAGTCTTATGCAAACGGAAATAAATTAGATTTATGATTTAGTAAATATCTTCCATAACTAATGCAACATTTTCATGTTTTCATTTAAAACCAAATACATGGATATGCTTTTAGTGTTCTTCTGCATCAATATTCAAGTTCAAAACCCTCCCGTAAATTCTATTGCTGAAGTTTTTCAGGTGCTGGAATCTGTGGAAATAGAGTTATATGAGGAGGATGAGATAGTGGTGGTGGAATTTAAGGAGAGTTTGCCAATTGGTACTGGGGTTTTGAACATGGAATTTGAGGGGACCCTAAATGATAGAATGAAGGGTTTCTACAGAAGGTAATTTTCTATTGTTCTTTTCATGCATTCTTTGTTTTCTTATAGGTTATTGGAATTATTATTCTTTTATGTTCTCTAGGTGCAAATTGGTTTGCTGCTAGGCTTACTTATTTGTGTTTTTGTAGGCTATTGGAATTAGTAGCACCACAAGTTTGAGAACGGGTTTTGAACTAGTTCTCTGGATTACGTATTGTGTGTTTCTTTGAGCACTGTTTACAAAATGGGAACATTTTTTATCTTCTATTGATTGCTTCAGTTCTGCTTTTGGTTGTACAATGTAGGTTTGTTTAACTTATGTCCAATAATTTTAGGTTGCATTTGGATTGAAGTATTTGAAATCCTTCATAACATATCTTTTGGATATGTTTGGATAATCCTAAATATGAAGGATTTCAAATCCTTCCATTTTAATTTTGAACTAAGTTTTGATGAATATGGATGGATTTCAAATTTCTTTCAAATTGAGTCATTTGAAATCCTTTGTCCAAATCCTTCCTTCAAATCCAAATCCTCAATTGAAATACACCATTAGGGATTCTAACTATTTTGATGCTTTAATCCAGCACCTATGAACACGATGGTCAGAAGAAAACCATGGCTGTGACACAGTTTGAGCCAGCTGATGCAAGGAGATGCTTTCCGTGTTGGGATGAGCCTGCTTGCAAGGTTAGCTTCCGAATCCTCGTGCATGCATGCCGGAGGTGTTTATGATACTTTCTTAATTATGCATGGTGATCATTTCTCATGCATTATTCCATATTTTATGGCGATGAAAGTTCAACTTCGTTTAAAAGCATGGTTAATTAACCAAAATAGGAGTCAGCAACAGATATAGTTAAGGTATATATGTTCATTTTGTGTAGGGGTGTGCATAAATCGGTTTAACCAGCTGAACCGGACCAAACCGAAAATTCAGTTCGGACCGAAATTTTCGGTTTCGGTTTTTGGTTTTTTTTTTTTTTTAAAAAAAAAAAAAAAACATCGGTTTTCGGTTTGGTTTCTTTGTGATCGGTCGGTTAACTGAACCAAACCGAAAACCGATTTTTTAAATATTATATTAAATAAAATAATTATTGAGTATATATATTATATATTATATATTATATTATATTTATATATTAATATTATATTATTAATATATATTATTATTAATGTACACTTATGACTTGTACTATTAAATTAGAATTTAATTTTGGTATTTGTATTTTTAGATAAAATTGAAAAAATATCACAATTATTTATATATATATTATTTAAAGAAAATGGTTTTTTCGGTTTTTTAAACCGAAAAACCGAAATTGTTTGGTTTTTAACCGAATTGAACCATTTCGGTTCGGTTTTCGGTTTTCAAAAACTCCGAACCGAATTTTTGGTTCGGTTAACCGAAATGCACAGCCCTAATTCTGTGCATTATAGACTTGCTCTTGTGCTGAATCGTTTTTAGTATTTTGATTGTGCAATCATTGCATCTTTTATCGGGTTGAAAAAAATTGTTTCTTAAACTAGCTTCATACTACTTTTAACCAAATAATTGCTCTTGAGATCTTGAGCAACCTTATCCTTGATCAATTTCAAACCTACAACTCAGGCCACTTTCAAGATTACATTAGAAGTACCATCAGAACTGGTAGCTCTTTCCAACATGCCAGTCATTGAAGAAAAACTAAATGGGGATCTCAAGACAGTTTACTATCAAGAATCACCAATCATGTCCACTTACTTGGTGGCGGTTGTTGTTGGCCTGTTTGACTATGTTGAAGATCGTACACCTGATGGTATATTCATGACTTTCCATTTAGCGCATTTTACTGCTATTCAGTTGCGCTCTTGATGATGTAATACCTGCTTCCCAGGGATTATTGTCAGGGTGTATTGTCAGGTCGGCAAGGCTGGTCAAGGGAAATTTGCCCTGGATGTTGCTGTCAAGACACTTGGCCTTTATAAAGAGTATGCACAATGCATTTTACTAGTTTCATTACCTAGATCTTATAGTACTGCAATTGCAAGGGACGGGTTATTATGTATCATAGCTTTATTGTTAGCTGTTTGGATAAGGTCTTTAATTTGGACATAGTTATATAGTTCATAGGGGCTCTTAAAGATTCGAATTTGTTAACTGTATCCTGGTTATTTTAAAAAATCCAGATACTTTGAGGTGCCATATTCACTTCCTAAATTGGACATGATTGCAATTCCTGATTTTGCTGCTGGGGCCATGGAGAATTATGGTCTTGTTACATATCGCGAAACAGCTTTGCTTTATGATGATAAGCACTCTGCAGCTGCAAACAAACAGAGGGTAAAATAAATGCTCTTGCAATACATGAATATTGCCAATCATATACATGTTGTGTGTTTTATGTTCATTGGATCCCCTATATTAATATACTACCACTACTTAGGTTGCTGTTGTTGTAGCCCATGAACTAGCACACCAGTGGTTTGGCAATCTTGTGACAATGGAATGGTGGACACATTTGTGGCTGAATGAGGGATTTGCTACATGGGTATTGTGTTCTGTTCAAGTGTAAATACTTGTTTTTGTACTATGAGGTCCCTTCCAGTTCACTTATATTCAATTATCGGTATTCAGGTGAGCTATTTAGCTGTTGATAGCTTGTTCCCAGATTGGAAAATTTGGACTCAGTTTCTTGATGAAAGTACAGAGGGGCTTCGATTGGATGGGCTTGCAGAATCTCACCCCATTGAGGTAAATGACAAATGTTGACTTTTTACTATATTTTGAGCATTTGTAGAAGTCCTAAGGAGTTAATGTTTTAGTTTTTAGAATATAAATCTTGAGTTGATTCAGTATCTTGGAACTTAAGTTCATTGGCAATCTCCTTTCAGGTGGATATCAATCATGCTGGTGAAATTGATGAAATTTTTGATGCAATCAGTTATAGGAAGGGTGCATCTGTCATCCGTATGCTACAAAGCTATCTTGGGGCAGAATGTTTTCAGGTAGGCCCGCTGGTTTTAAAATTTATTTATTCTTTCCTTTAGTTTGTGTTTCTTCCAGTTATTAAAATCAATATTGGTCCTTATTTGACTCATGTCTAGTTCTGGATTTGTTTGAGTTGTTCTCTTTCCTTGATGAATATTTAAACCTTATAAAAGTCTTTTTTCTGAATATATTTGTCAGCATATTGAGTATTGAAAATTGTTTACATCTGAAATATTTCAAGATGAAAGTTACACAAAGCTTCTAATTGCATGAAGTGTTAACTTCACACTCCAAACTTGCTGTCTCATCGATGGTTTCTTGTATCTCTCGGTACTGATCTTATCAAAATTGATAAGTGTTTCTTGTGACTTCTTCCAGAGGGCGCTTGCTTCTTACATCAAAAGACATGCTTGCTCAAATGCAAAGACCGAAGATTTATGGTCAGTTCTTCAGGAAGAATCTGGTGAACCTGTCAACAAGCTAATGAACTCTTGGACAAAACAGAAAGGGTATCCTGTTGTCTCAGTGCAAGTCAAAGACCAAACTTTGGAGTTTGAGCAGGTTATTTGGCAACCAACTCCTTTTAGCTGATTGCTTTCTTTGGTGCAATTAATTCCCTAATCAGTTGATAAGATCTTCTCTTGATGTCATGGATTTTGATAAATTCTGAAAGCTGTTTGTCTCCCATTTTTGGACAGTCACAATTTTTGTTGAGTGGTTCTACTGGTGAAGGGCAATGGATTGTTCCAATAACTCTGTGTATTGGCTCTTATGATTCTCGTAAAAGTTTCTTGCTGCAAACAAAAAGTGATGCTCTTGATGTTAAGGAACTTTTGGGTGCCTCGGTTTCATCCAGCCACCCTTGGATTAAAGTTAATGTGGACCAGACTGGTTTCTTTCGGGTTAAATATGATGAGGATCTATCAGCTAGACTGAGGGATGCAATAGAGAGAAAGTGCTTGTCAGTCGGTGATAAATATGGTAATTTTGATTTTACACTGTTTGTTATTGCTCAACAGTAGAAGGGAATATCAGTTCAGTTTTATTTTTCTAAGCAGGAATATTGGACGACTATTATTCGTTGTCCATGGCATGCCAGCAGTCCTTGACCTCTTTGCTTGCTTTGATGGGTGCTTACAGAGAGGAGGTTGAATACACAGTTTTATCCAACTTGATCAGTGTAATCTCTCTATTTCAACTTGACAGTTTTATACACAGGATTTCATTTACTCCCTTTCTGGAACATAATTCTTTTTGGTTCTACAGATAGCTTATAAAGTGGCAAGAATCGTGGCTGATGCTGCACCTGAATTGCTCGATAACGTCAAGCTGTTGTTCATCAATCTTTTCCAGCATTCTGCTGAGTATGTTCTTGATTATTATCCATGTGCATTCAACACCAAATATACTTAGTTATATTATACAGGATTCACTCATCACCTGTGCTGTAAATGAATACGTAGAACACATGGACCCATGTACTTGACTTCCTATCGGGATTAAAATTTCATATTGAGATTTCAAATGTGAATGTATTCCGTTTCACATTTTCATGATGATAGAGAAAGAAACATTGAAAACCACCACGAGTTTCCATTTAACATGGGGTTGAAGTTTGATGTGAAATTCACTAATGACAGAAATTCATCTGATTTATCTAAGCTAATATGTTTGTTAAATTTATCCACTAAAAACTCAAACAACCAAATTATTGTTTAACCAGCCCAAGACATTGTGGTACATTGTCATCTGATTATTAATAGGGTACCTACGAGGAGCAACAGAGCTGCTGCGTATGTTACAAAATAAAATTTGCTCTTCTTCTCTTTATCAGGAGACTTGGGTGGGATCCTAAACAAGGGGAGAGCCACCTTGATGCCATGTTAAGGGGGGAGCTGTTAACAGCATTGGCTTCATTTGGGCATGAGATGACAATAAATGAAGCAAGCAGGCGCTTCCGCATATTTTTGGACGACAGAAATACCCTTGTTCTTCCTCCTGATTTGAGAAGGGTTATAAGGACAAACTTAAGTTCTCATCTACAACTAAAATTTGAGAACTTGTCCGCTATTTTGCTGACAGCTGCTTTTCTTCCATGTTCCAGGCAGTATACGTTGCTGTAATGCAGAATGTGAATAAATCAAACAGATCTGGCTACGAATCTCTTCTTAGAGTTTATAGAGAAAGTGACCTCAGCCAGGAGAAAACACGAATATTAGGTGCAATTTCATCATTCCTATAATTTATATCTTGTTTTGCAGTGCAGTGACTAATGGATTACCATCTGTCCCTTAGGTTCATTATGTTCATGCAGGGATCCTGAGATTATTCATGAATTTTTGAACTTCTTGTTATCTTCCGAGGTCTGTTGATCTTGTTGAGTTAGTAGTTGTGATTTTTTGTTACCTTAATTTTCTTGAATTGAAGTTCCTCATTTCTTCTTTCTCCTAATGTAGGTTAGGAGCCAAGATGCTGTTTTTGGACTGTCTGTTAGTAGGGAAGCTCGTGAGACAGCATGGAATTGGTTGAAAGTAAGTTCATGTAGCTGTTGCCTATGCAACTGGAATTGTTGCTCCATTTATTTATGAACACAATTTTGACCCTATTATTTATTTTTGATACTAGGGAAAAGGGTCCTATATCAATACTGTCTGCAATACTGGAAGTTGTTAGAAATTACGTGCCTGGCTGATACAGAATTCTGTCACAAAAAAATTGTTATATTACTGACACAATCAGATTTTTTGGGTATCTCCTTCATCAATTCAACCTTTAATGCTAAACCATAATCCAAACAAAACTGTGAAATTTATGTCCCATTAGACTCCAGCTGGTATCACTTAATTCATTGTTAATTTAAAAACTAAGGTGATTATCTTTTACTAGTTTGTTCTGATTAATGAATTTCGATCATTCTGTACTTGTGAAGTATGTAAATATGCAGTTAGGTGATGTGTGTTTACTTAGAAACAGGATGGCTTGAAATAAAGAACCGGCATATACCTCAATAAAAACCTGTAGGGTTTTTCTAGAAACTTTATCTTGGTTACTGATAAGTATTCTTGCCAGCTGCACTAGAAATCCTAAGAGAGGTTCAAAACATACTGGATTTTGGTTACCCTAATATGGTGTTCTGATACAGGTAAATTGGGACCAGATCTGCAAAACTTACGGGGCTGGATTCCTAATAACTCGCTTCATCAGTGCAATTGTGTCTCCGGTAGGTTCTCTTCCTATGCATTTCAATTTGGTTCAGGCTCAGGTGCATTGGAAGATATTGCTGATATTTATATACAAATTTGTATCTTTTCTTCCTCTATTTTCTCTGCAGTTCTCTTCTTATGAAAAGGCGGCAGAAATAGAGCAGTTCTTTGCTAGTCGCATGAAGCCCTATATCGCAAGGACCTTGAAGCAGAGCATCGAAAGGTTGCATATCAATGCCGCCTGGGTCAAAAGCATTCGAAATGAGAAACATCTTGCTGATGCTGTAACGGAGCTAGCCTTCAGGAAATACTAGAAACTTATTTATTTGGACTGGGTGGGTGTGGATGTCCTTTTGATTTTTATGGAATAAATTATAATTAAAAGAAGGATTCTGAGTGGACTACACTAATTCAGATTTGGTTTAAGTTGATGTTTGGCTGTTTTCGACCTGTGTGTTATAAACCAATAATTTCTTACTTATTCTTATGCCATCGGCCCTTGACTATGCTGTTTTAGTAGGGCCATACATAAATATATTAACCAATATTTAGCAATAAACATCAAATCCAGAATAGATGTATGTCGGTCTCACCAAGAGTATAATTTCGAAAATCTGAAATACTGATGCACATCCAGAACTGCTAGGTTATCTTATAATTTGAGAAAGGAATTTCATTCATTCTGCAAAGCTAGATATTGTTAATACAACTTAAACTGATGCACCTCGCAGAGTCTTTAAACTCGGAGGCATGATAATGCCCCTGCTTCTCGGAGTGATGAGTCCAACTTTCTGCTTCAAATAGCCAGGCTACATCACCAGCAATTGGAATAAAAACTTTCAGACTCTGAAAGACTTCCAGAGTAGTAATGCTACCCTACAGACATTATGACTGCTATTCTAGTAAAGCTATATATAGCCCTCGGATAAAACAGATGGGCATGGACCAAATGAGAATTCTATTCTGAATAAGAAAATTTTAGTAGGACATTGAGAAATGATTATATGCTATATCTCATGCTATGTTCTGCTTTTAATCTTTCTTTGAGCCTTGAGGTCTACGACCACTACACTGATGTTATCTTTGCTGCCCTTTTGAAGTGCGCGGTTTGATAGATACTCGGCTGCTGCTTGAGCTGCGGGATCAATTCCTTCACCCCTTTCTGATGGGAGTGTCACTCCGTTGTTCTTATGCCAGAGTAGTATCCTCTTACGAGCGATGTCACAAACTTCCTCATTTGTCATAACATCCCATAAACCATCACTGGCGAGAATGAGGCATTCGTCCTCCTTAGCCCGGGGGACAAACATTACTTCAGGATCTGGAATTATCCATGGTTTCAGATATCTATCTCCTGCAAGCAGCAAGGCAAGCAGAGAATAAGAAATTGGTGGTTTACAAAGCAGCTTTCCCCGGTTAACATGCATGTAGGAAAGATGCACACTTCTGCTGTAACTTCAACAAATGCAATGCAAAAAATTAAGATAAATGACCCAATAGCTCGACAAGATTTTCCTTTCTGCATGCAAATGCAAAATGGCCTTTGGTTTCAGAAATCTTGAAGCTTTCCAGTGGCTAAACGAACAGCTCAAATCAGTCATGTTCGAGACAAACAGTCAGCCTTGTCTATGTGATTACTCAGTTTTGCATATCCTACCTTGCAATGGTTCTGATTCACTATCATTTCAACAACCCAACATACATTAGCGCCCTGAGGCTGAAACACTTCTCACCACATTATAGATGTTTGGTTGGGCATCATAAGATTGCAAAAGTATCTCCACTGATGTTTATAGCATCTTTTTTGCCATCTTTGACTTGGGGTTGGGGGAAGGGGAGCACAGGATTGGAGGCCGAAATTATGGTCTTTATAGTACCAAGAACAAAAATGCAAATAAAAGAAAAATGAAGGATATAAAGAATGTACCAATAGACCTAGACATCGCAAGGACCCCAAAGACACGATGTCCATTCCACTGAATCACCTTGCCTCCTGCTGCTTCAATTCTTGCGTATTCATCCTCCCGATTAGGCTAATGGTTAGGAGGAGGAATGGTATTAGTTCGTATCTACAAAACACTACCAAGAAATGTAGATGGATATGATATAATTACCTTGTGATCCACGGAGAGGGCCATCGGTTGTTTGCCACGGCAGAGCACAGCCCTTGAATCACCACAGTTAGCCACTATTATATGTGATGAACAAACTATGGTGACGACAGCAGTAGAGCCAACAGTTTCTGGAGCAACAGGTTCAAGTCTAGCTCTCCCTCCAATCTCATCATCAACCTTAATGAAACATCTAGTGAGCGCTCTTCTCCACTGCTGTTCACAATTATCCTTATCACTCCCATCATTCATGTTGTTCATGATAATTTCCAACTCCTCAGTCAAGGCAGAATGAATCCGATCTCTGCAATAATTAGCAACCTGAAAATAAAATTTTGGAAAACTGTCATCTCGAGAACACACAGTTCTAGTAGGTGTGCAAGTACCGGCAGTGGTGCTTGTGGTAATGCACGAGCATCATAGTTAAAAGTAGCTGTATCGGAGGTACTATCAATAGATGTTGTTCCACATCAGATGGCGTATCCGGATATAAATGGGTGATACCAAAATAAATAATATGCATTATAAGATGCTAAAAAACTCCAGAATTTTAATAGAAATACAAAATCAAATGCAAATAACATAAATTACTAGTCATTAGTATATATTAAGAAATTTAGGATAAAAACATTGTTCTCAGACGTTGAAGTAAAAATTAGATCCTTACCTAATAAGAATGTATTAGTACATTAAATAAATTATATTACAAAAAAGTTTTCAGAAAAGAAGTCTAAATTTCATTTTCGTATATAACTTTCGCGATAATATGATGTTATTGGATATTGTCACCAATATTTTGTCCTGATACGGCCGATAATCATTGCATTGGCAATATTATCAGATATTGTCGGCGATACATATGTATTTGGAGAGAAATAAGTATCGGTGGATATTATTGGATCGAAAAGGAACAATGAGGACACGATATATCGGTGCCAATGGCAATACGATAATATGAACCGATACTTTGAACCATGGCAAGCATGTGAGATAGAGAGATATACCTGAGAGCCACCGTGGCCATCATAGACTCCAAAGAAATGGCCAGTCAAATGACTTAAGCGGGAAGTCACTCCATCAATTACACAGTCGCCAATTAGCATCTGGATTGGAATTCTCATAAACCGAGGCACAGTGGCCACTGCATCTTCCATTTCCGGTCTTCTACCACACACAGATATAACACCCCAGAGAGGCACATAATCCACCTCGAAAACACTTCGACTAGCCTTTCCACTTGGCCTTTTATCCAACTGAACATCAGCTTCAGATGATTTTGTGCTGACACCACCAGCAATCTCGTGCCTATTGCACACAGCTATAGACAAAGGATCACCGAGAACTGTACCCTCAATCGGTTCTCCCAAATCTCTGGTCCCCGGGAGAGGTTCAGCATCACAGATGCTCTTCTCGATGTCTAAAAATTGCGTTCCAACCTCTGAATTGGTCTCAAAAGCTAACAGATCATCACCACATAGGCTACTAGTATCACTCACCACAGACAAGGAGCAAGAGCTATCAAGAATGCGGTCGCCCTCCAATGAAGACGAGCAGTCTTCTTCACTTTCGCGCACAACAGCATCAACAGCTAACCAGTTGCTTTCGTCCTCTGAAGTCATAGCCAGCATGGAAGACACTCCAGTCCTAGTCTCTACAGATCCCAACGACACTGAGAAACCAACTTCACTTCCCGAATCACCAAGAAGACAATCGTCATCGTCACCATTCCCAGAATTACTTTTAGTTACAGTCTCTGGAGACGAGCTTTCTTGGCTAGCCATCAACAAGTTCATTACATCCATACAACTCTCCACACTTAGATTGTCAAAGATCGAATTACCTACCCTAAATGGCACCGCAACCGCCCCATACATCTCCTCCATTGAAATCACTATCTACATAGCAAAAGTCACCATGCCGCCCATCTAAAATCACAGGACCTGTCATTGTTAAATTAATTCATCACCTTTCTCCGATAAGAAGAAAAAATCACAAAAGTTGATAAATCATTCCATGCTCACAACATATAGAGAAACTTATAGACACTTGAATTCAGCACATGGAGGAAGAGGCTTAAAATAGAAAAACTTGTTAGATCTGGCGACCTAAAAACACACACCGACTACAATTCGTGAAAAGGTGTCACCAAATATAGAAAGGTGAAACTAACTTGTCCCAAGCTTGGATTCTTATTTTCTGGACTCTTCACTATCTACCTCCATGAACCACACTTCATGGAGAAAACAATAACATCGAGAAAGGGTCAACTAAAACACAGAAAAGAAATTAAAAACAAAAAAAATAAAGAATCAGAAGTAGGAATTAAGCTCTGCCCTTTATCAGTTCTAACACACAAGAAAAAGAGAGAAAGGGGTTGATGGGCAAGAAACTAGGAAAAGCAGAGCAGAGAGCAAAAAAGTTTGAAGAATCACAGGGAAATCCTGAAATGAAAAAGGCAACTTCTTTTTCAACACAAAAACTTTGAGAGTACCCTGGATCTGAGGCAACCCATGTCAACCCTTTATTCAGATCGTGAGCCACTTTCTCAACTCCAACTCTCCTTTTCAAACAATAATTTCTCTGCTTACTTGCATCAGGATGCCATCAAGAAATTGGTAACAATAAATAATAACCATACTGAAGTGAGAGCTATATATGTGAGTTGAAACTGAAAGAGTATGCTAAAACCACCACCTAGATTTCTTACTTTATTTTTTTTTGTTGTCTGTTTCAAGAAACTGTTTTGCTTTCATTTTCTCGAACATCTGCCGCATACAGAAAGAAATCTTTTTTTGAGAAATCAAGAACCCAACAAAAGATGGGATGCTACCTACACATAAATGTCAAACTA
Organism: Sesamum indicum; assembly: GCF_000512975.1. Taxonomy (NCBI): domain Eukaryota; kingdom Viridiplantae; phylum Streptophyta; class Magnoliopsida; order Lamiales; family Pedaliaceae; genus Sesamum; species Sesamum indicum. The sequence continues at coordinate 16,459,739 of NC_026150.1, forward strand.
AACATTCTTTTTTAGGAGTTTTTACTGATTAAACTTTTGGGAAAACCTTCATGGCTACTTACTCCTCCAATAATATTATATGTTGCTAATTTGATAAGGATAAGTTTAATTTGAGCAAAATGTTCCCTCAGCTTTTGCGCAATACATAAGATAATAATAATAGAATGCCAACAAAGTAAATGGAGTGGGAGAAAGAGAAATCATTATTAAAGAAAAGAATATAGAGACAGACAGCTGAGGTATTGATTATTAATTATTATTATTATTTTGATGCACTTTCAAGAAAATAAAGATGCTATCTCGAGAAAAAAAGAAAGAAAGCAGGGGGCAGACAAATGACAGATGTCAAATCCTGAGAATTAGCATATGAGAGATGAGAGAGAGGGAGCATGAGTCCACTCTCCACTCTCCACTCCAACCCTTGTTTTGTTGCCACC
>NC_026150.1:16460205-16521385 GCF_000512975.1 Sesamum indicum
TCCCTTTCCCCACCCTATAATAATTCTACACCAATGTGTGCACTATATTTCAAGTCCCATTTACTACTTTGTGCCATGAACTAATTAAATCATAGAAAAATATAAAAATAAATTCAAAATCAACTATAATAAATTTATTTGAATTAATTATAGTACTTGGATTGACATATCACTCATTCTGCGTAAATTGATACGATGTGTTAACCAGTAAAATAGTACTTAAATTCCAACTTGATGTTCCCATTCAAATAAATAAACAATCATTTCTTTTGGGTTAAGCTGCTTATTCAGCTCAATCTAAAAAAATAAACCAACTCTCAACCAATTAAAATTTTATTACTTGTAATTTATCCAGTGGAGCCCAAACACTTGAAAAATTACAAATATAAATATATTTTTGTCTTTTCTCAAGTTTAAGTATTTATAGAATTATTTAATATGTAAGAAGAAGATAGCATGACTTGAAACATATAAAAGTTGAATTAAGAAGGTGTTTAGCTAAACTTATAAACTCCTAACAACATTTTATAATATGTTGCTAATTTCTTTTTAAAAACTTTATAAAATTTTAAAATAAGATGTTTTGAATCTTGTAAGTTCGTTACCTAACTTTTTTTTATAAGTTATATAAAATTAATATGTCAGATAAAAATATCCGCATTCATACACTCTCACACACACTTTCCTCACTCTCTCTACGATTTAAATTTTTTTTTTATTATTTAATTTTTCTAACATTCGGAAAATATATAATACTCAATTATTTAATAATAAATTATTATAATTAAATAAAATAAGATTCGTATTGATATTATATTTACTGAAAAATATAATTAAAGATATTATAAATTATACGACTAGAAATAATTATTGTATTAACAAAGAAAATATAAACAATATATCTATATCAATATTCGACTAGTATGAATGTACATATATATTATTTTTACTCAAAAGCTTAGGTAATGATTCGTCATTTTTTTTTATTATAAAAAGATTATCTATTAAATTTTATTTGAAATTAAACTAATGAGTACTATTTATAAAAGTATTTTAAATTTTTTTAAAGCAAAATATGTTAAGAAATAGCAGATTATTTGATTCTAATAATATTACACCCATTTTAGTCATTTTTCAATAAAGGCCTTATTATGCCAAACACCCTAACATCTTATAAGTTTTAACATTTTATTTTATCCAAATATTTTAGAAGCTTATTTTTAAAATATAATCCAATATTTTATAAACTTCTAAAATATTTTATAAGATATAAGAGCTTATAAGATGTATTAAAAAAATTTAGTCAAAAACCCTCTTAAATAAAATAAGGGAACAAAATATCTGTGTAAGTAGTGAAAAAATTATTACAATATAATTGAGTCGAATTAATTATATAATAAGTATTATATTTTGTTACGTCACTTATTTCAATTGTACGGCAATAAAATATTATACTACAAAATATGGGCACTCTAAATTGTGATATCAGGAATTTGCCGAATGACCCCTAAGAGTTTGTGATTTCCGTAAAAGCCCCCGGAAAAATTGCCACTTCTAGAAGCATTTTCAGTAGAAATTGTAGAAAATTGCAGCAACATGGATCGAAACCGAAGTCTAGCTAAAAGCGCGTGAATCTTCCAGAGACTTCAATCCAAAAGCAGAACTTCTACCCACAAGCTTATTCCACACACATCCGCGCAGTGAATTTCTCTTTCTACGGAGAGGCTTGCGTTGTGAGACATCTAAACGATGTCGTATTTGCTGCCGCACCTTCACTCCGGATGGGCCGTCGATCAGGCGATCCTCGCTGAGGAGGAACGCCTCGTCATCATCCGTTTCGGTCATGACTGGGACGAAACCTGTATGCAGGTCGGTTTTCTTTGCTATTTTACTGTTATATACAGAATTTATTTCTCTTTTCAGAAGTTTTGTTTGTTTGAGTGAATTTCATAGTAAATCGGGTTTTTTGGACACATTGCTGTTGAGTTCTAGGTTTTCTTTGGGGTGTTTTTGCGATTTTTGGCTGCATAGTTGCTGCAATTAGGGTTGTATCAGGGTGATAGTGAATTGGAAGTTTTGGATTATAGTATGAAGCTTTATTCATGCTTCCCAAATGTTGCTGGGGAAATTGGTTAAAAGTGGGAATGCGTAGACTTAACTGATAACATCAATAGTATATTGTTGGTTGTATTATGAACAAGTATTGTCGTGATGTGCTGATCATTTATCTTGACGATTTGCCCATCATTGGTAACTATCACTTTACTAGCCATGATCTCGATTAATTTAAATTGGGCGTTCCGCGATATGAATACAAGTTCTATGTAAGAATGATATTTTTGACATTAAATAAAACTAGAAAATGCACTGATCACTGCTCTTCAATATTGTTTTTGTCCGTGAATTACTGTTAAGCCTTGTGCTGCTCCATGTTATGTCTTCCACATCTACTTAGGTTCAAGGTTTTTTTCGTAAATACTCATATGATATTTAGTTGTTCACATGATTAAGTTTGGGCTTTGTATTTGATTTCTGTCAACTAATGATCATGTGTCTTCTCTTTCAAGGTTTTTATGGTGGTGTCTATTTCTGTTGGACTGCAGCTTGAAATATGTCCCATTATGTACAGTTTACTTATGCACTGCTGGTTATTAGCTATCTCACTTGTTTCTTCATTTTAATTTTCAGATGGATGAGGTGCTGGCTTCAGTTGCTGAGACAATAAAGAACTTTGCTGTGATATATCTGGTGGATATCACAGAAGTGCCAGATTTCAATACTATGTATGAGTTGTACGACCCTTCCACTGTCATGTTCTTCTTCAGGAACAAGCACATTATGATTGATCTTGGCACTGGAAACAACAACAAGATCAACTGGGCCTTAAAGGATAAGCAGGAGTTTATTGACATTGTTGAGACCGTGTATCGTGGTGCCAGGAAGGGCCGTGGTCTAGTTATTGCGCCTAAAGATTACTCTACCAAATATCGTTATTGAGTTTGGCGTATCTCTTTCAACAATTGTATGGCATTATTGATCTTCAATAGCCCATAACTTGAGCTTGTAAGCTGGCACATTTAGCCTAATTGCTCCAGTGACTGCAGTTACGTTATGCTTTTGGGGGTGATCGGCGATGATGTACGCATAATTGTTTGTTCAAACTCTCTGCTTATAAATGAAGCTTAGGAGAGTATTACTGTGTATGAAACTCAAGAACACATCTTAAAACTTGGCCTTCGGATGCCGATGTGATTGTTAAGGGTGCTAGTATGTTGCCTTTTACTGGTATGTGATTTAACGTCTGTGGAAGTTACCTATTCATAGTTATTCTCCCATCAACTAGGAAGCCTTTGATTGAACCTTTATACTTTGTGTTCTGGGAGATTGTACCACTCCATTTCTTCTAATGGATTCATATGTAGAGTTAATACTTGGAGAGTGCGATTATCATGGATTTTCCTTTGAAACATATTATCAGGTTGGCTAGCTAAATTGTTTGGATTTAGTTAATTTATTAACATAGAATACGTAATCAAATTAAACTACTTAACTATGCTAAATTTGAAGGTTTTTAGAGAAAATATTCTTTGAATAATGAGAAGGTATGGAATAATGTTGCCAATGCGTCGTCAACAAAGACTGGATTAAATTTTAACCGGATCTGGATCCACCAACAAAGACTTTAAATTTATAACGAGTGCATCTGGCTTTGAAATGACAAGAAAGAATTATCATGAATCGGGTCGGACCCGACCCAGTAACACAAATCAATTGTAAGCCCATTTTATGTTGGTAGGAGCCCAAATTTGATTGGGCCTATCGAAACCCTTAAAAAGGAAATCTCCAGCTAATCTCTACTAGGCAACACTCCTCTTTCACCACTGCAAAACCCTAACCTTTCGCCGGATCTCACTGAATCTCTCTGTCTCTCTCTAGTCAATCATGGCAAGCACAACGGAACCCACTACTCTAAAAAGGGAAGAAGAAGAAGAGGAAGACTCAAAGCCAGCCGCAGATGACGAGGATACCGGGGCTCAAGTGGCACCGATCGTCAAACTCCAAGAAGTTGCAGTTACTACTGGCGAAGAAAACGAAGATGTTCTCCTTGACTTGTTAGTGACCTGATTCTCGATTTAATTTGATCTAAAGTGCTTATTAACTTTTTCTTTGCTAGAATTGGTTTATGGTCTGGAACAGTTGATGAAGCAGTTGAAGTTCGATTGTTTATGCAATTGATGCAGTTGTTGTGGGGTTTCCAATGAATCGATGCAATCAAATTGAATTGACCAAAATATGATTTTGGTTTCCAGGTTTTATATGAATTGATGCAGTTGATGAAGTGGGTGTCATAGTGTTGTCACTTATATGTCGTGATTGTGTTTGAGATGTGTAATTCTTTTGGTTGGATCATGGATGGTTTGTGATTGAAATGAGTTGCGGATTTACTTCAATACTTATGCGCATGTGTTTTATAAGGTTTTTTTCTTTTTCCTTCTCTCTCTCTCTCCCCCTCTCTCTCTTCTGCCTTGGAAAGTGGGCTTTTGAAAGGATCTTGAATGAATTGATTGAAGCAGATTTGGATTGTTTGGTCTTTTTGCAGTGTGAATGTTGTGGTGGTGATTGTTTTGAGTTTAGTAATTATCATTGTTAATTTAAATCTTTTTCATTGTAGGAAATCAAAGTTGTATAGATTTGACAAGGAAGGCAACCAATGGAAAGAGAGGGGAGTTGGTACCGTGAAGCTACTCAAGCACAAAGAGACTGGCAAAGTTAGGCTTGTTATGAGGCAGAACAAGATCCTTAAGATCTGTGCCAATCATCTTGGTCAGGAAATCATATCCTTAATTTTTGCAGTAGTACATTAAATTTTGGTTGCTGTGTACTTGGCTGTTTTATGTTTCTCTTATACATATGTTCAAAGTGGGTTTTTGAGTTTTGATGTTGGTTTTGCAATTGTAAATGTTGTTTTATTGGTTAAAGATTCATGATGTGTGATGGTGAGATGATCCGCTTGGCTACCAATTGAGTTTTTTCTTTCTACTTGTAGTGCTACCCACAATGACGGTTCAAGAGCATCAGGGGAACGACAAGTCATGTGTGTGGCATGCTGCTGATTTTGCGGATGGAGAACTGAAGGAGGAGACTTTCTGCATTCGTTTTGCCTCTGTTGAGAGTGAGTTGATTCCATATTTTATCTCCAAACATGAATTTAGTTCTGCAGTGTAGCTAATTCGGGTACTGATTCTATATATTAGTAGTAAGCCTAATGGGTTTATATGTTAAGAAACTTAAAGCCAATGAATTTATTGTCTAGGGATGGATTTATCTGTTTATAAAGATACGGCAGTACTTTCGTTTTATAATTACCTTCTCTATATGTTCTATTTTTACATATATATCATAGTTGAAAAGCCTTCAGCTGAAAGTGAGGATCAGTTTGGGACGTCACTCAACACAGCATATCACCAACTTGTATTTATTCACAAACCTTGGCATTAACTTTAAATGACTGTCCTTGTATAATCTATGCGCTGTTGGGGTGAATAAGCAGTGATCTTGTTGCATTAGGATGTGAATTAAATGCCTAAGGGTGCAAGTGCAAGTTCATCATTCATATATTTTCTTCCCCCTCAGATGCTGCATATCATTCTGGGTTAAACCTGTATTAAATTTTGCCTCTCTGTTTTCCTTTTGCTTCAGATTGCAAAGCTTTCAAGGATAAGATTGAAGAAATCACTGAATCTCTGGCAAAGGACAGTGGAGAGAGTGAAGAAGCTAAAACTGCTGCCAGTCTTATTGAAAAGTTGAGTGTTGAAGGAAAGGATAAAGAAGAGAAAAAGGAGGCTGAAGAAGCACCTTTAGCCTCAGAAGGGAAGAAGGATGACAATGCGAAGCAGGAAATATCTGGCGATGGGAAGTAACTATTTGATGTTCTTGTCTGGGTTTTTATCGACAAGGGTTGAAAAATGGGTAATTCGGTGAACATAAACCGAGTGCCATATGTTATGAACATATAGTGTATTTCTTATTTGGTCTGCTTGATGTTTCCTGGTTGGTTGGTGTCAATTGGTGTGTTTGGAGTCCCAGAATGTGTTTTTATATTTTTGTCATGCCCCTTTTGCTGCACATTTTGTACTGCGAGAATTTTAAACAGGGTTCCCCCCCAGCGTATATCTTTATCCTGAGATTATAAGGTTTTTGCTGCACTTTGGATTCTCAAATATCTTTCTCTTTTCTTTTTTGAATAAGGGGTAAAGTAGATCCATCCTTGGAGATGCGTTCAACTTGCTGCCTTTTTAAGAGTGGAAGGATAACTGCAGTTCTAAACGTGGGCTTCATTCTATCTCCTTAGGCACGCTATATCCTCTGTGGACGAGGAACTCGTTATGGTACATACTTGGATCACATTATATGCAGCTAAAAGAACTCCGACCACATTTAACAGTAGTTGGCCATTTATTGTTCAAAACCGCCTGTTTGTTTCAGTAGTTGGCCATTTATTGTTCAAAACCGCCTGTTTGTTTTCGGTCCAAACGCCCGCCCTCTTGCCAATTTAAGGAATAAAGTGGGGAGGTTTAGGTTATCGTCGTCCCCTACATATATCATTGGCTGTGGTATCACAAACCTGGTAAGCAGACAATACCAGCGACGAAGAGTTTAAGTCTAATGTTCATGAAACTGTAATTTCTTTTTCCCCTAAAAAACATAAAATAATAATGATAAAATATCATATGAAATAAACTTCTTCCTTAACACAGTGAAGGAGTATCTGGATAGTTAGGCATCTAGTAAATATTTGGTCAGAAAACTGCCACGAGAGAGAGCAAGTTCCCTCGCAAACCTGGGCAGCCAGGACCAATTCCCACAACCTACTCTAATTTCATATTACAGACTTCTCTACTAGTAAAAGCATGTTTATGCCGTAAAAGTAGACAAATTTATGAGCCAACATACTGTACAATTGAGTGATGCCACTACAGAATTTGAGGCAGCCATCTATCTCAGTTTGAACGCTGAAAGGGGCGAGAACCTACAAATATACAGGCATTCGCCACCATCCTTGATAACATTTTCCAATTTCCAAAACCGTTGGAATATCAGTACTACTGTGGAGACATATCATCATCCATTGACGTGATCATTTGTACATCTGTTTCCTCAGGTGTTCCTCTCCTCAGTTGAGTACCCATGGAATCACCTATCAGATACATTGATTTACTCGATGTTCATGCAACAAGTCTTAACTAGCAAATCCAATCTTGAACATGCATCTTACCAAATATAGAATCAATTGATGGTCGACTTGGTGATGTACTTCTCGAATGATCTGCAGCTTAAACTCAATATAAGGATTTTCTATGCATATAGAACAATTTTTTCAATATAAAAAATAATAATAAAAGTCAGAAACAGTCTCTAAATATTAGGTAAATTGTTTTTTGAAATAGAATGTTCAGGTAGCAGTCATTTCGAGAGACGTGAAAATGAAGTACTATGTGTAGGGAGCACTTTGTTGAAAATATCTGCTGAGGTGTATATGTCTAAGCCAGGTCTAGCAGATATATATATATATATATACAGAAAACTCAGGGGTAATCCAAATCCTTGCCTGATGAATATCGCAGTGCCTTGACAGCATCAAAGTTCTTGTATGTATAGCCCACAAAACTTAAATCTTTTGGAGTAAGATGCATCTGCTTGATTAAACATGAGTAAAAAAGTCATTTACCTTGCTCATTCCTAAGCATAAGAAAAGTAAATCATTAGAGGAAAGAAGATCATCTTATGATAACAGCATTCAGAAAATTGCCAGAACAAGCAAAATCAAAATGAAGCACATAATACATAAATAGCAGGATTGTGCAACAAATAAACTTAATATACATAAAGAAAGCAAAACCTTTCGTGAGGGTCCTGAGCCAGATCTTGTTGGTGTTGGAGGATCCAACTGTAAAAGACAATGAGAAAATTGCATCAGTAAGTCTACTAAAAATAGAAGAGACTACAGAAAGCACTTGGCATAGGAACATCAAAGACACTGAAAGATGATAATTGTATTCAAGAACGCGGCACATGTTCAACGAAAACACAATAGTAGAAAATATGTAACCGGTTCACTACTAAAGACGTCTTCAAAACTTGAGATATCCCATTATATTCCAAGTCTTAGCATGGACGAAATTTCTTCGCGCAGATTCACAGTACAAATCAGAAAATCACTGGGTAAAACAGAAAAAGGAAGAATCCATTGCGCTTACTCCATAGGTCTAAAATTAAATAAGAATCACTATAATTTGATATTTGTGAGTATTTGTCTTAATTGTAGCATAGATAGCATAAAATGTAATAAAGCAAAGATATTAGGGTATACTTCATCAAACTTCATAAAGTTCTGGGTGTCCAGCTCCCCATTAACCTCTGGTTTAAAGGCTGCTTCCATTTCATATAGTTTATCCCATTCAATATCAGCAAACCAAGGGTGTGCCTGCATGCATTCGTTCAAAATTTAAGTGACAGAAGAGGGGGGACAGTGAAGAATTATGTAACACCCAACAACCACAAACTACCTTTATCTGGGCTGCGCCTCCAGTTCCAAGCCTATGTTCCACATCACAGAGTAACCTACAGATGAGATCTTTTGCCTCGGGGCTCAATTTGGTATCTTCAGGAAATCTCAGGTGATTTCTCCAATGAACAATCTGGCAAGTATTTGTTAACCGTATCAGATTGCAGATGCATCAACAATAATTCTAATTCGTAAAGAAATATGTTGACATTTCCATTTTATTATATAGCTAAAGGCCCACAGGCAACTTTTGTGTGATAAACCAACAGAATTTACAACAGTTAGCAAATGGCTGATACCATTCTTGTTCTCACTCTTGCTAAAGATGAACATACACCAGCAAAACACTTTGTGAATGTCATGCATTCATAAAACTCTCTCAGCTCAAGGAAGCCATGATCACATACATATATTTTGTATGGTGGCAATTCTACATCTCTTCGATTAACTTAAAAGACACAGACAGCAAATGGGTTATTCAAAGGACAATAAGCATTTATCAATGTACTCTGCTGAAAAATGTGAGGACAAGCAGCCGCAAGCAGTTGTGAGTACGTGGGGCATAGTGACTTGGTATTTGGTCTTTCAGATCAATGTGGCAATCCTCCAGAGAGTGGGCAGATGCAGAATCAACCTAAGAACGGTTTCGTGCAATTTTGAGGAAGTTTATGACTAAGACATTAGGACATTGAAAAATTAGCATGCACTTGTGCAATTTCAGCGGCTCTTAGCGCATTGTATATACAATTATACATATCTTCCAGTTATTGCATTTAAAGATGTAGACATGTTGTAGTACTAGAGAGCCATCAAGATCAGAGAAAACAATTGAGTTGACATTATACACAAAAAGATATACCTTCCTGCAAGTGGTCATAGGATCATCAGAATAAAATGGGGGGTAGCCAACAAGCATCTCATACATAATTGCGCCCAGTGACCACCTGCATGCATGTGGTAGTAAAAGTGTATAAGAGACCAACAGATTAGCACAAGTTTCCACCTTCTGTGGCTTCTAGTTCATAATGCAGTATAGAGAACATAGACTTGTCAAAGGGTAGGGTAGGGTCTTACCCTTCCCATAACTTTCATACCCATACCCTATTCAATGGGTAGAGACCCCTACCCTACCCTAGACCCCATTAAGTAAGCGGGTATGGGTAGGGGTCTAATACCCTAAAATACCCATTGGTATGGGTAAAGGTTTAGTAATAACTCAAATTTAACTTTCTAATAAAATTAATTGAAACTTAACTTGACGACCCTAAGAGAATGCATGTAGCCCTGAATGCTAAAGTCATTGCTAACACTTCATTATATAGATTCAAGCATCAACATGTTGGTTGTAAATTGTGATAGGTGCACGTCTGTTCAAGAAGGCTCACATCGTGCCATTCGTCTTTTAAGTTATGCACCATGGAAAGTAAAACATATAGGTGACAAGATACAAGCTAAATAAATCGTGTACAGACACATCTTTTAAATTGATAGACGTTCTCTAACACATAAATTATAAAAAGTAACTGATGCAATAAGATGAAAGAATAACACGTAACTGACCAATCACACTCCATGCCATATCCCTTCTTCAACAACACTTCTGGAGCAATATAGTCTGGCGTACCCACAGTTGAAAATGCCTTGGAGCAGAAAACAGATGATTAAATCATGTACTAGAAAGCAATGAAACAGAAGTCACCAGTTACGACACAACTTAATGAGATCTATCGAGTGCCTTCCTATATAAAGAGAAGATGAACAGAAGGTTCCACGGAATTAATTACTAGACTAGATATTAGGAAAACTCTTCATATTAGAAGGTTCTCTGTATCTCTCTTTAACCCATATCAAATCTTAGATGGAAATATCAGCTAATAAAACAAATATTAGAAAGAATAAATTAAAACTCAACCAAGCAATTTCTGAAAGAGGTTGCGACGAATTACAAAACAAAAGGAATCCGTGCAACGTGTTCTCTCCTTATCTGATTGTCACAGAGCAAACATAACTAATGGACAAGGCCCTGATCCAATGGTTATAAAGGAAAAGGTTAGCCTCCAAATTCTTTTGACTTACCAACTTTCTCCTATTCATCTGCCAGTGTTGAAGTTGCTCACGAGGACTCCTCCAATTACTTCCATTTGCCGCATCAGGAAAGTGTCCATCAATGTCCATTGGCTCCCTTATATTCTCATCATCCATGGCTTCGTTCTCATTCACTGTAGATAAAGTTCTACAATCAAGTGGTTTGCAAAGACCAAAGTCTGAGAGCTTCATGTGACCATTCTTGTCGAGCAGAAGGTTGTCTGGTTTGATATCCCTAAAGAGGAAATGAGAAGAAAAGTGAACATGATAAAATTGATCTTCTATAACATTGAAGAGGGCCCAATTCTCCAGAAAAGTAAGTATCCAGACTCTAGTTCATTGAATATTAGATCATACCCACCTATGAATATAATTATGCTTGTGAATGGACTCAATGGCGAGCACACTTTGAGCAATGTAAAATTTAGCCACACTTTCAGAAAGCGTGTCTTCTCTCATCAGCAGAGTCATCATATCACCACCAGGGAGATACTCCATGATTAGGTATAAATACTCAGCATCTTGAAAAGAGTAATACAACTTAACTATGCAGTGGCTGGCCACTTCTGCCAACAGGTTCCTCTCTGCTCTAACATGTTCTACCTATGAAACAGAACAGTTTCAGATGTCAGTGCACAAGCACTTCCAGAAACTCAGAATGTGGGTAACCATGCCTCACCCACACAAGGAAAATGTAAATGAAAATATATAAATATAGATCTCTCTCTCTCTCTCTCTCTCTCTCTCTCTCTCTCTCTCTCTCTCTCTCTCTCGCTCTCGCTCTCTCTCTCTCTCAATATATATATATATATATATATGACACCTTTTGAATTTATGTAAAATGTTGAAACCTTGAGAGAGTTGAAATTTCTCATTGGTCATAAGGAACCATGTAGGAAAATTCATAAAAGACTAATAAGAAAAAGAAAATTCTGCATGTTTGATCAATAAAGTCACCTGTCCTCTTGATACCATTTCAGATTTCTTCAACTTCTTCATGGCATAAATATTGCCTGATTTTTTCTCCCGGCATAACCGTACCTGTACTTTCAATTTTAATCAGTAGCAGAGAGAGCAACCAAAAATACAGATAACTGCATATTCATCAGATGAAAGAAGAGGTCTATATCTGTTCGTGGGGAAGCTGGATTTGAAGTTGAGAATATAGTTTGATATACAAAGATGGCATTAAAAATTGCATTTTCATGATCAGTAATATATTAGAAACCATTTTAAACTGCGATGGAAAAAGATAAAGATGCTGCAAGTCACCAACCTCGCCAAAGGCTCCACGACCTATGATGGTTAGATGTTCAAAATCATCTACACATATCCTGTTCCTTCTCAGTCGCATAAACTCCGTTTCCTTTCGTTCTAAATCTTTAAGTAGATTTATCTGTTCCTCTTTGGGCACATCTGAAGATGCCAACTTTCTTTCTAGTATCCATCGCCTGGAATGAAAAACATAAAAGTTTTGGGAATTTTTACAGCATAGCCAAATATCTGGAAATGTAAATTTAAAGTAGAGTTGTTGGTTGAATGCTTTAGAAAACTTCAATGGTTTTGGCATAGACTTCAGAATTTACGTGAAACATGGAAAATCCGTCGTATTTGGATAAAAAAGGTCAGATTGGATATGGTTTCTCACTTCACACTCTACAAGTGGAAAAAACTAAAAGCAAAACACATGGGAGATATACATCACATTAGGATCCAAAAAGCCGCTATAAATGTCATCGCTCGCTTCCACTTCATGACCACAATGTAGTAAAAGGGGTGGCTAAAATTAATGTCTGATGGAGCTGACGTAATGAACTTTGTTGACAATCAGAAGAATTGCATGCCAAAATTTGGTTATTAATGTTCATAACTAATTAAGCCATACATGCTGTTCTAAATGTCCTTCAATTCTTTTAAAGTCGTGTAGAACTATTCATGCATAGAAAATCAGTTATAACAGATTACAACCAGCATAGACTCTTATAAATCTCAGTACCTTTTATGATATTAACTCACTTAAGTACATAGACTCTTCAAATTGAGCTCACTGCATCCATAAATCACTAGAAATGAAATCCTTCAAATTCAAATAAATTTTCAGAAGGAAAAAAAGAAAAAGAAAAAGGAGCACACACACACACGCAAAAACACACATAAATTCACCATCTATACATGCATTGGATTGAGGAAAATTCGAATCAACCACAACTTTAACCGACTTACAGAATAAAAGTCCACAGGCCGAATTTAGAATTAAAAAAAAAAAAAAAAAAAAAAAAAAACTCGAAGCAGGCACTAGATCTTGTAAACGATGAACTTAAATCACAACGCGAACTAATTAGTTCAATTTTTACTATACTCGACTACATTTCTAAGTCAAAAAGTCGCCACAAATACAAGCACATAGCTCTTTGTTGATACACATATGTATATTGTATTTATCTATAACAATACCTCTCCTTTCTTTCTTGTATGCTTTTCATCTGATTTTTGTAGTGATTCTCGATGAACTGTTTGGCAGCGGCCACTTTTTCCATTGTCAAACTTGAACCCAGAATTTCTTCTCCCCCCTTGTTATTATTTCCTTCTCCATCCATTTTCGCTTCCCTTCTCTCTCTAGATTTCCGCTAAGTTTTCGTTTTCTCTCTCTAAACTGTCTGTGTATATATAGACAATAGTTGTGTCACTGTGTGAGTGAGTGAGCGAGTGACTGTGTGTGTGTGTTTTGTATTTATTGCAGGAGCGAGAAAGGGAAAACCTCAGCAGCCCCTCGGCGTCGTTTTACTTCATCAGCTCGTACTTTCGGAAGGATCCCCTACACTGCATAATTAGTGGCACCTTTCTGCTGAAAGTGATTGTACATCGACACTTTTGGGGCAATATTTAACACAAATATTAATATTGATGCCGCTTGCTATGCAATTAATATATCTTATTATTCATTCTGATTTTGTATAAATTTAATAATTTTATTTTAAAAATACATCTCGCTAGAGAGAGGGACTTTGAGACTTATAAATCACTCAAATTACTCGTTTGCAATCAACGTGGGACACTTACCTATATCAAATACAAATCTTAATAAGTGATTAATATTGACAACTACCTATAATATTTTTCATGTAATTACTCTAAAACTACACTTCACCCTTTTATTTATAATATTATCTTATGTTAAATTTCTCAATAATATTAAAAAATAATAATTCAAAAAATAATTTGTGTCTCGTTCTCTCTCTCATAACGAGAGCATCAATTCTAATTTATTATAATAAAAGATAAAAAATTACTATAATTATTAATTTTCACAATCCAACAAGTTTCTTCTCTAAATAATAACTATCTATTTGGGGAAAAAAAAAAGAGAAAACAAATATTCAAACTTATTTTATAAAAATTATAGAATCAATAATACGTAAGATTTGAAAGAAAAATACATTCCTTGGGTGGTTTCATATGAGCGATGTACAAGTTAAAAAATGACAGGGTGTAGGGAGAGCGGTTGTAGCGGATTGCTACCCGGGTCACAAAAAGGGTTGGATCTGGTGCAAATGACAGGTCCGCTCTAATCTGGACTGACTTGGCAGCTCCCAATTTTTTATAAGTTTGTCTGTCTGATAAGGGTTTTATTTTATTAATTTATCGTTTTAAATTTTTCATAATAACAATTATACTTTGGAAAGGTGTCGAAATTACATTCAATAAACTATGCCACATAATGAACTATTAGTCATCTTATGAGATCAATGAGTAATTAATGGACTTAATTAGTGTTGCCAATATGGGTTACAGTCCACGACTCTAACCCAACCCAATTAATTTTGAATCGAGCTATTTGAAATATTTCAAAATTAGGTGTAATTAGACTCGACATATTTTGTTATGTCTTTTAATATAAACTAAATTTTCAAGAGAAAAACAAAATAAAAAGGTTGAAAAATTCAATATTGTTGGATGAGCAAATTGTGAACATTATTTGAAAATTGTGTATAGCAACTGGGGAAGGTTTGGCAGAGAATACAAGTCATATATATATATATATATATATCATGTTTGACTTTAACTCATAATAATTGTCAATCTTCTCTACCACCAACATTGGCTAAAATGATTGCAATCCCTAATTTCCTGTTGCTCTGAAATATAATTTAGACTTTTGACTCATTCTGATGGGAAAACAGTAATCTCACATTTCCTCTGTTTGAGAACAGAAGATGGTCAAGTGCTTAAGTTACACCACAAAAATCTCAATGACATTTGATGTTCAAGGGTTTGGACCAACTGAAATATAATAGATAGGATCCAAGGAAAACAACGATCCCAAAGTCTGGACGTTCGACGTCTATTTGTAGTTTTTTGAAGAACAAT
This sequence comes from Sesamum indicum, assembly GCF_000512975.1. Lineage (NCBI taxonomy): Eukaryota > Viridiplantae > Streptophyta > Magnoliopsida > Lamiales > Pedaliaceae > Sesamum > Sesamum indicum. The sequence goes on from NC_026150.1 coordinate 16,475,225, forward strand.
AATATAGGGGTTAGGGAGGAATATCGCCTACTATTCATGTTAATTTTGATATTTATTGATTTTTAATGTGTATATCGAATGAGAAATTAATATTTATTGATTTTTAAAGTGTATTCCGAATGAGAAAGCATTGATTGAGTTCGTGTTTATCCAAGTCAAGAAAAAAATATATTTTCAAACGAAATAAACGTGATAAACGCTCTACACCTAACAAATAATGGAAGAAGATTTGTTTATTGTTGTGGCACTTTTCATACATTTCCTACAATCATAGGTGAATGGTGTGAAGGGGATCTGTCTTAACTTCATTGTCAACAACATTCACACGGAATACACTGACTATCATGGTAAATGTAAAGTAGGACCTATAGATGGATGCAGATCAAAATTAGCAGTATGAGAAAGAATTCATCCAATGGCCACTAAAGCACAAAGCGATCATCAGCTAATTTGTCCTAAAACAGTAATCAAATGCCATAAAGTCGATCCGTTTAATAAATATTGTGGCTGTCATTTTCAGCACAAGAATGATCAAGGGATAATCTCTTTGTTCAGGGAGCCGGAAGCAGTATGATTCTTGCCGTTTGCTGAGTGAAACAGACTTAGGATACCTCAATGCACAACGGAAGATTTCATTTCATAAATGAGAATTAAAATAACTATTCATGGTTTTGAAAGTTTACAATACAATACAATTCTTGCAAGTATAACACTGCAATGGAACAGTTAGTCTTGAAACTAATGGAATTCACCTAAGTAACTGTCAATTGTAAAAACTGAACTAAATGTGCCTGTGATTTCTGTGTATGACTTCAGCCTACGAGACGATAATAAACATCAATTTGCCCAAGGGGAAAAGCACCTACCATGGAGAAACAGAGCCCCTTGAACAAATTGCCAACTGTGTATTGTACAAAGGTAGAACAGAAGATGTATAATGTCATTCTTCATTCTGGAATGAAGAGTGGAGAAGGCTTTCTTCAAATTATCCTAGGAAAGAAATGATGTGCCAGCATGGTTATGATGCAAGAGATTGTGAGCTATTGTATCTCTTGCCTTCATTGCGTTTGCCGATCTCAATCCAATCTCAGGAACCATCGCATCATCAATGAGTTCAAACTTAAGCGATGGATCCAAACGCTCCTCTCTCAACTCACATATGTTATGCAACACGCAGCATGCTCCGAGCACCACTGGCAAGTCTTGAAGTTTCACTTCAGTTCTTTTCTGCAAACAACCCCACCTGCCTTTCAATCTTGCAAATGATTCTTTAGCAATCCTTTGAATCTCCCCAATTTTCTCATTGAAGGCATGCTGAGTCCAAGTCAAGTGCTGCTGTGTATAAGGCACCAATACCCAATCCATCAACGGATGTCCAGAGCCCCCAACAATCCAAACACCCTGGTAGAATCCTGCATTCGCCCGCTGGAAAAGAGTGGACTTCTCCAGCACTTGATCATCAGTCATTGAACCAGGATAACCAATGCAAACATCTGTAAACACTCCCCTCGGATCGACAACTCCCTGAACGGTGATAGAATATGACGTCTTCTGATTCCTCTCAGTATGCCTCCTATTGAAATAGGCCGCTACACTAATCTTAGGAGCAATAATGGGTATGTGTGTAGTATACATGGATCCAACCACATTGGGTATCCCAGATATGGATTCAAATTCTTCCTTGATCCTCCTCACACTCTCCTCATCAGGCCACCTAAGATACTTGGGCATCAAAACGCTCCTTATTGCGGAACAAACCTCAAGGACAAGCTTATGACATGTTGATATCCCCAATCCAAACTTCTTGGAAACCAGCCTGAGCGGCTCACCGGTGGCCAAACGCCATATGCACACCGCCACACGTTGCCTAACTGGAACAGCATCCCTCAACATTGTATTTTCCTTGGCAACAACAGAGCTCAGCTCATTACAAATCAAGTCAAACGTCTCCTTCCCCATCCTAAACGCCTTCTTAAATTCCTCCTCCGGAAAATCCGGACTGCTACATTGATCCCACCAATCTTTAGACCTATTCTTAACCCACAACCGCCTTTGAGGCCCGGCCGCTGGAGCTTTATCATTCGAGGCGAGGTTTTGTTCACTAGAAACAGAATCCTCGGCACCTCCTGCAGTACCAATGGCCATTGCCGCAACGTTTGTGGCAGCAAAAGCATTAGCCTTGGCCTTTCTTTTCCTCGTCCCTTCAGCGCGCTCGGCGTCCTTATGATAATCCTGCAAGTCGGAGTAATAATCCATCATAGCCCGTGTCCTCTTGCTATGATTTTCTTCCAATTGAAGCCTTTCTTCCTGATTGGCCTTCTCCAACTCCTCAAGATCGTTCTTTTCTTGATCCTCAAGCAAAATCAAAGAAGTGATAATCTCGTTGAGCCCTTTAGTCTTCACTTGCTTCACGTCCACGTCTGCGTCCACAACTCCGACGCCATCATTCGTGTTTTCTCTTCTTCTTCTCTTCCTCTGCTGCGGCGGGTGCTGCTGCTGCTGCTTGTTCTCATTCATCTCTCGAAACGGGCTTCCTGAAAAGAAGGTCTAAAGCACGGAAAAAGAAAAAGGGTTGCAATCAGAATTCTGTGAGAAAATGGAAAGCCTGATATACATATACAGTAGAGGTGATTGAGAGAATGTGTGAACGGCAATGTGAACGCATGGTGAATGTCAAACTACAAAAGTGGGTTTTTGAAAAACTTTGGGGTCAGCTGTGAATACGATATGTATACATATACAGAGAGAGAAAACGTGTGGGAAAGGTGTGAACACGGCATCGGATAACGAAGTTTCCAGGACAATATAATAGAGACAGATGGCGGGGGGGTTTGGATTAAGGCGGTGACTTTGGGCATTTCGGTTGTACCTTGTTTGCCCTTTTTTCCACATATCACTCGTCTGTTTTATCTTAAAATTTTCAAAATAATTAGATAATATTCTGGTTAGGATACATGAAAATATCAACTATTAAGCCCAAGATTATGTTAGCCCCAATCATGGCAGCATATAATTCTACTATTAAAACCTAATCTCCTCTTATCTGATTCTGAAAGTGTATTTGTCCCGCTTTATAAGAAATATACCGCCAACTAATAAGTACCATTTCAAAAGATAACCCAATTTTAATAATTGATTATATAGAAATAATCTGATTCTAGATTATGTAAAAGTATTGATCTGACTTAATTTATTGTTTTAGGGAAAGGTTAGCCCCTAAGGAGTATGTGGACAATTCCTACAATGTTTGATTTATGATACATATAGATGTATATAGATGGAGATACAAACTTGGGGGGTGCTTGTTTATCCAAAGTTGAATTTGAGCAAAACGTGAATGAGAATGTCCCCCAGATTTTGATGACAAGCCAGCCGACAACTACAACCATTCAAATCTCATTCTCTCCCTTTTGCGTCTGCATATGACAATGTTTTATTTGCACTAAATTGGCTGCCCAATACTTTGTCATTCATTTTCCTTGTGCTTAAGATGGCAAAAAAGAATAATAATTATTTGTTTTCCAAATACAAAAACCAGATTGTTGTAATTGCGTCTTGTCTGTCTCTTAGGTTAACTATTAAACGGCATTCAGTCTCATTCATACTGTCAGAGAGAGACAGAGAGAGAGAGAGAGATTCTTTACCATGAAGAAAGTGAAAATCTGGAATCTGCAACAGACAATAGGAAAGCAAAATGGGGTGAGAAGAAGTCAAAGAAAGTGGAATCCAATAGAACCCTCTGCTAAAATTCCCCAAGTCCTTTTCTAAAAGAAAAAACAGACTTTTGACAACATCTTAAATCATGTGCCGTCAGATTAAGTTACCATGGGCAATTGGAAAGGTACCCTAAACAAAGACCTTAATGCCCGTCTATGGTATTGCTGCGACAATTTGCCTGCCCCTTGTGCTATACTAGAACTTTTTGAATTGAAATTGAACTAAAAACTTCAATTTATCTTCTCATTCTTGTTTTTGCTGCAAAATAGCTGACAACAAAGACTCTTCTGGTCCAAACGCCACTTTTCTGACGTTCTCATTGACCAATTCCTTAAATACCTTAAATAGTAGAATATGTGCTTCACAAATAAATAAGTTGGAGTAGCCAATTAAAGTGATTCAAGGTGGTAATATATTATTATGTGCTTTCCAGAAAAAGGCTGTATTAAGGGCCTGCTCTGCTCATACGCGGTAACAGCTATGAGCAGTAGTGTAGCAAATTTTCCAACATAGGGAAAATCGAAGAGATACACATATGGCAGACATCAAATAGTCAAATGAAACCATGTGCATTTCTGGCAAGTTCAAGATCCAGATTGGGGCTTTTCTTTAATTCCCAGCATGTGATGGATACTGCAACGAAATAAATATTCACATTCATACTAACTCAATTGGAACTCGGAACATGAATGCTTTTTTCTTATAGAAGCTGGAGATGAAACATGAATCCATACCCCAATGTCAGAAATTCAAGTTCAGGATTAGCTGAAAACCAAGTGGTTCTTCACATCGGCTCAACTTTCTTTAAACAGAAAACACGGCGTGCTAATAGTATTATATTTATCAGGACTTGTTTTGGCATAACATCATTGAAAATTGAAGAGTAGAGTACATAGGCTCAGGTTTGACCACCACCAACCATGTGATATTAATGCAACTGATTAGAAAAATACACAAGTAACCACAACTCAGCTTTAATCTTTGATTAATTCATCATTGCGCATAAATTCATGTTAATTTTGGACCATAAAATTTTAACTAGGACGACATGTTATTGATGGATGTGAAACCTTGTAATGTTTTTGGTATTAATGGTCAAACACCAGACAAAAGAAAATTCTTTGTAACACCAGGTCTGGACGTCACAAGATATATTGTGTCAATTACTTCTCATATATGCTAGATATCACAAAGAATATACCTTGATTATGTGAGGGGGATGTGAAAATGGGTGGACGATGTTTTCCACATGACAACCAGATCTATCTCCTGTTGATCGACCAAGAATGTTCCATTGGGCTGTGGTATCTACGAAAACCTAATCGGAGGAGGGAACATATTCAAGCAGTGAAATTACATCAGTAACAACCCGAAAGAAATATAAAATCGGCAATAGTATATAGATAATTATGGGATGATGAATTCCTGCAATCAATCCCTATGTCCAATGCCCAGAACAGATTGTTTCTTGGACAATCTATATCGCACGCCCGGATAACTTACATTTACATTTATGACATGTGGGGGGCAGTGCACGAGCAAATATACACCTCTAAATGGAAGAAAATTGATAGGTAAAACAGGAGGACATCACCAGGAACTAGTTTTTTCTGTCCATTCATACTACAAGATAAATCAGGCTGCTGCCCTGTGAAATACCTGGACTCTCAATAGAATCATTTTTGATCTTGTTGTCAAGGTATGGTCAGTGTCTCAAAGCTACAGTGATACCCCCGACGTCATATTTAAAGGAGCAGAAACAGGTTCAAGTAAGAGATTTCCCAGCCCATTCTCGTTGTCTTCGCTTTTCCTTAGCCTGCATTTTGTTGAATTTTTCTTTTCCTTTCTCCAAAAGAGGGTCATGCACTACATAGTCATTCGGGTCGTCACTGCGTGACATATGATTCTGCAGAATAATGCAAATTGGACGTTATTCATTTTTGGTTTAAAAGAAATAACATAAACGAATAAAAATATAGAAGTCAACTAGCTACATAAGTGTTGTAAGGGCTCAGGAAATGGATAGCAGCTGTGGTTTCCTGATGAGCAATAATGCACGGAAAGCTCATGGACGGGAAAAGCTTTTGTCAGAAAAAGCAGAAAGTTCAACTACATGTGGTGGACAGCAGACTACCTTTCCAGGCTCAGGAGCAAACTTTAGCGTCACTCCCATCCAATCTGACAAATCATCATCCTTGCGACCACCATGTTCACCATTTGATCCTTCGGATTTCGTTGAGAAGGTCGACTTAAATTTCTCAAGCTTTGCTAGAATCTAGAACCCACATGAATACACCGTTAAGAAATTTAACAAGCCACAGATTTAAAAAGCCACAGAAATAAACCAACTTGCAAATATGAAAGACCTAGAAAGGAACAACAAATCTAGACAATTCAGATTCAATATCTAACATGTACGCCTGCTGCAACATTGCACCGAATCATTACTAAAATCTCACATTCTTTCCACAGGCTTGAGGATTTCTTTTAAATAACTGTTGTTTCCATACCCTAAATTCAACCAGATTCCTCAGAAATTTAATGCAAACTAGGGATCCATATCATAGCAAGCTTTGTTATACAATGACAAATGGTATGTTCCTCTTCCATGACCCGCTCCAAAAACTATACAGAAATATCTTTGGTTGGGTAGTGGAACCTAATAAAATTGCAGAGAAGAAGAACAAGACTTTGAAAGATAAACAAAAAATGTCCAAAAAACAAATAAAATCAAAGCATACCTCATCTTCATGTCCTTGACGCCTACGTTTCTTCTGCTTCTGCAGCTGTCTTTCCCGTTCTGCTTCTCCAAGCAACTGTAAATCTGCATCTGCATTAGCCATGCGTTCAGCCCTAGCTTCTGAACCTATTCCTTTTTTCTTCAGCGACAATCTATCCACTTTTGGCCTTTCATCATGTTTGTCGACACTGGACCTGGTAAGTGGTAAATCAAAGTATAGATTGAAACTGTTACCCTGCAGTCTCAATCAATCAGAGGAAGCGTAATAAAAGAGATATGGTCGACCATTGTGAAAAAAATGCACATGCCAGTGAGGTGAAACAGATTCATGCTCGGCTTTAAGATAAAATGAGAGAATAATATTCACCAACACTTAGGCCATAATTCATGTTATGTTGACCAGCTCATCAAGAAACTAAAACACAAAAAAGAAAATAAAGTTCCCAGCTAATTTGAGTTGTGTAAAGAGTGTCCATAGCATATCTACATGCCTACAATTTCTTTTCCTATTTTTTTTTTAATTTTTTTTTTATTTTATGGTTACAACAACTTTCATTTTTGTCACTTCTCAATTGTAATATCACACAGTGTGTTCTCTATTAATCAAGGTAACAAATATGAACTTTATCCCTCACTGCGATGAAACTGGCCATAAAAGGATGTTATCTTTACTCTCTCGTTTCCTTTGCAAAACTGAGTTTGACTCGCTCCTTTTGTGAAACTGATTTTTAAATCAAACTTCTAAGCTTAAAAGAGATACACTAACCAATGCAGAAGTCACAGAATCACTACTGAAGAGACATGTGAAAAGAAAAGAAAAGCAGTGGCAACCCTGTTCTGTGCTGGTCACTGAAACTGAATAAAGAGTCAGACCAAATTAGCTCTTGTCACTGACACTGGCAACAAAATATTAGGTGAAACTTTCAAGAATAAGTGGCCGTGTGACAATGAAACACATAGTTACATACAAGAATCAATGATAATGCTATCAATCATTTTACCTGCAAACTTCAGTTTACGATACAAAAATGAACATATACTTCAGTTTACATGAGCATGACTGTCGAGAAAATCTCAAGCAAAAATAACCATACCTTGGTGGAGATGCTGTACGTTTCCCTGAACCTACAAGCTCTGCCCATGCAAAGTTGAGTTTATGATTAGAAAGATACATGTCCAATCATTGAGAAGAAAATAATAATAACAGAAACTTCTGAAGCAGATAACTTTTCTTTACTATAAATGGCACAATAATTTTCGAAAGCTTCTGAGCTGAAAAATGGACAAGTTGAATCAACAGGAATTGCAAAGAGAGTACCCTTCATTAATACCAGAGCACCATACAAACTTCATGACTGCTCAATGGACACATTGTAAAATCATGAAAAACCACAGACAACTATGTGAACCTTTAACCTGTAGGTTAACGTGACTCTTGTAAACTATCTATATATTTGTCAACTGCAGTAAGTATTGAGCATACGTCAGTTATGATTTTTCTTTTCCCCAGAATTTCTGTCTGGCTTGCAGTTGCTCATCAGAAATCTGCTTATATAATAAATTAAAGTTAATTAAACTTACGGGAGCTAGTGAAGTGAAACCATTATGCTCAAAGTACGCAGGCCACGTCCACACTCTAAGATGAGATTCAATGGCATAAGTAATTCATTATTGCATCTTTCACAATCATCCACTCTAGATTATTCAATAAACACTTATGAGCCTAATTATGAACATGGTGTTGACATCAGACCTAAGTACAGGAAATGTAAACAGAAACCCACTTATCAATTTCTAAAGTTTGGAGCTCACCATAAGGCAACTCTTTCTTAGTTGGTAGGTCTCCAAGCTCCTGCCTTCTTCTTAGTATCTGCTGGCGCATTCGTGCATCAAAGCTAGCCTCATCTTCATCACTATACTCTAAAGATCCAGAATATGTGTCACCTAATTCTTTCTGTTGCTCTCTCTTTGAGCTTAGAGCTTCTCTCACAATAAATTGTGCGTCCTTTGCCTTTCGACCTTCAGCTGAGTTCTGCACAAATAAGTTGCATCAGACAATATGCCTTACATGAAATTTAGTAAATTAATAGTCCAGAAAATTTTTCTTGTGCACTTCAATCTCTTATATGCCATAAAGAGTTTACCCATAGAACACAAGACTTCCAACATATGAATCCCCGAAGCAGAGAAATGATAAACAAATTAAAAAGCTTCAATCAGCACAGGAAGTGTGAACTCAAAAGCATACAATTAGATATTGTAACATGTGATGTATAAGTTAAAGGTGAGGAGAAGACATAACAACTGCATTCTAAAAGTTGACGCTGCACTGTAGTCAGATACTTTGCTATTCATGACAACGTTATCAGTGAATCAAGCAGAAGCCAATTGGAGACATAATGAAGCACCGAAAACAATAATCTACCAACAGTTACACATCATTACCAAATCAGTTTCAGGGCCTTCCTTCAGGAGGCGGGGATCGTTCAAAACATCATGACTACTTTTTATTCTAGTATTGGAAGCCACAAGTTCCTTCTCCTCTTCTTCAGCTTCTTCTCCAAATGAAAGCAAGTTCAACTTTCTGAACAACAAATTAAAAGAATCGTTATCTTATTATTCCAAAAAAATAAGTAATATCAGTGAGAGGATTGCTATATTCCACATCAAAATGCATGGACAAGAAACCTACTTGGTAACCTTCTGCTTTATTTCTTTCTTTTCAGACGATGGTAAAGACTTCGCAGCGATTATCCTTGGGACAATGTCATCAAATGGATTCCATAACACCTATAAAGCAGTTTTGAGAAGAAAATTACACAACAAAATCCTAAGGTACACGACTGCGTAATGGAATTAAAAAAGTTTTGACTAAGGTTTATCTCCACTAACTGAAAGTATACGTCCACCTGTTTTCATCCATACCATTCACATAAAATAACCTACTAAAACTAGGATAAGCACATCACTCCGAACAGTACAGGAAAGTATTTATTCCAGTTGAGGTTCCTAGGGTGTAAGATTACAAAATGCTAAGCCACATGGATCAATTGAATTTTTTATTGTCCTACGTTTCCTAAAATGCAACTGGAGCTTAACAAGTTGTGAGTATTCAGAAATACAAGAAGCTTGAGCAAGACAAATTGATACCTCAACTGAAAGTATTTTAGGAAGCGGGTCCAGTGGCCTATCATCTTTATCTGTCTCAACTTCACCTAACTGTAAGAGGTTAAATATTGAATCTCCAGTTACCTGCAAAAAGAATTAGGTAGACTGTCAACTCCAACACGGCAAGTCACGCAATCTAGAGATGAAGATAAATATATTAGACCATAATTACTTTTCCAAATATTGTATGCTTCTTGTCAAGCCAGTCACAACGATCCAAGGTTATAAAGAACTGGCTGCCATTTGAATTAGCTGCTCCAGCACCAGCACATGCAACCAAACCCCTGTGCTTAAATCTTAGACGAGAATGAAACTCATCAGGAAAAGCACTGCCGTATATACTCTCACCACCTGTACACATACAATAAATGAACAGGTCAAAGAGAATGTACGGTAACAGAATAATTAGATTTAAGGATCAAAATCAATCAGATAATGAACTATTTCCCAGCATCATGACCTTTCATGCCGCCTTTTGATAAAGGAATTTATTAAATAGAGTAACATCTAGTCGAGTAATACTGAGTACAAAGATTTTCAGGAAAAATTAGTTTATTTAGCGAACGGAACCCAGAAAGCTACCAATTCCATCATGAAATAACCTAACCCACACAACTGAGTTGCAAATGCTGTAAAACATTCAAAACGTACAAGAACAGATCACATCATTCAATTCCACAATAACTAACATTCAGACGGTACTTTACTGCATGTGAACTCTGCGAAAATTCTCGTGCCACCTTTTATGGTCTAATTATACGAAAAGGTGATCAATGAACAATCCTCAGACACTTTGCAAACTTTATCCTTATTTCTTTTTAATCATATAAACCCAAAGATGAAGCATCAGGTGAAGTAAGAAATACAATGAGTAATTTTTGTACACACTGAATTCGTACAAAATGCTCAATCTAGTATTGGTAACTTCAACTTAAAAATCTCGACTTGCGCAGTTTCCAATTACTTTTTCCTTTCCCAAACGAATTAAAACCCTTGAACATTCAGAAATGCCTCATACAGTTATGTACATGAAACTAAGGTTAGGGTTTGAATTTCATACAAATTACAAAACGACTTTACCTTCTCCAGTGCCGGTGGGATCACCTCCTTGTACTAGAAACGACTTAATGACGCGATGGAAAACAGTATTATCATAATAGCCTTCGAGGCACAGCTGCACGAAGTTGCGGACAGCCTTGGGCGCCTCCTTCGGCCACAGCTCGATGTCCAGTGGACCGAACGACGTTGTCAGTATCACCTTCCCCTTCGTCGGCGGTTCCAACACATACACCGTCGACATATTTAATCAACTGTGTATTGAATTATTATGTTAAAAAAATCCGTTGATTATTGTAGCATTCTATGTTGTTGTGAGTTGGTGACTGAAGATGTAGCCCAGGTGGATTTAGGGTTTAATTAGGGAGATTCTAAGCTGAAGAATTTGGATCAAGACGACGTCGGAGTTATTTTACTGGAAATAGCATATCCACCCCTCAATATTTCGAATAATAAGACGACGTCGAAATTTATTTTACTGGAAATAGCATATCTACCCCCCTCCATTTCGAATATTTCATTTCTTCTATATTTACTTTGAATATTTATCGATGTATTGAATTTATATTTGAATTTGGATATATTATATAATATAATAATGAATTTTATTTAAAAAAAAAAATGAGGTTAATTATAAGTGAATCTCCAACTTTTTTACAAAAAAAAAAATGAATTTTATTTAAAAAAAAAAATGAGGTTAATTATAAGTGAATCTCCAACTTTTTTACAAAAAAAAATCTAAAATTAAACTTACATTCACTTTAAAAATTCATTATTTACACATAATCCACTTTTGTTATAGTTTCATTGCTTTATGAGAATCGAGTCCATGGTTTCTTTGACATCTCAAAAACATACATGAAATGTTAAATATGGGCTAAAATTGAAATTTTTTGTAATTTCCTTTTATTGACGTCAGCGTTTTTCGTCTAAACTTTAATAGAAATATGTCAAGTATAAAGAGAAAATTTTCGAAATGCATGTAAGTGTAATTTTAAATCTTTTTGCGAGAAAATATAATTTTACCTTTTCAAATGAAATCTGAGTGTTATTAATAAAGAAAAAAAGGAGGAGGAGGAGGAAAAATAAGATCATAGAGAAATAAAAACAAGAATGGTCCATTAGAATCCGATCATCAATCAAATAATTAAGGCATAATATGGCAGAAGGAAATGGATGGACGAGAGGGATTGAGAAATCAATGTTAGTTATGTTTGTTAAGTATTTCACTTACACGTAGATTATAGATACGTAGTTAGAGGTGAAAATCTCTTTGTCTCTTGTTTCTTCACATTTCTCATCAGAAAGCCTGGGGAAAGGAAGGAAAGTGGTGGTTCGTGGTCGCAATGGCTGTGGCGATGCAGCCGCGCTAGTGGCCGTAACCTCATTGCACCACCACATTCTATGAAAAAATTGATTTCCATAGGATCATTTACCAGCATTGTGACCATGTCCCCCCAAGTTCTATACGACAACAATCCCACTGTCGTGGCCATTGACAAAGACAAAAACAGCAGCTTGGCTGTTAGATGGGCGATTGATAACCTGCTTATATTCAACCGGACTCTTATTCTGATCCATGTCAGGACTAGAAGTAGGTATCCTCCTTCATGCACCGGTTTTGTTGCTTCTTTGCATCTGTGTTTTATTGTCCTGTGAGAGTCGAGTCCATGGTTTCTTTGGCATGAATCAGCCTGATTTGTAGCATTGACATCGACTAACAAGGTGTGTGATTGCAGATGGTGGTGGGGATGCAAATGGTGGATTAGCAGAGGAGGTTTTCAAGCCTTTTCGTGCATTTTCTGCACGTAGAGGGGTAAGTGAAATTTCTCCTCTCTCTATATGTGTTATGGCGGACAGAATTTTTTTGTTTTCTTTTCTTCCTGGAATATGTTGGTGGGATGTGAAATAGAAATAATTCGATGCTGTTTTTTCTCCAAATTTGTGGCTTTGATCCGTCTGGATCTTCGAGGATCTTGCAGATAATAGTAAAGGAAGTTGTCCTAGAAGGCATAGATGTACATACTACACTTTTAGACTACATCAGCAGCCACCAGGTGACCAATATTGTTCTTGGTGCCGCATCAAGGAACGCCCTAACGTTAAGGTACCAACTACCTCAGCTGAATCTATGTCTTCAAATCCTCCGTTGACGGCCTTCTTGTGCAGGAAATTTTGGACCCATGATCTGCCAACCTTGATAAACAAGGCTGCTCCGGACTTTTGTTCGGTGTATGTAATATCAAAAGGTAAGGCACAATCAATAAGGCCAGCAGCAACTCGAGACGTTGCTAATTCCACAACTCCTAGGCTGTCACCTCCTCTGGCGTCGGCCAAGTCTGATCATTTTGAACCAGAAAACGTAATCAGGTATTGAACTCAAGTGCTTCAGTTTCAAGAAAAATTTTGTGTGCGTCTCTCTATCTTGTACTTCGGTTTCAATTCCATGGAAGATTTTTTTTAATTTTTCTTGCAATAAAAAATTGTAACATCAAAAACTAAAAATTCATGAACAGGCCATCTCCTGTAAAGGGGGGCAGGAAAACTGCTGATAGTCAAGGTGTTCCTAGAAAAGGATCCAGAAATGCAGGCAATGGCAATTCCCTGGATATTGATTCAACTGAGCCAGCGATCGACCTTCAATCAGGGGACACCATGAGGGAGCAAGATATTACCGTCGTGGGAAAGGACAATGATAATTCCTTGTCTTTAGTAAGTAATGAATGAGGATTTTGTGTTTGATATAGTTCTATTAGAGAATTTACTAAAGTTTATTTGGAAATGACAGAGTGAAGTTCTAAGACTAAAGCAAGAGATGAAAGAAACCATGAATATGTACAATGCAGCTTGCAAGGAAGCAGTTTCAGCCCAACAAAGGGTAAAAGTTGATGATGTCTGCGTCCTGGTGGAACTTTATAGTGCACATATTAAAGTTTTGTTTGCTAAACTTTCAGGCCGATGAACTCCAAAAAATGAAGCTGGATGAAAAGAACAGATTAGAGCAGGCACGGCTTGCTGAAGAGGCAGCCCTTGCGCTTGTAGAGATTGAGAAAGCAAAATGCAGAGCTGCCATTGAAGCAGCAGAGAAAGCACAGAAAATAGCCGAAAAGGAAATGCAGAGAAGAAAGCAGGCAGAGATGAAAGCCAAGCGTGAGGCAGAAGAAAAGTATCGAGCTCTAGATGTATTGTCAAACAACGATGTCCGCTACAGAAAATACACCATAGACGAGATTCAAGCAGCCACCGACAAATTTGCAAAGTCCATGAAAATTGGCGAAGGTGGTTATGGTCCTGTCTTTAAAGGCAAACTTGATCATACCCCAGTTGCCATCAAAGTACTTCGACCTGATGCTGCTCAAGGGAGGAAACAATTCCAACAAGAGGTAGCTCTAGCAAAGTTTTTCAGTTAAAAATTTACTAAAATCTTGGTTCTGCCCTAATTAATGATACATACATGCAGGTTGAAGTCCTGAGCTGCATAAGACATCCAAATATGGTCCTGCTGATGGGTGCTTGCCCTGAATATGGATGCTTGGTGTACGAGTTCATGGACAACGGAAGCCTAGAAGACCGTTTGTTTCGCAAAGGAAACACACCTCCCATCCCTTGGGGAATTCGTTTCAAGATTGCTGCTGATATTGCAACAGGGCTCTTGTTCCTACACCAGACTAAACCCGAACCCCTTGTTCACCGGGACCTAAAGCCAGCCAATGTCCTGCTGGACCACAATAACACTTGCAAGATCAGCGACGTCGGTTTAGCTCGACTAGTTCCTCCTTCGGTTGCAGATAGTGTAACTCAGTATCACATGACATCGGCTGCAGGCACATTTTGTTACATAGATCCTGAGTATCAGCAAACAGGGGAGTTAGGAACTAAATCCGATATATACTCACTGGGGGTCATGTTGCTGCAAATTATCACTGCCAGGCCTCCAATGGGCCTCACCCATCACGTCGAGAGGGCCATCCAGAACGAGACCTTTGCTGATTTGCTAGATCCAACTGTACCTGATTGGCCTGTCGAAGAGGCCCTGAGCTTTGCAAAGTTGGCCCTGAAGTGTGCCGAGCTGAGAAAGAAAGACAGACCTGATCTTGCTAAAGTCATACTGCCGGAGCTTAACAGGCTAAAAGACCTTGGAATGCAACATGGATTAGGTCATTGGCACACTATGCATGGATGAAGTCCTCGTAAAAGTTTCTCCTAGGTGATAAAATTATTACTAATTTTTTTTTGAACTATTAAGCATGCTTGAATAGTTACTGAAGCATGTGAACCCTTTTTTAAATCAAAAGCAGCACTCAGTGAGGATATGAACTCAAGCCGAGAGCTGGGAATCTTGAAGCTTTGAATGTAAGAAATTTAATGGAAATTACATATAAATTGGAAAACTATGGATAGATAAAGTAAGCCATATAACTCTGTGGTTAACAGTTCTTTGTTGGCAAAGAACATACATGTCAGTCAAACTGAGATTGTTCATCTCTGGTAGTTTGAAATCATTATTTAATGAAAACATTACTATCGTAAAATCGTTGTCTTCTTTGATGTCATTACTACATATTCAACCATACAAAAATCTATACACTGTCATAAGTCTATTTCATTAGTTATACAGAGGAATGTCTTATTTTGTTCCAACATATAAGATTTCTTCTTGAGTTCAGATATTCAAAGAAAAGAAGTCCCTGAATCAGAATCTGCACTGGAAAATGAAATCTTTTTCTAGGGATTAGAGAATAAAAAAGGGATGATTCTAAAGTCCCTTAAAAGAAAAGCATATGCAAAGCATAAAGTGTGGAACAAACTTGGGCGGAATTGGTGCCCACAAATATGGATGATGTCTGGAGATAAAGGCGCAATAAAAAGTTGGAAATGCTACTGCCATTTACATCCCGCTTTCGATCTCTTTTCAACTTTTTTCCATACAGGATTACACATATGCTCCAAATCCGGATCCTACAGATGTATTGATGAGTTATAAAAAAACTAATTACCAATATCAATGCATAAGGATTGCGTTATCCGCTTCAAATGGATTAGTATTTTCAGAAATGAGAAGCACACAACAGTTGTTCCACACACTTACCTTAAAAGCAAGAAAATGCTTTGATCAAATATATGCGTATCTGATAGGTTGCCTGTCGAAAACCATTATTTGTGTTTTTCTGCAGAGTCCGGTTTTCAACGTTTTAAGTTTTCTATACTCAGCAAGACATCCTAAAAACTTGCACATTAGCAAAACCATAAAGGTTCCCCGTTGTAAATTCTATAAATCGAAGTTTATTGAATAATTGAGTAAAAGGGAAAATAATTGTTTGATCTGTGTTTGTTGCACTCCTGAGTGTCATAGGATAAAGAAGCTTCCGGCCCCTCATTCCAGATTCTAATCTAGGCATCCTTCTCTATAAATACATTACTGCACACAAGCACCACAAGCTAGCTAGTAATCAGCCACAACTGCATTACTTCCAACCGTGCTTAGAGTGACGGAAACCAAATGGTCAAGTCTTCAAGAATTCTTGCTCCCATGAAAAAAAAAAGTTGGATTGTTCTTGTCTTGATTGTGCTTTCAACTTCAAAATCTGAAGGCGACTCAGGTGTTTCATCAGCAGGTCTGCTATGTGTTAGCAACTGCGAAACGTGCCCTGTCGTATGCTCACCACCTCCATCCACTCCACAGTCGACACCACCACCATCAGCAGCCCACCACTCCCCTCCACAACCAGTTCATCCGGCGCCTCCGCCACCATCAGATGGTGGGGCCGTTCCTCCACCTCCTGAGCTATATGTATACAGTCCAGGCACCACAGTACCACCTGGAATGCTGCAGCAGAATTTCTCTTATCCATACTACTATTTCTACACTTCTAAAGCAACTTGTTCACTTCCTGACCTTCACCCCGGCATCGTTCCTTTCCTGATGTTTGTGTTCTTCCAAGTTTTGTACTCTTGTAGGTGAATCAACTGCATGTACTTGGTACCTAAAACTGAAAAAATAATTGTGGAAGGGTTATGTCTAACTTGGTCACCATTAGTTGAATGAGCATGTTCATGATTATATTGTCTGCCTATTGACTTTTTCTGTGGACAATAAAAGCCAGTTTTCTGATCCTGACTGTCTGATTGTAAACTCGTTTGATCAACATTATAGCACTTCAATCCATGATCTCATATTGCAGTTGATCTGGTTGGAAAAGCCATTTACAAAGAGAGACTAACGAGTTATATCTACCGAAGTTTAATGCAATATAGCAAACTTCATATTGTCCAAAGTTACACTACATGTGACACTTTTAAACAAATATATACGAGGACATATGTAAAACAAGAGCTCAAACAAAAATGCATATATATACGTGTGTGTGTGTGTGTTGAAGTATACTTGCCTAATTTAGTACAAGAAAAAAGCCAAAACAACGTCACGAAGTTCGGGAAAATTTAGCCCAAATCTGACTCAACTAAACTTAAATCGATCATACGACAAGTGTGATTGATGTAAAATTTAAAAAAAAAATGATCAATCACATGATAAGTGTGATACACTTACTTTGTGACTGAAAGAATTTTCCCACAAATTTTATCTACTCCAATATTTGAATAAATGCTATACTATACTGTTAATGGGGAAAAGTAACATGAATAATCTTTAGTAGTAATTAATATTCAATTTTACAAGGAAATAAAGAGGCTTAGACAAAGGGGAGTCCGATATAAGGTTGATAAATTGAATTGACATAATTCAAATATGAATTTGAAAGAATTAGACTATGATGAATCAAATTTAATAGATGAGATTTCAGAATAAGGGCATTTAATTTGGTGTCTATTTAATCTAGAATGAATAAAATCTAGTACTGTTCATTTGTATTTATATATTTTTATGAAATATTATACTATTATTTGGATAGTCAATTTTTCTATTTAAGTTGTTAACTTTATATTTTATAAAATAAATTAAGGAAATTAAAATCAAATTGACAGAATTGAGCTAATTAGAGTGTTAGTATGTGGGTGTTTTATTTTCTTTGGGTACATATTTTATTAGGCATGTGTATCAGTATAGCTACGCCGCTAGGCAGAAAAATGGGGGGCCGAAATACAATATTAAGAAGTTTAGGGAACGAAATATTGTTTCTTCTAAAATGCACCTTAAAATCTAAAAAATATCACCCAGACCCAATGGAAAGGACTCCTTAAAATCACATAAAACCCACTTCCCAGATCTCTAACAGTGATCGATCAAATTCTGGACTTAAAGAATGACGGCAATGGCGTCGCCAGAAGCTTTGCCCGACGACGACGTATCCGCGGCGATGTCTAATCTTCTCCCTCTTGCCTCCGCAGCGCAGCAGCCCTACGTCTCCGAGCTCCTCTCCTTCACTCTGGATCGCCTCCATAAGGTATTCCAACACTCCTAAGTTGCTTAATTACGTGCCGGTTTGGAACTTGAGGTAATGTCTTTGTTTTATTTGTCTAAGGAACCGGAATTGCTAAGAGTAGATGCGGAGAGAATACGGCGGCAGATGCAGGAGGTGGCTGTGGGGAATTACCGTGCATTCATTGCAGCTGCGGATGCGTTGCTTGAGATCCGAGAGGAAGTTTCTGCTATTGACAAGCATCTTGAGTCTCTGGTAAATTTGATTTGATTATTAGGTTTTTTTATTTGATCTGATTTGATGTATTTTTATATGAGCTGACATTGCGATTGTAGAAATTGCCGAATTTGTTATTTTAACTTTTGAGGTTTTAAGGATGGACTTGATTAATTTTAAGCTGCTCCAGTGCGAATAATGAGAATGAGTGAAATTGAGGGGGGAAAAATTCCTTCTTGAAATTTATCACTCCAGTTAGATCTGCTACTGCGTAACAGAAAATTGTAAAGGGCGGAACTTTTACCAGTCATTTTCTTAACAAGGCTTTAAATCTGCAGCATCCGGATGCTCATCGATTGTTATGGAGTGTAACATGGGCAGTACTATTCCTGTAATCCTAATCAATCCTCTCTGTATATGGACGCAATTAGCTAAGTGTAAATATGGTAAAGTTGAAAGCTTGGAGTTTTAATACTTGGAAAAATAAAGCCTAAAAAACATCTTTCATAAGTGCCCATGCAAATTACATCTTAACAACAATAAGTCAATTTTCATATGGATGAGCAGATTCTGTTGCATGAATCTCAGTATCTTCCTCTCCCTGCTGGATGCAATAAAAATAATGTAGTGACAAGAAGTTTGGATGAATATGAAAGTTTTGTATAAAAAGTGTTTGGTATCACAAAAAACTGCCAATCTTTTATCCTTACGAAATTAACAGGGGTAAATTTTGAGGCTTGAATTGGGTAGATAGTGCCGTACACATGAAATACCTGTACGACCATTGTTCTTTCCTTCATAGTGCGTGTATCCTCAATATTTGAGACAAAAATGAACTCGTGGAGATTCTTAGATGTTTGTTTTTTACCTCATTTGCAGATAGCTGAAATTCCAACACTAACATCTGGCTGCACTGAATTTGTTGATTCGGCTGAACATATTTTGGAGAAAAGGAAGATGAACCAAACATTACTCGCAAATCATAGTACTTTGCTTGATTTGCTTGAAATTCCTCAACTCATGGACACGTATATCCCCAAGCTTATTTGTCTGCTTTTAAGTATATGATACTTTATGTTGTCTTCTAAAATAGCTTGAAGTGTCTCAAAATAATGATCAGATAGCATATGAATACAGATGTGTGAGGAATGGAAATTACGATGAAGCTCTTGACTTAGAAGCATTCGTTGGAAAGCTTACTACAATGCACCCAAAGTGAGTTTCTTCTATGATTCTCTTAGCAGCATGTAATCTATTTCATCTGCAACTTGCTTGATGCATTTATTGAGGCACTATTTTCTGTTTTCTCTTTCAAAAAAGCATTCCTGTGATTCAGGCCCTAGCCACAGAAGTTCAGCAGACCACCCAATCTCTTCTTTCTCAGCTTCTCCAGAAACTTAGATCTAATATTCAGGTACTATGTCTTATTTCAAGTTAAGCATGTGGATAGGAGAACTGAGGTAAAGTTGTGGGCTAAATGTGATTAAGCATTGCTCATCATTTTCCTCGCAGTTGCCAGAATGCCTCCGCATAATTGGATATTTACGTCGAATAGGAGTGTTCAGTGAGTATGAAATGCGCCTACAGGTAGCCTTATTAAGATTTGTGTTTATCATGTAAATGGATTGTACTTTATCTTGGTGTTTATAGTCCTTCGTCATTACAATTTCAAGGTATAAGTTTCTAATTAATGATCTTTGTCTGGTGTTCAGTTTTTAAGATGCCGTGAAGCCTGGCTTACTGGAACACTTGATGATTTAGACCAGAGAAATCCTTATGAATATTTGAAAGGGATGATAAATTGTCACAGAATGCATCTTTTTGATGTTGTTAACCAATATCGAGCTATATTTGCTGATGACACGTCAGGGAATGAAGAAAATTACGATGGTGGCCTTCTGTTTGACTGGGCCATGCATCAGATTACCTTGCACCTGAAGAGTCTTAAAGTGATGCTTCCGAAGATAACCGAAGGTGGATCCTTGTCAAATATTCTGGATCAGTGCATGGTGAGAATCAGTTATGTTATTGTTCTATTATTTAAAAAAAAGTGTTATCCCTACCGACAATAGTATTCAGATAAATGGCCAAAGATTTATTGAAAAATAAGAGAGCACAAAAGTTTAAAGACAAAGAAGCTGGGAGAATGTATTTCTTTTTCTTCATTACAAAATTTAAAACCAAAAACTTTAGAGACAAAAAAGCTGAAGAAATGCATTTTATCTTTACTCCAGTCATTTGTTGCTTATTGTTCTTCTGAAACATTTGAATGATCAGTAAACTGTTAACACCGTGTTGATGGGATTGCTAAGAAACTTTTGGATCCATCTCACGATGTTTCTTATTAGAACATAAAGAGAAGGGCTCCACCTCTAAGAAAAGAGGCCTTAAATCGAATTACTCTCAGATTGCTGGACTAGAATGCATACTTATGCATATATGTTTGAGGTTCCCTAAATATCATCATGGTGAAATGGATATCTCTGCATAAAAAGTTTCCCCTTTGGTGTCAGCATGAACATGGCTGTCGAGTTGTTTAATATTCTTTTTCAAGTGACATATGATTTGTAAATCTAAAATATGATGATATTTTATCTTCTGCTTCTGGTTTACAGTATTGTGCTATGGGTCTTGGATGGGTTGGATTGGATTTCCGAGGACTGCTACCGCCTCTTTTTGAAGAGTAAATATACATTGCCCTTTTAGATTTCTTTAACGCACTTTAGGCATTTGGCAATTCTCATTCTAGATGTGTTTATTCTTAACAGAGCAGTACTTAATTTATTTGCGAAGAATATGAGTACAGCTGTTGAAAATTTTCAGGTATGATCTCCAATAGAAAATAAAGGCATACACTACATTGTCGCAATTCCTTCCTGCTTTTCTGTTAGGCATGTGATTTGGATCTCTGTAATCTTCCTAGCTCCGAAACTCTATCGTTCTTGGCTGAAGATTTATGACATGAATGTTTTGATTTATCCAGTTAGTCCTGGATTCTCATCGTTGGGTCCCACTGCCAGCAGTTGGCTTCCCTGCCAATAGCTTGGGTGAAGAAAGTCAAGATGATATTACTCCTCCTTCAAGTCTGATGGAGCATCCACCTCTTGCTGTTTTTATCAATGGTAAGCTTGAAGTCCATTTGACCTGTTCCTTGTGTTTAAATTGGACACTTCCTAAATGTCGCTGTTTGGTATGTGAAATGATAGCAATATTGTGTTTCTTTTATTTGTGTATCTGGTGGTGGCAGGTGTATCTGCTGCAATGAATGAACTACGTCCTTGTGCTCCACTAAATCTAAAAAATGTACTTGCTCAAGAATTAGTTAAGGGTTTGCAGGCTGTTTCTGATTCTCTACTGAGGTACAACACAACTAGGATGCTCAGAGACAATGAATCTGTACTTTTCCTGAAACTTTGCCAATCATTCATTGAGGTGACCTTCTCAACAAATTTGTTTAGTTTTATGTACATATAGGCTCTTTCTTCAAATGATAGTCTGCACTTTGTTCACTCCATGCAGGTTGCTTTTCCACATTGTGCTACATGCTTTAATCGATGTTACCCTGGTGGGGCTGCTCTAATCACAGATTCCAAGAACTTATTTGATGGAATCAGCCGCCTACTAGCAACCTCAACCTCGAGAGAGCTACCAAAACCTGTTCATAATACAGAGGCCAAGAATGTAGCAGAGAACGGTAATTCTCCGACAGTGGAAAATGGGGTCCTCCATGGTGTTGAACGAACTGCGAGTCTCAGCCCAGAGGAGAAAGAACAGAACAATGTTAGTCCTCAAAAGGAAGAGAAGACAACAATAAGAGAAGATGCTCAAAGATCACCAGTATTATGAAATAATCCTCAGATAAGGACTCCATACAGTTTGGTTAGTGTAATTATGTAACATCCCAAAGCACTTCCAGTAGGTCTTGCATGAATTTCATATCAGCTCTGGGACGATCTTTCCTGACTAGCACTATCATAGTCATTACGTAATTGGACTCAAGAAATGTTCAAGGTGGGGATGATGAGGATATTCTTTTTGTACGTAGGTCGTCTGGACGATTATTGTCCAAATGAGATTGTTGTAATAATTTTGGTCTTATAGTGAAAACAGAAATCTGAGTACACCACTCTTTTTTTCCAACTGCATTTAGGACAATAATCCTAGTTATACATGCCATTCTTTGTTGCCCCACTTGTTGCCCATTTCTTGCTTCTTTCTTCTTCGGCTCCTCTCTATCTCCAAGCAGAATTGCAACATTCCGAAAAGGGAACTTAAGAATGATTGCTGCATTTATCTTTTTGTGATGTTAAAAATGATACTTATTTTTGACTGCTTAAAAAACAAGAAGGCATTTTTCACGAACTTGTTTTGAATACACCACCCCTTCTCCCAAAAATTTACACGTACCTAAAAATTTTATGCATTTATCAGTAAGTGAAAAATATGAGGATGAAGATGGAAATAAATTAATTATATGGCAAGTGAAAGTTGTTAATTCGTGTGACCACCATCTTATATGAGCATTTTTAAATAATCTTTTAATTTCCTTAATATAAAGAGGAAAAAGATAAAGTAAAAAGGAGTAAAGGCCCTCTCAGAAGGGTTTAACACTTGACTGCACCGTCCCCAGGCAGACCGCCGGGCGTAATTAAACCTTCCATCGCATCCTCTCCAATAGAGATGGCTTCAGTATTTTCGAGTTCCACCTGAAGCCACAACTTAGCAACAGTATATTCCTCCTTCAAATTTCAGGAACCTGAGGGAAAGAATAAGTTTGTTTGTTCCACTAACAAAAGGGGAAAAGTTCATTGTTTTATTGGCGCAAAAAGCTATTCGATTGCTATTTCTGCGTTAATTGGCCTAAGAGCTCAGCTTGCAATTTTCATCTCTTCCTACTTCCGTAAGGTTCTTTTTCTTTTTCTGTTTCCCTGTTAAATCTTATTCCTTGAGTATTGATATGCCTGTTCTTGGAATTTATGTGATGGGATTTCTCCAAATTTTCTGACAGTTTGATTATTTATTTCTTTATAGTTGAATGTGGATCGTGAAGATTCAGTTTCTCGATATTTGTTGCATTTACTAATTCTTGAAAATTTTCTAGTAATGAAATGGAACTTCGACAAAGGTTGCAACTTTTTCTTTACGTCATGAATTTGTGGACCCTTATAATGCCTCTCGTTTATTGGATTATTTGTTCTGTCGAAGGTTGATAATGCTTTGATTTGGAATTCTGGGTTTCTTATTTGATCCAGTTCCTTTTGTAGTAGAACAAGGTTTATAGCAATGGAATCCACATCCAACGCACAAATAAGCATTTGTGAAAATCAACAACCCCAACAACCAAAGATACAAATATATTCACCTTCCAATGATGAAGTGTCGGCTTTCTGGAGAGGTCACATTTCTTTCAACCTTTATTTTCTCGTCCCATTTCAAAGAAGTCCCCGTGGTAGTTTGAAATCAAGCTTTGATATGCTAAATCGATATCTTTGTTGCCAGAGAAGTATGAAAAAGATGCAAAGAAGTACTGGGACATTTTTTATAAACGCCATCAGGACAAGGTCAGTTTCTTAATAGCATGACCTTAAGTATGGTAATTGAGTTATTGTTGTGGAATGCAAGAGTCTTGCCATGGTTTAGATTTACATGATATCTGAAAAAGTAATTTACCTTATTGAATTTCTCTATTGGGTACTGCTAATGTATAGTGTTTCTGCAGATTTTGAGAACCGGACCCTGATTTACAGGGGTTTGCGTGAAAGCAGTCCCTGTTCACTTAATGTCATTCCTGGTAAATGCTTGATATCTGACGTGATTTAATGTTTTATCTTTCTCCAGTTCTTCAAGGATCGTCATTATTTGGACAAAGAATGGGGACACCACTTCTCTGTAAGTGCAAAAGATGCCTATACAGTACTTGTTATTTGTGCTAGGTTTTAATTAATTGACCATTCTTTTTTGCAGGGAGAAGGAAGAAGAGTCATTCTAGAGGTATTATCTTCTAATGCACCCACTAGTTAGGATTTTAACTTTGTCATATTTTAGTGTGCTAGTTCTGTGCTTTATACAATGTACACAAAACTGAAATTGTATTTGCAGGGGGGAGGGTTGATATACCTTTCTATGTCACTAGTCCTTGTTAGAAATACCCTTGCATTTCAATTTTATGCACTTAAGGTGTTTAAACTTCATTTTACTTTGTTGCTTGATTGATGAACGCAGCAATTGCTTTTACCAGGTTGGCTGTGGAGCTGGAAATACTATCTTTCCCTTGCTTGCAACCTACCCAGATATACTTATACATGCTTGTGATTTCTCACCACGTGCTGTAAATTTGGTTAAGGTTAGATCTGTTGCCTTTTGTTGTTCTAAGAGTGATACAGTACATCCTTCATTTATTTCACTCCCTAATATTGGAGTGATGCAACTTACAAGTTCCAATTAAGAAGATCTTTGGCAGTTTGCAACTATCAACACACTGATTTTCCAGTTTGACATGTTCTATTTTGAGGGATTGTTGTTTAATAATACGCGCACCTTTGTTGCCCCTACTTTGAAATCAACACAAAATGGCGAGGTCTATAACTTGTAGTTTCTCCTGGATGTCATTCTAGATGCACAAGGACTTCACAGAGGCCAGAGTCAATGCATTCGTTTGTGATCTTACCATAGATGACCTATCCCTGCATGTTGCTCCTTCTTCAGTGGACATTGTAACAATGGTAATAGTTATGTTATATGTAATTGGTGCTCTTTTACAGATTCTTGTGTGCATATGTATATATACGTGTATATGTATGTATTGTTTTTACTACTTCTCTAAGAGCATATATATATATATATAATTTATTTATTTTCCGATCCAATTGTGTTTCCTCTGATAAATGAGGATGTTGCTGTTAATGCACGTTGGCTGACATTTTTAAGTAGATATTTGTTTTATCTGCAGTATCCCCAGAAAAAATGCCTATGGTGGTGCAGAATATCAGAAAAGTCCTCAAGGTGAGTATTGAAGTTATGCCACAATTGCATTACATTATTGAGCTCCATTTACACTTAAATTTCGCTTATGCAACATAAATTTTCGATGCGCAGCCAAATGGTCGTATATTGTTTCGTGATTATGCAACTGGTGATCTTGCTCAGGTAGGACTCTGGTCTGACAACACATTGTTTCGCCTGTTTGTAGTAACTTTTGTAATTCACTTTTATGCCTATAGTATAATTAGTCATGTAATACTGCATAACATTCAAAAGAATCTGTTCCTGAGTGTGGGATTTTTACATTTGGCATTTGTGTTTTGTCTTTCTGTGGCTATAGCCTTTAGTTTACATCTAAAACTTCGAAACAGTAGAAATATATTTTAATTCAGTATTGAAATGTTCTGACCCCGTATGTATATTGTCATATCAACAGGAAAGGTTCACTGGCAAGGAACAAAAGATCAGCGAAAACTTCTATGTTAGGGGTGATGGCACTGTAAGTTTCCATTCCTTAGATGAGTGCTTCTTGAATTTATAAGAATGTATTCAGTTCCTTACAGCATCTACTTTGCTGCCAGCGAGCTTTCTACTTTTCTGATGAGTTCTTGAGGAATATTTTCAAAGAAAATGGATTCAACATGGAAGAACATGTCCTGTGTTGCAAGCAAGTGGAAAATAGATCAAAAGAGATCGTAATGAATCGGTAAGAAGTTGAGTTTTACTATCTTAAAAGCTCCTCCTTTTTTCTTATACAGCTGGGGGAGAGTATTGTAAAGTGCAACTGTTTATAAATTGAAGATTCTTTCACTAGAATAATGCAGAAACGTTCTGTGGCATCATTATCTTCTATGATTAAAAAAAAAGGATTACAATTCCATTTTTGTCCGTTTTAAGCAATTGCCCTACAATAGGCTACACAGATACCTAGCATGGTGATACTGGAAATTTTCAAGTCAATTGGACAAAAACTGCAAATGGATGTACATAACAGTTGCAATTTGATTACAGCCGGTGGGTTCAAGCTGTATTTCAGCAAGCTGACACCGACAGCAGGGAGGGTGCCTCAACTGGAAATGAACCAACAGATTTACAAGGGGATTGTGATAAAAGAACAAATGATATCAATGGGTTTGAAATTGATATGTCGGAGGGAATGGCTTTTGAAATGTTTGGTATTTCATCTTCCAGTGAAGAGGTACTGAAGCATTCCTAGCTTCTCCTCTGCAATTTCATTTATACAAGTACATAATAACATGTTTAGCTAACATTTATTCCTTCCGCTTAGAGGCCCTCATCTGAACAATTGTTTTCTGTTGCTCTTAGATTATCGAACTCACTATAAGGGACTGCCTTTTCAAGATAAAAGTACTTTCGAAAGAGTATCAACACACCTGCACGTCAACCGGCTTAATGCTGTGGGAATCAGCAAGGTTAATGGCGTCTGTCCTTGCTGCAAATCAAGAGATTGTTGCTGGGAAAAAGGTTTTAGAACTCGGATGTGGCTGTGGGGGAATTTGTTCAATGGTAGCTGCTAGATCCGCTAACCTTGTGATTGCCACTGATGGAGACATAAAAGCACTTGATTTGTTGACTGAAAATATAGCCTCAAATCTCAAATCACTATCTCTTGATTCTTTAAAGGTGAAGAAACTGGAATGGGGCAATGGAAACGACATAGAGGCCATCAAGGAACTGAATGAGAAAGGCTTCGACATCATAATTGGGACAGACGTGACTTACATTCCTGAGGCAATCATACCATTGTTTGCAACTGCTAGAGAATTGATTTCAACGACCAGAGTTACAGAAAACAACACAGAGCCAGCTTTGATTCTATGCCATGTTTTGCGCAGAGTTGATGAAACTTCTATTCTATCAGCGGCATCTAAATATGGCTTCAGGCTGGCGGACAGGTGGCCTGATCATCGAACCCCAAATAGCATGTACCAGGGCATCATCAAGAGTTGGTTTTCTGACGAGTGCCAATATGAAATTCCATCTACAGCGCTTAATATTATGTATTTTCACATTGCATAGAGACGGACTATTGCATTTTTACTAATAATGTGTATTTTGTTTTGTATTTCATAATGGCCTTTACCTTGTACTGATCTTAATGAGGGCTGTAAGACGCTCAAACCATTCTATTCTTACTTTATTCGGAAGGGTCTCTAATCTCTATCACTTGGCGTCGATCAAATGTTTCTCAACCCCATTTCATCATCATGATCAAAACTTCATCTGATAAAGATAATTTAAGTATTACTTGTGATTGAGCAGGTCATCATGATGAACGCACCATATATATCCATCCCAACTGCCAACATCAAATTGTAACAGAACATTACACTATGTAAAAATAACACATTCACATAATAATTGTTCAGGAATTGATGTTAGAGCCCAAAAGATAAGAGGGAGCATCCTACTTGATGGGGATATTTCTTACTCAAAGATCAAAATAGCCCCTAAAAAGGAACATTTCTCAATTAGGACTAAGATTCAAGTGTTTTAATTTCAACTGGTGAAGACCAGAAATTAAGTTGGTTTGATGTTATTGTACTTGAAAGCTCGAGATGATGACACGCGGACTCATACAAATATAGACATTTAGTCCTATGAATAATCCAATTATTTCAAATAACGGTATATCATTTATTATTTACACATTAGCTTACAAGTTTTTCTTTCAATCTCTCGAATTGACTTAAACATTGGAGCCCACCACGGAAAACCATTTGACCATGGGTTCATAGCTTAGGATCAGAAGGAAAGAAACCATCCCGTCTTTAAAGCAATGGTCTACGACTCCGTAGCTTGCTTAACTATTCCTGAGTGAGGACTGGCTTTCCTACTAGTTACCGGATTACACAGCAAGCCTATCAATTTTATTTCTTTTCAAGTCCAACACCCGACCCGGATTATTTTGCGTGCTACCTAGATCTCCAACCCGGATCACTTCTACATACTACGTTATGTTTCTTAAGCATGAACAACATATTTTGAACTGTGAATATCAATTTCCTAATTATTATGACAGTAATCTCAGGCTACAATTGGATTTGTGGATTTAAAATGATGGATTTAGTAACATTTTCTTTTTCTTGGATAATTCTTATTTTGAAGGATTTCAAAATTCTTCAACTCCAACTTTGAACTATATGTATTTTGTTAAGTATTGGTGGATTTCAAAATATTGGAATCATTTGAAAATTCTTTCCCCTAATCCTACTATCAAATTCAAATCCATCTGTCGAAATATAATCGTAGAGTGCATTTGAAAAGAATTTTGAAATCAATCAATATTCAATAAAACATAGTTTGAAATAGAATTGAAAATTTTAAAATCCCATAAGTTTAAAATTATTCAAAAAAATCTCAAAGGATTTGTTGTAAAATCTTTTAATTCAAATGCAATCTTAATAAATTTGACCAAGAAGTTAACATCACCAACTCCATCGCATGTACGTAACAAGTCAAAGATCCATCTTCCAAATTATCAAAACTATCAAGTGATGATGATGAGGACAACTAATTGCAGGTGGAAGCTAATTAGTCAAAATCAATGAAAAATACAAATTTTCACTTGACAAAAACAACTAGTAATTATTAATTTCCAGTTCTTGTGAGAGAAAAGCAAATAAACTGAATAATATATATATATATATAGTATTAATAGACTGCATTGAACAAAATTTGAACATGAGATGAAGTAATCGAAAAGAGAGAAATAAAGACTAGAATTAGGTGTAGGTAGAGTGGTCCAGCTCTGAAATTTAACTTAATTAAATGTAATATTCCCAATAACAGATCATTTATATTTCGATATATGATCTCTTCTTTGATCCTCAGTTCAAATAATTAATATATGCTCATCACGTACAGAAATAGGGCCTTTTTTATCCTTAAATCTGACCCGCCCATGTCTCTGCAAGTACAAAATCAAGAATGTGGAATGGTCTACATATCTTTCAAACTCAAGCATGCATGTCGTCTCTACCTCTCACATCACACATAATTAATATTGTCATCAAATCAGGAAAACTATATCATCAAAAGAACAACAAAAACCTAGAAAAGAAAACAATTGCATATCCAATTAAAGGTGATATACAGTACAGAGGCGTATGTACAAGTATACGTATAGATGATGTTATACGTAAATGGAATCTGATCTACATTGATAGTGGGAATTAACTAGGCAGAGTGAATGCCTGAAACCCTAAATACAATAAAATAGAAAGTGAACACGGAGCAAGCATATATATATATATATATATATATATATCTATGTATGTATATTCCCTTAATTCCCCTCTCCCACTTGCATGTCTTGAATTTATAATTATCACAAGAATTGATTGATCACTTTGCTATTATTAGTCCTTCCAATAAGGTTGTTAACTTGTACCCTCTGGAACCCATTGCTGCAAATATAGGTGCTGCAACAAAAGTATGTTAGACATTATTTGGAAAGTTTTCCAATCAGATTATAATCAAATCAAACAAAAGATTGCAAGACATTAATTTGACTTCAATTAGTCCCTCTCTCTCTCTCTCTCTGTGTGTGTGTATATTGTACGATTTCGGGTTAAACAACTGATGATCATATAAATATACCTCAAGAACTACATTAATCGGGTGTCGACGCCCACAAACCAAGAGAAAAACTACCTGAGAAATAATTGAGGGGAATAGAGGAGTTGTAGCTAGTTTATATAGTTGATATATTTCAGTCAAATAATGAAAATTAGTAGATGGATAGTTCTAGCTAGTTATAATTAAACAGAAAACTTGTTGAATTAATTATACTACTAGCAATTATATACATAAACTCGATTCATTAATCAGACACTTGTCAATCATAGTATATATAAATGCATGAGAGTGTGTGTGTGTGTTTCTGTTGATTGAATTATATATATTAAACTAACCAGCTCACTGAGAAGTAACATTTGTTTCATATGGTTTGAAACAGAGAAAGAAGAAGAAATTAACTTGAACACATCATGATCAAGAGATAGAAGCACAATAAACACTCGATCCCCCGTTTACACAAACTAAATGGCGAGTACAGCTTGCTACTAATTGTCAGACAGATTTGTTCAATATACCATCAGGGAAACACTACCATACATACAAATTAACCACCACTATGTACTACATATATTTATACGAGGAATTAGAGAATTAGGAGTACGTATTATATTAATTTGAAACAATTGCGCGCGGGGCTTTCTCAAGATCTGGAATTTTGTCTGAAATTGATACACAACAATCCATCTCAATATCACACCAAATCGCTAAACCCTAAACCCCTTTAATTGATTTTCTCCTCCAATTTAAGAAAATCCAAGATTAACAACTCTGACGGAGCGGTCTTGATGTGAAGAATCTTGAAAATACACCTCGATGGGAAAGAAAGCTTTATCAGAACATGTTATAAAGACATAAAACGGTAATGGATTCGCAAAATTACAGCAGATCAGTAGGAAATGAAGAAAAAAAAATTGTAGCATCAACACAAAGAATTAAGAGTAAGAAAATTAATCACAAAGGGAGGGAAAATAAACACATGCAGAACTGCAGAAACACCAAACACTGTGTGTGAAGAGAGAGAGAGAGAGAGAGAGAGAGAGAGAGTGGTGGGGGTGACAGAGAGAGAGTGAGCACCCATAGCTTCAAGCATGTGGAATCATTCATGCAAGAAAACACCATGTGTGCTCACTCTCTTCTGTCACCTCCCTTATTACCCTTACAAATTCGATGGAATTAAACATACACGCACATGTGCGTGCGTATGTATACATATTAAGCAGCAAGAATTACGGCGCGCGGTGTTAGCGGCAGAGGAGGAGAAACCCTAAATTTGGAAAGGGTGAAAGAGGGGATGGGGGGAGAGAGAGGAGCAGTGGTACTGTTCCATTAGAAAAGGAACACTGCTTTTGATTTTGATGTGGGAAGAATCGAGGCGCAATGCGTGCACTTTATATAGGCCAACCTCAAAGCCTTAACGGTTCCCTCCCTACCCCCCACCCCCTATGGAATAAATGTGGGTTTATCTTTTCATGCCCCTGTCCCAATATTTTATTGCAACACACCCCACCACCACCCCACCCCACCCATAAATGTATGTATATGTTGTGTATATATATATCATCATCATCATCATCTCTATTCTCTGATGCCTGTCATCCTCCCCCAACAAGAATCTTTTTCTTTTAGGGTTACAAATTAACAAGATCAAGAATTAAATTAGTATATATATCTCTAAAAATAATGATAATAAACAAGGGGAAAAGGAAAGAAATAGATGATGATGATGATGATGATGATGATGAGAAATATTAATAAGTACACATATCAATGCACCTTGTAATTCTAAATGTTTATTGAAGTCTCCTTAATTAATTATATATTTATATGTATATATGCAGTCTCATATATATTTAGTGTGGTCAACTGATTGATATATATATATATATATATATGTTTGGTTTTGATAGGCGTGAGAGAGAGGTCTGGGGGGTGGGAGGGGGGAGAGGATAAATCCAATGCCGTCGCCACTAGATGGCAGTACTGGCCGTAAAGGGTCAAAGAGGACGATAAGGATATCTCACAAATATCTATATCTATATCTATATATATGTGCAACAATCTAGATACATATATATACATACATACATACATATACACATATCTTTTCTCATTTTGATTTAAATAATCTCTAGTGAATTATGACGTCTGTTAGTGTTTCAAATCAACATCTTTTAATTAGCTATATATTTAATGTCTTTGAAGTTCAAATTAATTAGGTTACAATATGATATAATTATATTAATCTTGAACTGGAGCTCCATATATATATAATTAATATATATTTGTTCTTCCACTCATGACCTACGGGTGGTAATCACTCAAATACATTTTTTTTTTATTTTAGTTTCATTTTAATTATTTATTATCTCTGTAATATATATAGCTTAATGAATTTCTTCAAATATTCTTTTAAATCTCATTTAATTTGTTGTCTTATTTATATATTTAATACCAAATTAGGGTTAAAACAATTAATTATAGTGTATGATTTATCTTTTCTTATGAATCCCGTGTTGAATAAAAATTTTAATTAATTAACTTATATATAGAAGTATTGATTTAAAGTTTTATTAGACGATATAGCAATCTTATATGCTTTAAATTTATCAAATTTTTTGTGAAAAAATTATAATTTATGTCCCATGATTTTTTATTTTTTTAAATAAATTTGGTTTCATTGTTTGAGTTCTCATCATATTTAGTCCTATATATCACAAAAACTTATAATTTTAGTTCCAATCATAAATTTTGTTAAATATTTAACAAAAGCGTGTGCTCTCTCTCCATTAAATCAGTTACTCAACAGAGGACGTGTAAATTATGTGCTCTCTCCATAAAATTTTTAATGAAATTTGTAGTTGGAATTAAAATTATAAACTTTTGTGATTTATAGGATTAAATTTGGTGAATTAAAATAATAGGATAAAAAACTCAAAGAAATCAAGTTGTGGAATATAAATTATAATTTTTTAATTTTTGCCATACAAGTGAATGAGCTAGTATATTATTTGTCAATGCGATTTTGTACTATTATATAGATTGAAGGTGACTATTATAACAATCATATAAATACTAATCATCAACATCATGTAACTACATATAATCAATAACTATTATTAAAGTAGACAACACTTAATATTAAATAAGGGGCGAAATATTTTTTAGTCCCATAAAATAAGGGCAGAATTTTTTTTTGGCACCACAACAATTATGGCAGGTGAAGAAGCTTTCAGTCCCAAAAACTTAAAATCACGTCTTTTTAGTCCCATAAAACTTAAAATCACGTCCCAAACAATATTTTTTTAGTACAAAAACCACACTGCACATGATTTTTGGGACTAAAAATACGTGATTATGAGTTTTATGGGACTAAAAACGACACCTGTCATAGTTATGGTAACAAAATAATTCTACCTTTATTTTATGGAACTTAAAAAGCATTTTACCCATTAAATTAGAATAATATCCTCATATTGATGGGGTTCGAACCCCAAGATCTTAAAGTCACGAGACCTCGTCGGTAGTGTGGTGGTATCAAATCTATCACTTTAGATCTAAAAGTCTTTTTATTTTATGACAGTATATATATATATATATATATATATATATATATATATATACAATATGACTTAGTTTTAGCTTAATAATTGCTTTTAATGGAACATGCTCTTTTTTCGTATTTTTCCCAAAATCGTTCTCAATAGTAGTAATACATTATTAATATTACATAAAAAATCGCTTTCAAGTGGAATTAATTTAGTCAAGGTCATTGTAACACAATAATTTTCAAATAGAAATCATACTTAGGAACAGGTTTTGTAAGACTAGTGCATATGCGTACTAATATTGTTTTAAATTGCATCTCATTTTGAAATACATTTTACTAAATGTCATTTCTTTTACATTCATTGTACCACATATAGCAACGGTCATCTCAATACTATCACTAATTTTAATAAAATATTCCAAACAGAGTTCCAATATTTTACCGTTCCAAATTTAGATTGGTATTTGGAACGAAAATTGTAATAGCTTTTTTGGAACACCTCTAGTAATGATTTTGCCGTGCCAAAAAAGTAACACATAAAAATTGAGGATCACGACGTCATCGACTATCTTTCATTCATCTTGAGTGCCAATAACCGTTCCTACATGGTACCAACTTTGGAATGATTGGGTAATCCCATGTCAAATCCCATTTTTTTCATACTAACTGTCTGGTTGTGGGGCCAATTCCAATTAGTTAGCTCAACTAGCTGTACATATTTCGGCTGGTCAAATTTAGATGAAGCTTGATCAAGAACTCAAAATTGACTAAAAATATATGTACTTCTTATTAAACTAATCATAATTATTCAAATAATAGTTATTATGTTCTAATATCCAAATTTATCTTTTAATTCATTTATTTTCTTAAAAGAAAATAGCCAAACTAATAATTTCAATATTTTTTTCACTATCTCACAATTACAATTCTCCATATTTCGTTTTATCACAAAATTTTCATATTTTTTTAATAAAATCCATAATTACAATTTGTTTTTTCTCACTCAGCTGACCTGATATTCCATGCTTCTTTCTTCTCATAGGGGTTTTTTCTTTCTCTTCACACTTTGATTTTTTTCTTTTCAAATTTATTTTCTCTTCACACTATAATTTTAATTTTGTTATATATTTGTGTGAGACACGTGCAACAACAATTAATCATATAAACCATAACAGCACTAGCTACTTATTATTTAGATTCATATTTAATTAAATATTAATCAATAAATGATAAAGGAAATTAAAAAGGAAATTATTGAGTAGGATAGAATATGTTGATGCTTTGATTTCAAGTTGCAAAAATATGTAAAATACATAATATTAGCGGGTGACAGTAACATAAAGTATATGAAATTAGGAAGGAACGGATGGGGTGAAGTGAAGTGATGGATGAATGGTGGTGATGATGTTACGGATAGACAATTCATATTCTTAATGCCTCCTCTCTCCTCTCTCCTCCTTTCATTCTGCATCTTTGCTTCCACAATATGGAATCCTAATATATATATATATGATTCCATTTCAGGAGAATATAACTATAACCATTTCAAGAAAATATATATATATATATATATATTGCCCACCTCTCACTTCATCATTTTTTAATCTTCCATGCACTTTCCCTCAATTTCTAAGATCTATTATTAAACTAATTACATCATGCCCGTAATAGTAATTTTATTTAAGTGATATTTGTTAAAATCTTAAAGATAAGTTAAGATTTCCTTATTTTGTCTAAGACAAAAATTAAACACAGTATAAAATTTTAGACCCATTTAAAATTTAATTCTTGATCGATTCAATTATTAATCGACTCTTCTAAACTCTTACAGTATTACTTTTTAATTTTGATAAAATAATAAAAATATATTCGACTCGATTCAGTTTTTGTACGCTACTTAGTAAATAATTATAAAATAATTGTATGAAAGGTAAGTTGACAAATTGTGAGGAGCAGGGTAGCATACGTAGATAAAGAGAAAAGATAAAGGCGGGGGGGGGGGGGGCAAAGTATATACGCTTTTCATTAATTTAATTAACTACCAAATTAAATAATAATATTCCTCAACCAAATGTTCCGAATCATAGCTACAAAGGCGTAGTTTGCGGGAGTGTCAGTCACAATATCCCCACCCACCCCAACCCCCCTCTTATGGCGTACGTACGTGCTAAGGTATTTAAAGTGGAATCCAACCATGATGTGATTTGGTTGGTTCCTCTCACTTTTTTTTATTTTTTATTTTACAATCATGCATGCACTTTTTTCCATTCACACTTATATTATTATTATTAATATATAGTGTATGGGATATATATGTCATGAGATTTAGTCAATCGTAATTTAGCTTATTAGCCTTTTAATCATGGTTAATATTCTATTAAGTTGAAGATTAAGTACTGATTTCAATTTTTGTCAAGAGAATAACTTCATGTAATATTTTAATTAGGGTTGATGAATAATTAAGGTATCTAATCTCACTTTATTTGGCAAGCAACAGAATTTAATTAGTTGGTCGAATATAAATGACTTTTGTTAGTGGTGACTATGGGTTAATTAAAATAGTCCGTGGTTATTGAAATTTAAATTTAAAATTAATTTAATAGGAGGTTTATAGGGGAATAATATTTTTTTGTCCCGTAATTTTGGATCTTTCTATTTTTTATTCTATTAATGGTTATCGGATTCTCACTTTAATATCGTAATTTTTAAACATAGATATTTGACAGAATG
Source organism: Sesamum indicum (assembly GCF_000512975.1). Taxonomy (NCBI): domain Eukaryota; kingdom Viridiplantae; phylum Streptophyta; class Magnoliopsida; order Lamiales; family Pedaliaceae; genus Sesamum; species Sesamum indicum. The sequence goes on from NC_026150.1 coordinate 16,511,361, forward strand.
ATCATGTGGCCATTAAGTACATGAAACCTAAAGTATTATTTTTTTTATAGGACAAAAAATAATAATTTCCTTAAAATGTCAAATGAAAAGGTGCCGTGAGGCAAAAAGTATTACTATTTAGAAATTATGTAATAAAAAGTGAGAATTTCTTAATTAATTGAATAAAAAGTAAAAAAAAAAAACTAAGTTAAAAGATAAAAAAATATAATTTCACCCAAAGATTGTATTTAATTTGGATATGCACGTTGCATATCTAGTGTGATCTGACTCAAGTTTTTGTAGTTAATTACTTATATGTTTGAATTTGTGTTAATGAAATTAAACTAATCCACTTAAGCTCAATTAATAACACCTCATATATAATTATGCTAAAATATTGATATAAGTATGATTAATATCGATATTGATGCGAATGGAAAACATGCAGCCACTTGAAGAACAGGTATACATAATTAATTAATTAATTAATTAATTAATTAAATGATGATGATGATGAGGATGATGATGGGTTAGTGTAGAGTGAGGGTGGCATGATGAACAGTTGTTGGTGGTTAACGGGGGTGGAGTATTAATTAATCAGTAATCCATGTAATTAGAGAAGGTGATTTGATTAGCGCATATATATGATTGTACTTGGTAATAGGTTGGTGATCCAATGATGAGATGATGTGGGTACAGCGTACAGTGGTGGATAACACATAGCATAACAGAGGAGCTTTCCCTTTATGGAAGTGGTGGATTCCTCTGAGCTGCTATTGCCCTTCCCATGACTTTCCTCTTCTAGCACTATTATTATTATTATTTGCTTCCACTTATGCATGCATTGCATCCCCTAATCTCTCTCTCTCTCTCTCTCTCCTCCTGCAATAGATTATTTTAAAGAGGATTTAGGGATTAACTATGGTAACAATCCCCAATCTTATTGAAGAAAATTTATGGAAAAAGAAAAGGAGTTTGGTGAATGGTAGGAACAAAGTTGGTATGATTAGTGAGAATATTGCACCATTAATCATTGTGGTTTAACGATGTGGGATGTCTTCTTAGTTTTATTTTTTGTAATCAGAAAAATGGAAAAACCAAAAAAGAATAAAAAAGATGAGAATGTTGTGGGGAGCAGAGGAAGGAAGAATGAAGATAATATTTGGGTGAATGGTCAAAGAGAGAGAGTTGTTTGGCATGTTCATCTTTCACTTTCGGCTGGGAATGTCATGGGATGTTGGTGCACGCCCACGTTCCACGTGGCACCATCACAAGCTTTTCGTCGTGGCTGCAGCCCCTCCACAATCTCAGTCTTTGTTTTTTTAAATACACGGTGGGGATCACACCTACTTTTCCCAATAAATAATCTGTTAAATTTCGTAATTTTAATGAGAGACAGCTTGGACGGACTGCGATCGACCTTGCAATTCCTTTTAGACGTCATTACTCTTATTTCTACACAAATATTATATTGAATCATATGTACTATTTATTATAATTTCTTAATTTGTACTTTTGGTGGTACTACATCATTAGAGTAAGTTAAATTTTAATATAGCATTTGATTCAAGTAAAATAATATTCTAATTCAGTTAATTACATGTGATTTTTTTTAGTTTTTGCAAGCTTCAATTATCGAAATCTATAAAAAGGAAGTTATCACTTCAATGCCCATGTTAATAACGAAATTAAAAAAAAAATAGTAAACGAATAGAGGAATAAAAATAGCATAGTAGAAGTGTGCAAGATATAAATTCAAGTTACTAAAATTTGTATAAGAACTTGCAATCTGTAAGCAATTGAGGGATAAAGAGAGATAAGAGGTATAAAGAGAGATAAGAGGGAATCCCCGATTTTTGGGATTTGATTGAGATAGGCCTGGTGGGATGCCCGACTTTTCGATCGAGTGGTTGCATTCTGGATGGGGGCAAATTCATGTTTCATTTCTTGTGTCACTATGTGTCTCGACATAATTCGGGGCTAATGCATATCCTTTCTCCTATTTTTTGGGTGAGGTGGCAGCGATTGTTCATCCTGCGTGGACTCGTAAGATGCAATCACATGGCTTTATGCCCGTTTGGGCTCTAAATGGGTAGGACCACCATACTGGCTTCTCTTGATAAATTTAGATCGAGTCTCTTTGGGTCGCTTGGGCAATTTGGGTTTGTTATTGAATCGCTAGATGCATGGGCATCTGCATTTATACATGATGCCCATAAAAATGAGATGGTCCAAAGAGGTCTAAGTGGTCCAAAAAGAAAAAAGTGTCCAAAGGAATGCAAGGTTCAAGGTACTCCCCAGGAGGCTCAACTTGGGTAAGTTCCCAGGGTGCCCCTAAGAAGCCCCCTCGGGTAGAACTCCTAAGGAGTCCTTCGACAGAAAACACTCCTAGAAAATAAATTGGTCAAAAAAATCCAATCGACCCAAATTAAGGAGATCCTGATCCAAGAATGCTTCACAAGTTACAAGGAAACTTATGGACTTGGAATCACACAGTTAAAGTTAAAGCCCAACTCACCTGATATCCACGGGTGACCTAGGTGAAATCTACATAGAACATCTAAGGGCACAATCTATAGGACCAGATAAGGACCAGCCACTTCCTCACGGGCACGTGGGCCCCCCCAACTAGAAGTAACCTCTAAATCATAAAAGTTTGGATTCTGACTAAAAGAAGGTGTCTCCTCAACCACCTTATCGAAAATTAAGAAAGATATTCTTATCCTAGGAAGATGTCCTCATCCGCTGCAGACTCCAACTGCTGGGAGACAACACTCCACCAATCCCTGAGATGGAAATCATCTCCAATGGACTGATGATTGGAATGTTAATGGACTAAAAGGAATCCTTTATCAAATAAAAGAAAGAAAAATGATATTGAATCCATATGTAAAATGCAAACAAGTACTTCTTTATTTTTAAAAATATAATTAATGTTAGTAAAATAATTTATTTTTCGTTTTCATAAGTTGATTACTATCTTCTGAGATATCCACCTCCTAAAGTGGGCCAACGCAAAGAAGAAAGTTTTTATGAATGGAAGTTTATGTATATTGGGCCTAAATAGGGGATCTCTCAAGAAATTAGCCCATATATCAATGGTACCAAACACTGAGAATGGTCCGCCAATTCATTCTGAAGCTATACCACTGAACACACGATTTTATTTATTTATTTCTTAGGAAATGTCATCTGATACATATATACAATCATCTTTTCATCCAATACAACTTTTATATAATACGGAAATAAAATTTAATTAAGCAATTTATCCACATTAAAATGTAAATTTGTCATGCCAACCTCCTTATTTGAGTGTTTAGAATGATCATTTATTGAATATATATATATATATATATATATAATATTCAATATAATTAATACTTGTTCAATGTTGGATGATAATCATTTTCAATTTCGATAAAGAATAATTTTTTTAATAGAAACAAAATAGTTACATGGTTATATTAATGTATCAATAAACTGAACACCTATTCGACAATACATTAATTCGAGTGATGCATTAATATAAAAAAACTTTAATATAAATTATAATAAATTTATATAAAATGAGATAAATAAGATAAATATTTACATATCAAGTGAAATTCAAACTTATTCGTGGAACTCAATATTACTGAAAGAAGACTAATCTCAAGACCTCCCCTTCAAGAATATTACGCGGATCAAATTCTGAAAGAGTCACAAATTAATAAAAATAATCACAAATATTTAACTAACATCGCCGACTATAAACAATTATATAAAATCATTTATCCTTAGGAGTTTTGTAACGTGCTAATCTTGAAAGATTATTGTTTGTCATTCATTTTAATATCCCGTCAAATTCAAAATATGACTTTCATTCTCCAAAATTAGTTTGACAATTATTTTAAAGAATTTAACATTTTAGTAATTTCATAAAATAGCTATATATATATAACAACGCCCCCACCAATCACTATGCATCGTGCAGAGATGAAAGGTGAAGCGATTGATGGATCCGAAGTGGGCCAAATCCGAACCCATTTTCAACTCTTGAGCCTTCACAATTGGCCCAAACCGCAACTTTGAGTCCCCACCACCCGAAACGACTGCGTTCACTTCTGCGATGATAACAAGACGTCGCCGTTAAGCAATCAAAGGGGCAGGGGCAGAAGCGGAAATTCAGTAGAACAAGACAAGGGATCGTAGTAGGTTCAATCCAAATCCCTAAAAAAGAAAGCACTGCTTTTACAATTCTCGCTTCCCGGACTCTCTCTTCTACTCTCTTCTCCTGAACTCCGCGGCGCAGATCCGAGGAGTTTTGGGAAAAATCCGCACTTCAACCCAACCTTTGAACGCTGCTCAGTTTCTTTTTTCTTCTTCGATCTTTCCTCGAATCGAGTTTCCATTGTTGTCAGGTAAGTTTGTTAAACTATTTTATATCTCTATTTTTATATGTGTGTAAGATTTTTTTATTGTATTTTGGTGTTCGTTTAGTTCAGTAAGTACGTGGTTGAGTTTTTAGTTGGTTTTGATGCGTGGTAGAATCCTTTTGTTTCTGGTTATTTGCTTAATTTGTTTACTTACTTGTTTTGATTGCGTTTCTTTGTTTAAGTTGTGGACGATCTTGTTCTTTTCCTTTTCCCTCCTCAGCTATTGGACTGATGTTTTTGTTTAACATAAATGACTGGATGGTTTATTTTTTCGTTTTTGTTTTTTTTTTTTATCTGGACGTTTTTAGTTTCTTTTTGCTATTGATTCTGTTCTGTATTATTGGTCTGCTAACGCACCGGTTCTTTTACTGTAGTTAGGGACCTTAGGGCGTTACTTGAAAACTCTTTTGTGTTTCATGAGAGTTGAATTGGTGAGATAGGCTTGGAGTTGTGTTTGTGTATATACTGCCATGAAATAGTTCACCCCTTGAACTTAATTGCCTGTGAAGTAACAAATACTACGATATACTTTTTGGCTTTTACCTGGACAATGTTTGTTGCTTATGTTACCTAAGTTCTTATCATTGGCTTGCTCTTGTTTGTCCATATAAGTGTTATCCAATCAGCTGGAGTGTTGGTTAGTTGTTACATTGACGCGGTGATGAGCTGGTGGACTTTCCTCTTTTATGACATTGTTGTAGCATTTGCATTTCAAGCATGGTAACGTGACCATTCTATTCTTTAATTTCTTTGAACATGTGTAATGCGAGAGATCCTTACTCATCCTTGGGTTAGCTATTTACTGGTTTTTGTCGAGCAACTTCAACTCTTCATTAGTGTCATTATTTAACGTGGGAAGCATGATATGAAAGATAAGCCTCTATAATCTGATTTTGGTGCCATTTAATGTCTGTGTGTATGTCATTCACTAATGAAATGTAATTTAACCATCTTTTACCCTTCTCAGGGTCAGTGTTTTCATCAATTATATAGCTGATATCTTCTTTTAAGCTTCATATTTGTATTGGTGTTATGAGCAGTAGCGACATTGTGCAGTGACTTGTGAATTAATATTTAGTTTGTTAAATGTTTTCATCTTCGTTCCAGGATTTGTGTCTGTTATAGTACCTAGCTTATTGCCCGTGTTTATTCTTTTTTCCCCTCTCTTTTTCGGCAGTCATGGCTGGAGCGGCACCTGAAGGTTCTCAATTTGACGCGCGTCAATTTGATGCCAAAATGAATGAGTTGTAAGTTCTCATCCTCTTTGATAGGTTTCAACTCTTCTGAATGTTAGCCTGAAGAAGTTGTTCAGGTTTACAATTTCTGCTGCTTGTCTTTTTGATAATCTGAATTGCTGGACACAGACTTGGAACTGACGGCGAGGAATTCTTCACAAGTTATGATGAGGTGTACAACAGTTTCGATGCTATGGGCTTGCAGGAAAATCTGCTTAGGGGCATCTATGCCTATGGTACATAAAGAATTGATTTTGAATGTACTATGTTTCTACTCGTCATTTATGCATTTTTCATATGATGAAGTCTATTCTTGTTGCATTCGTCTTTGGACTCGTTTCCTATTCCATTACTCCTTTTTCCTTCCGTCTCTAATTTCCATCTTTTGGTTTGTCTTTACTGAAACCTCATTTGACTTACGACGTTATGAAGCCTTCTTATGTGTGTGTTGTCTTCTCTGGGCTGGTAAAATGTGAACTTAGAGTTAACGCATGCGGACAGTTGAATTTTGTGCTTCTAACTGATTTCAATTTCTTACCTTTTGTAACCTGGGATGTAGTTAGTGGTGTGCTATCCATTTGAGTCTTCTAATTGGTGAACGGAAGGAGATCTTGTTTGTGTTTTTTGAAGGTTTTGAGAAGCCCTCTGCAATTCAGCAGAGGGGAATTGTTCCGTTCTGCAAAGGGCTTGATGTGATTCAACAGGCTCAATCCGGTACTGGGAAAACTGCAACCTTCTGCTCTGGAATTCTGCAACAATTAGATTACAATGTAGTTGAATGCCAGGCTTTAGTTCTGGCACCCACTCGTGAACTTGCACAACAAATTGAGAAGGTCATGCGAGCACTGGGTGATTATCTTGGTGTTAAGGTTCATGCTTGCGTTGGAGGTACCAGTGTTCGTGAAGATCAGCGTATTCTTTCAAGTGGGGTTCATGTTGTGGTTGGTACACCTGGTCGAGTGTTTGACATGTTGAGAAGGCAGTCATTGCGCCCTGATTACATTAAGATGTTTGTGTTGGATGAAGCTGATGAAATGCTTTCGAGAGGGTTCAAGGATCAGGTCTTCCTCTTATGCTCTCTTGTTCTGTTTTCTTGTTCTTTACCCTATCTGGAACTTTCAATGTGTATGTTCCATCATTCACACTATTTTTTTGTTACTGTTGATTGTCAGTAATGCTCTCTCATTGCACCAAACTCTGCCATGTTTGTGTATTTGATCACAGATATCAACTTATATCCTCTATTATAATTCTTATTTCCCCAGCAGTTGATCTCAAAAGTGATTCATCGATGTGCCATAAGTTCCACATTTTGCATCTAATACGTGGGCTTTTATTCTTCCAGATATATGACATCTTCCAGTTGCTGCCCCCGAAAATTCAAGTTGGCGTATTCTCGGCTACCATGCCACCCGAGGCCCTTGAAATTACAAGGAAATTTATGAATAAGCCTGTCCGTATTCTTGTAAAGCGTGATGAGCTAACCCTTGAGGGTATCAAGCAGTTTTATGTTAATGTGGAAAAGGAGGAATGGAAGCTTGAAACCCTTTGCGATCTTTACGAGACCCTGGCCATCACTCAGAGTGTTATCTTTGTTAATACCAGGCGCAAGGTTGATTGGCTCACTGACAAGATGCGCAGTCGTGATCATACAGTCTCTGCCACCCATGGTGACATGGACCAGAATACAAGAGATATCATCATGCGAGAATTCAGATCTGGTTCTTCACGAGTTCTCATCACCACAGATCTCTTGGCCCGTGGTATTGATGTCCAGCAAGTCTCTCTTGTTATCAACTATGATCTGCCTACTCAACCTGAAAACTACCTGCATCGTATTGGGCGAAGTGGACGGTTTGGTAGAAAGGGTGTCGCCATAAACTTTGTTACCAAAGACGACGATCGTATGCTTGTTGATATACAAAAGTTCTACAATGTTGTAATTGAGGAGCTGCCAGCAAATGTTGCGGATCTCCTGTAATGGGGTTTTGGGTCCCTGAGTTTGTCTTCCTTATTTGAAGTACTTTACTGTCTTATTTCATAGGCTAGTTTAATGTGTAATGGACCGTGGATGGGAGATACATGTGCTGTGATTTGCAGAGGGAGCTATGCATCTGCCCATGTGATGGGGTTTCAAAACTACTGTTGAAAATTTTTGGTTTGTTTCTTTTTTTATTTATTTTTTGTATTTTCTGTCCAAAATAACTGCAGATTTGGATGATGTTGGAGTTTATTGAGTCTTGAAGTTGGGTTTAGATTTTGTGCATGTGATGGTTTATTTGTAGTCATGAAACTTTATTTGATCTTGGTATAGGATGTTGGATGTGGTCTTTGTGTACAAATATGCTGGCGCGCCTTGTCAAATGCTAATCTATGTTACCCACCCGCTTTGTAATATCCTCTCTCAATCGGATTTTGAGGCGGCTTAGATCAATTACTGTAATGTGTATTGGATGGAAATGTGCTACTGGAAATGTTTGAATGTGGAGATTCCCTTGCAGATAGTAACATAAGGGGAGTGTATGAGATGTTATTGACCAGGCTTCTCATGATCCTTCATTTCTTGGGCAAGCCTGTGAGCATGGTCTAAAAGTAATCTATATGTAGGATGGATGAGCTGGAGTTCATCATCTTGCTAGTAGTGTATTCATGTTCCCTGTGCTTAGGGAGAGCTTGCTCTCTTGCTCTACCATGCTTGCTTGAATGGGTGGATACAGCGGCAAAAGCATGTAGGATCAATCAATGTTCTTGATGATTGTGTTAGCATAACGGACAACTGCCATATTTGATCATCATTTCACGTACATCTTGTGCTATTTTTCCTTGTTGGAGATGATTTATTAGGAAACATTTAAATCCTATTGGACAAATTTGAAGTTGGCTAATTAGCTACGCAGAAGAATGCGCTTTCAGCTCATAATGTCATTGTGGAATTTGATTTGGTCGCGATCAACCAATTTTGTTTCTTCTTTTTGGTCTCATCGGTTAGCTTACTTTGTTATCTCTCTTCTGGAAAAACTCTCTTAGGCTTGTTCTTTGTTGAAATACTTGGAACTTGATCAGTTAAGCATCATTTGGATGAATGATGTGATTCGCATCTCGTTGCCGGGTGGTGTTTTAGATTCAAGCACCTTCAAATACTATATTGTTCTCGAAAAAATATAAGAATCTGCATTTCTTTTAAAAGAAAATACAAAATACTTGATCAAATAATAGCTAGGAATATAATAATATCATGTACAGAGAAATATGAGAAAACTTTCTTAACATTTTTTCATTAATAAACAATATTGGAGTGAAGGTCGTTGCCTTGAATTATTGATTGTCAAGTAGCTGCTTTGTCAAATGTCAACAAGGTTTAATCGTTGGACATAATTGTCAAAACCCAAAAGGGACTTTAACCAGCATATGCTCCCATCCATTATGAGTCTGAATGATAGCTTCGGAACCACATGCTGCATCACAAAAATAATTACATTATGACTAATTATTTCTATTAAATTAAAATTGTCACCATGTTTTCCATTTTCTTGACAATAAAAAGGTTGAGCTGAGCCCTGTTGATTTCTTGAAAACCCATCTGAATTTGTTTTTCTCTTTTACATAAAAAAAAAAAGTTCTGAAAACACAACTAAGACCACATGGTTTCATCTCAAGTTCTGGAAATCACAGACCCCGCTACAACTTAGCACATAAATTGATTCCTACGAGTTATGTCTGTGATAGTTATAAATAAAATCTTCTGTTCATGTGCATGTGACACAACAATGAAGAATAAAATAGTGTGTTCGACCGGTCTAACAATGGGTTTCTTGATAAATTGCGTGATTGCCCACATTATATACATCAATTACAAATACATATTTACAGTTCGATTGATATATATTTCACTTGTTTGATAATTGATTTAATTTGATCCAATTTGAGTTGAATTGAGTAAAAATTCTTCCTCGTAATTCCACACTAAAATTTTCAAAAATCAAAGAACAAAAGCCATTACCCAATCCACCCAACCTCTCTCCTCTCTTGCCTCTTGGCAGTTTGTCTTTTGTCCCCCCACTCTGCCAATTTTGCCTCTTTTCTTACCTGTCAAAACAACCCAAGCAACTTTTTCCCATCCCCACAGCCAACTCCTCATACACTCAAAATCAAGATTCAAGCCTCAAGCTTTTCTTTTTCCTCACCCCATCAAAGCAACTTGAAGAAAACCATGGCAGACTACAGATCAAAGTACTACACTGATGGAAAAATGCAAATAGAGCCTCGCTATGGACCCCCCTCTACCACAAGGCCTAATGATTTCAGGTCTTACAGTGCTTCTTATACTTATTATTCCTCCTCTTCATACTATGACGCTGTGGGGCAACCGGCGCCGGCTGTGCCGCCCCAGAAG